>NC_071582.1:3853968-4153968 GCF_024509145.1 Vidua macroura | reverse complement strand
CACCCTTACCTTCCATGTCAGTCACAAGGATGTTTCCGTTTGTCCACTGATAAACCCAATGCTGGAAGGTGCAGCATTTGAGCACAATCTCCGAGGTGCCTCGTGCCACCAAGCTGCCATCTCTCTCAGTGACACAGTACTGCTCACAAGGCCTGCCAAGGTCCTCCTCCATTGTGGCATAAGGGATGTTGTTGGCCGGACGATAAATCAGGTACAGAGGAATTATCCTGTGTGGGAGTTCACAGACAATGTCAGCATGGTGGAGTCTGCAACCCTGGCTTTTGCCTTCCTCCCAGTATCCCTTCTATTTGTGGGAGTAGAGTTCACTGCCTTTGGGATGCCCCAACACCCACAGGGAATCTTCCCACCATCCCCTGCAATGCTCTGCCAGGGCATCAAGCCAGTGCAGTTGCAGCACATCACTTACTCGGGCACCGCTCCAAAATCAGGGACTGCTCGTGCCTCAGCAGCAAAGATCTTACAGTACTCACGGCTGGAGTTTTGGACTTTACATTCCTGGAAGTGCAAACAGAAGAGTCAAGAACCTGTTCCATCGTGCACCGCTGCCTCCCTGGGACCACTGCCAATTGTTTCCCTGTCCTGGTGGTCAAAGGGTGATGGGAAAGTCCTGAGCAGCTCCACATTGCTCACATGGAAGAGCTGAAGCCAAGAATGGCAAGGACATGTTCAGCCCCCTAGTTAGACCACCCCAGAGCATTTCAAAAGTGGAAGGAAATAGTAAAAGTGGGCACAGAGCTGGGGACTGTCTGGGGACCAATGCACACACAAGTGGGAGGGTGGGAGGGAGAAAGGTGGATGGCGGCACACAAGGATGCCCACCTGGATGGTGATATCATAGTTCTTCTCGATAAGGCTGTTCTCATTCTTGGTCCCAAAGACGATGAAATTGTGCACTTTGATAACGCAGGTGTGGCCGGACTCGAAGACAGGCTCCAGGCCGTAGATGGCTCTGGCACGGCAGGCTTTGCGCAGGAAACCAGCACCCACTTCCATGTCCTCGCTCACCACGCGCCCGAAGAGCTTATCCCCCCAATAGCCTGCATCAGCCAAACCCTTGGCAAACACCATGGGTGTCATCTCGATCTCCTCTCCAACTGGTGGGAGGAAGAGCTGGTGAGGGGGGGACAACATGGGCACGTCCTGCTTCTGCCCCAGAGCTGCCTGCCCCACTGAGCAAGGGGCAGTCACAGCTCATCACGTGGTCCTTACCTTCAATCTCTTCCCGCAGGATAAATCCTGACAACACTAGGGGAGACAGAAAGCAAAGAGGTGTCAAGGTTCTGCCATGATCCCACCCTGACAGGATCCCACCCTGCCCCATGCACTTGCACAACTAGGGATGGCAGGCAGGATGGTGGGAATCAATTGGCACACAGAGGCAGAAGCACCTCACAGAGGCGGTGTTACAGAATGTGCCAAGGCTCCCCCACTGCAGCCTGGCACCAAGCCTTCTCTGCAGCTGGCCACACCACCCCATGGCACTCCAAGGAAGCTGTGAGAGGCTGCTGAGGGCTCCTCACCTTCTGGGCTGAGTAGGAAATCTGTGGAGTCTGTGCCATACTCGTTGCTGATCACACACCGATAGACTCCGCAATCCTTCTGGGATGCCTGCACAACAGCCAAAGCTGCCTGGCCCTCATCGCCAACACTGGAAAAAAAATGGAGCATGGCCACATCCCCATGTGGTGGGGAGGGCCACACAGGAGCCCTGTGATAGGCACTGTGGGTGGGCAACATGCTGCCCTTGGGGGATGGAAGAAGGCTACAAACAAAGCCATCCCAAGGGCAGCCCAGCTGCTCCCCCAGCATGTCACAGCACCAGAGTCCTGCCCTGTGGTTTGTACTAACAGAGATGCTTATCCTCCAGACAAGCCCTGCAAAATCTGGCTGGGATTGGGCTACAGACTGATAAAGGTACTTGTCCCTGAGTGAGGCTGGGTCAGGGCTTCACAGAGAGAAGAGATGGGACCCTCATCCTGAGACCCACTGGCTGAGCAGGCTCTGTTCTGGTTTGCTGGAAGGCAATGGCCACTCCTGCCTGTCTCCCCCAGGTCAAATATCTGCCCCAGGAGAAAATTTCTGCCCCAGAATCACCTAACTTAATGTCTACTCATTATAAAGGGAGCTCAGGGGACACCAACAGCATGAGGCAAGTCCTAACTGATGTGGATTACGTTCCTACACAAATCCTCTGGGCTTGAGAACAAGTTGCTCTTCATAGTAGACCCAAAGGATACAACCAGCCACCCAGCTGTCTGAATATTTTTCCCAGCAGTGGTTGCATGGAAGACCCTCCCAGCAGTGCTAGGAGACTGCCACCCTCATATGGATTCTTTGGGGTCCCAGTTTTGCAGTTCACATCCAGCTTTTGATTTCTGTGATGGGCCTAACACCTTTTCTGCCCTCCCCAAGGTCTGGGTACCCAAAGT
Organism: Vidua macroura; assembly: GCF_024509145.1. Taxonomy (NCBI): domain Eukaryota; kingdom Metazoa; phylum Chordata; class Aves; order Passeriformes; family Viduidae; genus Vidua; species Vidua macroura. The sequence goes on along the minus strand of NC_071582.1, from coordinate 4,151,518 downwards.
AGACACTCCAGATGGAGCATCAATAGGACAAATTCATCAGCAACTCCCCATCTGGGCAATCCTTCCCTCCGTGGGCACTGATATGATGAAGTTCACAATGTCCTGTGCCATGCACTGAGCTTCCCATGCTGCCTTAGCAAGAGGGGCAGCTTCACCCCAGTCAAGGCAAGGAGCAGGATGTGACAGGTGACTACGTGGAACCAACAGGTTACCTCCTTTGGGCTTCAGCTACAGGGATCTCATCCTTGTACCACGTCAGCTTGGAATCGCTCAATATATTGAAGAACTGGCACCAAAGTTTCAAGTTTCCTGATGCATCAGAAAATTGTTCTGCCCTGATCTTACGGACCACCTGTGGAGCTGAGAGTGCAAAATATGGGTGGTGAGATGCAGAGTGCTGGCCACAGCTCTGGGACAGGGCAGGCTACGCCCACGCTGCTGCTCAGGGCTTTGGGTATCACATGTATGTCAGCATGTGTAACATTGCTTTCCCAGGGAAGGTCTCAGAGCTCCACTGGGATAGAGATGGGATACAAGTGGTACAAATTTGTTCAACAGTGCAGCACTGCAATACCCAGTGAGGCTTGGCCAGAGGAAAGGCAGAAAACCACTATGGAATATTGGGGGAAACATTCATCTACTGAAGCAGGGATTTATCATGGTTACCCTTACTTTGCAAGAGTGCTGATTCCTGTGAGAGTATCACCTGGTTCCTTCAACCCCAGGATAATTCCTTTTTTAATTCAGTGCCACAAGGAATCAAATTAGCATTGACCACAGACGTGGAAGAGGAGCGTGTGCCCTGTGATGCCCACTGAATCATGGAATCACAGTTAGGGTTTGAAGGGACTTTAAAGAACCACCTTGTTCCAACACTTGTCATGAGGAGGGACACTTTCCACTCGACCAGGTAGCTCAGGATCCCCAACCAGCATCAGCCTTGATGAGGCCCAGAACACAGAGACCAAAACCAAGAGGATTCTATGATCCCTGGGGCTGGGTAAGCCCAGGCTGCAGAGACAGCCAGTGTCAGAACTGCTGCCTCTTGCATTCCTTATCCCCCCCTACACTGGGACAGAAGTCTTGGGGGAGACTTTTGGCTTTCATACAGCCAAAGGCTGATGCTGAAAACCCTACAAATGTACAAAACTCATGTGGCCTCAACTGACTATTACTGGCTGCCTTTGCAGGCAACAAGGGAATGAGCTTCATGGGGATTCTCTCTTCCCTCACCTTTAAATGGGTTATTTGTACTCTGGGACTCTGCTGGCTGTGCTTCTGGCTTAGCATCTCCAGGGACCTCTTCATCACCAATGGTGTCACCTGCAGGCTCCTCATACAGCTTAGGAACCTCCAACGTGGCCATCTTCCTCATGAGGGTTGGAGAACACTGCTCTGAGGGAGAGGATGGAGCTGAGGCAGGAGAATGCAACAGGGATGCATTCTTCCTGGATTGCCGTGGTGAAACAGTTGGACTTCTTGTGTGCCCCAGGCTCTCTGGGGTTGCCACCTCTTCCACCCCCACCTGTTTGGGTTTTGGCAGGTATATTTTGCGCCGGGCCCCCAAAGCAAGCTCTTCTGGTGTGGCACAAGGTAGCGCTGCCAGAGGGTCAGCAGGGCTCTCTTCAGAGCTCACTGGAGGCAAATCAGAAGGATGAGGAGCCACTCCTGCTGGAGGCATGCTGCCCACCACGATGGAGGGTACTGAGAGTGGGGGTGGCCCCTTGGCCTCAGGAGCCCCCCAGGTGCGTCTCTTTGGTGGCACAGGCCTGCAAGCCAGCATCTCCTTGCTGGTAACAAATTCCTCATTAATCATTCCTGTGATCCGTCTGGATGTCCTGGGGGTCAGAGGCAAATTCTCTGCTGTCTGGAAGAGCTGGTTGTTTTGTACTTTTTCCAAAACTTTCCTTGAGGTGCGAGGGCTAAGGCCAGCAATGCCTACCTCTGGGATCATGCCTTCCCCTGCATTCAGCTGCTCCTTGTCTCCAGAGTCAGTGTCCTCTTTTGTGGCATCCTTATTGCTATCTGACATTTTTAGAAGTAGCAGCAGGTAGTTCTTTAAGGAGGAAACCAGGTTTTTGTGCTGCATTTTCTCCTCCACAGACATCTCCTGAGATCTCTCGAGGCCAGGCAGAATCAGCGATACCTGTGGCTGAACCTCAGAGACTCCTTCCCAAGTCCCAGCAGATGCTGCTGGTTCCTGGCATGGAGCTGTGGCTGTCAGGAGTCCTCCCTCCTTCCCTTGAGGTCCTATGGGCACTGGCTTAGCATTCTCCTTCTCTGAAGTGATGGCTGAAAACATCTCTCGTGGGGCAAGTCCATCTATTGTTGTGATTTCCATTTCTCCACTTGCAGGAGGCAGCAGCTGGGCTCCAGATGGGACCTCTCCTGCAGTGGCCTCCATCCCTGGACTTCTATTAGATGCCAGCAGCGCCTCCTGAGCCACTGATGGTCTCACTGCAGGAGCAGGAAGCGGCTCTTCCTTGGCAAGAGGAACTGAAGCAGGAGCTGCTGTTTCATTTTGGGTGTTCTGATGGCCCAAAGGTGTCCCTCCTGCCTCCCTGTGCACAGCCCCAAGACATGGCTCTGCTGCATGACTCCCTCCTGTCCTCACACCAGGATGGCTCCCAGACAACTGTGCTCTTGCCTCTTTGCTCTTCCCATCCTTGACTGTCTGACATGGGATTTGTTCAAGAGGAGTGTTTTCTCCAGGTTCTGGAGGAGTCAAATTTTTTAGCAATGACTCTTCTCTACCTTGGCTTTTGTTCTCTTGATTTAACAGTCCTTGCTGAGTCTCTCTGTCCTCAAGAGCACGGGAATGTCTTTCTGCCTGTTTCCTGGGGGGTGGGTGCTCCTTGCCAGACTGTACATGGTCTGGAGAACGTGCTGGTGGCTTTGGTGGCTCCTGAGGCCTAAACCGAGGATTTGTCCTTTTCACAGCCCCCCTGGTCTCCTGGCAATCAGGCATCTCTTTCCTGACCTCCTCTAACTTACTGGCTTGCTGACTGGTCTCTTTGGTTGGACTGGACAATGGATGCTTTAGGTCACCAGGACACTGTCCAACTCTTGCTGCAACCTAGTTAAAAAAAAAAAAAAAAGAAGGAAATTAGCATCATGTTACTGCCTGGGTCTGTGCAGTCGTACTTGTGGGCCACCTGTACCATATGGCACTGCCCAACTTCTTGAATCATGGGAATTACCCTGATACCAGTGTTTCTCTGTCATCCAGGGTCTTCTGGTTTCACCATCATCCCACAGGAGTGGGTCCCACCTGTCAGGCTGTACAAAATGTTTCTTCTTTTAATCAGTTTCAGCCCTTCTGCCTTTCAACACCCTTGCTGTGCATAGAGGCAAAAGATCTGCCTTTCTAGATCATTCAGTGGCTTTTAATCCAATCTCCTCTGACTCAGTGCCCTTCCAAACAGCAAAACTTTCCCATTTTTACCAGCCATTGCTGCCACCTTGCATAATTCCCTTGATGTTCCTAAAGACTGAGTGCTCCCCTATCTCCACTGTGAGATGGGGCAGTTGGCATGCCACACTCTATCAGGATGAGGCTGCCCAAATGATCTATAGCGAAACCGTACACCCTGACGTTATCAGCACTATTCAACCATTCTGCTTCTCTGACGTTTGGGAAGCTCAAATGTTTCCGACCGCAGCTGCACCCAGCAGACATGTCAGCAAGCTGCCTGCTGCGATGGCCAAGCTTTATCCCGAGGAGAACTGCTGAAATCCTCCAGCCAAGGAGCACAGTCTATTTTTGTAGGGGAGCCAGCGATACCGTGGTGCACACTCTGCCCGGCTGATGCTCTGTGAGCATCACCATGACAATGGCACGGGGACAGGGACAGGGCACAGGGACAATGGCACAACGGGCTCCCCTTCCATCCTGGAGGATCTGCTGCTAAGGATTTTCTCCTGAGGTCCCTGACCTGAGCATTAAGTCCCCCAAAATGAATGCCATGGGAAAGGAGGGCTGTGGCACTCTACTTTGTGCTGCTTTTGCTTCATTTGGTAGCTTGGGGAAAAGAGGAAATGTAGCACCATTCTCAGCAAGCCCTTCTCAAGCAAATAAATAGAATGGTTTGTGTTGGATGGGACCTTAAAGCCCATCTCATTCCAATCCCTGCCGTGGGCAGGGACACCTTCCACTAGACCAGGTTGCTCCAAGACCTGTCCAACCTGGCCTGGAACACTTCCAGGGATGGGGCAGCCACAGCTGCTCTGGGCAATCGGTGCCAGGGCCTCACAAACTTCTCAGCCAAGAATTTCTTCTCCATATCCCACCTGGCCCCAACCTCTGACAGGAGAAAGCTATTCCTCCTTGTCCTGTTACTCCATGCCCTTTATACTCTAATTGTTAGGGCAACATAAGTATGAAGGGCTGGGGTGGGGGAAGCATCATTAGAGGCCGTTCCTACCCCTAAAATTCAAGAAATATAATCAGATCAGGCAAGAGTGATTACCATGCAAAACTAGTTTCTTCTCTGCTCTTGTAGAGGACGATGTTCAGAGCCTGGGTACAGAAGAGAAGTCCTGAGCATAAGGCCCAGCTATGTCCCAAGGCTAAGAAAACACTCGCCTATGACCTTTCTTGTTTTAAGAGAAAGAATAAAAAAGAAAAAGCAAGCAACCCCTGTCCTGGGGGGTGAAAATATCCTGAAATATGCCTGGAATCTGCCTTAAAGACTTTAAACCAGCTTATTTGCTCTCACAAAAGCTTGAGGACTTTCCCCAGCAGCACCAACAAGCTGAAGCATTCAAATTCAAATCAGAAGCATTCCCTATTGTCTCCTCAAAGGCACACCAGCTGACAAGTCACAAGTTTCCCTCTGTGAGTGGGGCTTTTAAAGAGAAAAAAACCTTGACGCATGTCAAAGGCTCAGGGATGACAGCCCAAGCCTGCTGCACACCAGTATTTTTTCCAGCGTTTTTGAGAGTGAGACGTGTTAAAATGAGCAGAGAGGAGATAAACAAATAGCTTTGCCATGGGCTGGCCTGAACAGCAATAATTTCTGCAGCCGTATGTGGTACTGGTGGGTCAGGCTGAAGTTCACAGCACTGTGCAGCAGCAAGGCCAGAAACCAGGTGTGTACTGCATAACACAGCAAGTTCTTACCAGCAAAGCTGCACCCACCAATGGCTAACGAAATTTAAGAGAGGAAGAAAGGTTTGTTTTTTCTTCCCCACTGGAACACCCATCAGTCCTTCATGCATTGTGGATTTTTCCACATTCTGAAATATGTGCGTTACTGTGTGAAATATGTGTGTTACAAGTGAGGAGTGTTGCACCCAGAGCCTTGTCTTTGCTGCAAGTGTGCACCTACCACAGCCCAAACTCCAAATCCTGACATCACCTGCAAACTGGACTCAGAGAACCCTTTATGATAGAAGGGGTCATTAAAGAAAAATGGGGGGAAAATAGTCCGGTAGCTTCCAGTCTAATATTTTCATGGCAAATACTTCAGGTTAAGTGACAAAAATAGCAGCTGACTAAGAGATGCTCTGAGGGTCAGAAGCAGGTGCTGTGCCCGAGTGCTTCATCACCACCACAATGAGTCTCCCAACAGAATTTTTCCAACAGGGATGGGTGAAAAAAAATAGTCCAGACCTACTGTATACAAGTTGCACTGTAAACAAAACTCGAGGCCCTGAAGGTGCAGCTCACCTGGTACCTCATCTGCATGGGGGACTCCTTAACTAAAGCTCCTTTGTTAAACTGAACAGATGCCATCACAAGGCACCCACGCCTAGCTATAAATACCCATTCAGTGCTCCCTGCCGACCTGACCTGAAAACATTCCACATGAGGTCAGCCTGCTGATTAAACCAGAGAGCCCCAGGCCACCGAGACCAGCTGCTCGAATGGCCCCGACTTACATCTCTCACCACCTCAGCTGACATTTGCTTGGAGATGGGGTGGAAGCTCTGCTGTCTGGGCTCACAAAATCCAAAAAACCCTTCTGGGTGCTTCCACCAGTGGAGACCTGCAGAGCCTCGGCAGCGGATCCTGTGGTGTACACACAGCCTCCCAGGCCCAGTGCCACAACACAAATGCGCAGCACAGATATTTTCTTGTTGCCACCCCTGCATTGGCTGTTGTGTCTCCTAGTTACCTCTTTGTTTCCCTCCAACTTCTGTTCTTGTTGCTGGCCTCTCTGACCCTCGGACAGCACAGGTCCTGCCTCCAACACCTCAGAGGCCAGTGAAGCATCCTCTGTCTGTCTGCTGGCTGCCACAGGCTGCAGGGCAGTCTCACTCCCGGCCTCCTCCTTGGCTCCCATCTCCTCCTTCTCTGCCGCTGGCTTCACTTGCTTATCAAAATACATGTCCTTTAAAGAGAAGTACATGTCATCATTAGGTTTAGTGTCCTGTTTCACAGCTTTCCCAGGCTCTTTGAGTTTTGGACTAGTTTCCACTTCTTGATCATTTGCTGCTCGTAAACGTGCATTCCTCCGTAAGGGGACAGGAGGAGCAAACCTGGGATTTGCAGATGGATTGGCCCTGTCTCTCCCACTTTCTTCTCGCTTAGAAGCTTCCTGTCTTGGTGCTGAAGGAGCCTCCACCTTCTTTTTCTTTTTAGCTGCAGAGTCTTTTGCCCCTGGCTTGGTTGCCAAGTCCTCCACTGTCTCATAGATGTACGTGAGAAAGTTGTTCCCGTTCTCCCCACTTTCCAAAGTGGCGTCTCCATTGGTGGTCACCTCTGCTTTCAGAGGTGCCACTAGTTTGTTTGGGAAGTCTGGCATTGCACTGAGTGGCTGCTCCTTTGTCTCGGCAATATCCTTGTGTAACCTGGACTGTGAATCTGCAACGTGCACTTTTGCTGCGTCTTCCTTCTCCCATGAAGAGTCTCCTGACCAGAGATTCTGATCTCTAGCCAGCCTCCGCTTCCTCTGGAGCCGTTCCGGGCTCATTCCTTGCAACTTCTCCACTTCCACATTTTCTTTTCCTCGTTTCTTGCCCTGTTCTATTTCTTGCATCTTTTCTTCAGCCTTTCTCTTGATTTTGTCAAACCACTTCTGATGGATTTTAAACTCCGTCATGGTTCCCACTTCCAGCACACCAGAGCAGGACACAATGCCTTTGTTATTTCTAGCTGAGGCCTGGTAAATGCCTGCATCCTCTTCTCGGCACCTGGAAATCAAAAGCTGTGTGTGAGACCTACCCATCCTCCTCAGGACGCCCATTGGACGCACAGGCATGCATGTTCTCCTACTTCTTGCTCCACAGAGTCCAGAAGATGTGGCCCATGTGGTGCCCACAGGACATCTGGAGGCCTTGGGCTGGCCTCCCTCCCTGGCTCTGCCTGCTCTCCACACTAACAGACAAGCAAATTTGATGATAAATTTGTTCTATCTCCACTCTGGGCTGTAACTCTGGTATGAGGGCTGTGATGGAGGAGTAACAGGCAGCACCAGGCTTCCCAACTGTTCTTGGTCAGAGTCCTCTGCAGGATCTTTTCCCCTCAGCTCGACACAGCCCACAAGACATGCCTGTTCTTCCTCTACCCTACCATATTACCAAAGTCTTTCTACCCCATGTCACAGGCACCAGCACAAGCACCTGCCTGCATCCCTATTGTCACCCCCTGAGGACACCTGACCCACAGAGATCCCTGCTCCTGGAAGAGGTGATCCAGTCTTTGATGGACACCTGGGGGAGCAGAAAAGCTGAGGCTAGAAGCACAAGGATGGCAGAACTATCAGCAACACTGATATTCTGCATTTTCAGTCAGTGCCACACCTGTCTGACATCCCAAACCCAGGACTCAAGGTGTGACAGGTCTATGCTTGCTGGGGACAAGGTGTGCCTGGCTCTCCAGAAACTTGATTCCCCGGACCATCATCTTGGAGGCAGATAGTGCTTTCCCCTTGCTCACCTTTGTCATCTCTAATGCTCAGCACTAGGCCTCAAAAGGCCCCAGAGAGAGGGACTACTTCTTCCCTTCCTCTTGCTTCCAGCATGGCAGCTATCCCTGGATGCAGTAATGGATCTCATATTGGTATGACTGGGGAGCCACAGCTGGAGGGGAAGGGCCAGTTGTGAACTCACAGTGGAGAGCAGAAGGGGCCAGCCAAGTGGTGGTGGGGGGGTATCACTGTTGACAGCTTATCCAGGCACTGAGAACACACTCAGAGCTCCCATCAGCAAACCCAGCCACTCTCCAGCTCCTTTACTCACTTGTAGAGCTGCAGGGTGTGGCGGTTTCCATGACGGAATATCTCATACTTGGGTAAGCCACAATAGCGATCCATTTCCTCATCATCCTTGTACCACGTCACCTCTGGCTGTGGATACCCTGGGGAGGAGATGGAAGGTACATCAGAGAGTGAAACATTCCACAAAGAAGCACAGACAGCATGGTATCAGCAGCAGCACACCAGGACAGATGCTATTCTGGGCTCACCACATTCCTAAATGGCACAACAGAAACAGTGGAAACTTAATGGGTTTATCTCAGACTTTTATCACTCCTAGGAACAGAGCTATTTTTGAGAAAAAAATCCCAGCACTTCATTCCTGAACAGAGGGGAGTGGATCACACGCTCGTCTCCTGTAACACTGGCTGGGAGAAGGTGAGCATGCCGTCACTTTTATGTGAAGAGGGATGTTTTGATGAGGCCAAGGCTATGGTTGGAGAACAGGCGTTCACCCCTCCATGGAGCTCTCAGCATTTTGCACAGTGTCACAGCCTGTAAGCTGATCCGAAACTTTCCACTGAACAGAAACAACCTTGATTGCATCACAGTCAGCTCAGTGTCCTACAAATGTCACTTGACAACAGATGTCACCTGCCTTTTCAGTAGAATGACATCATGAAATGTGTGACTGGCTGGCTGGCAGGCTGGGCACACAGCCATGTTCTACACCACTTGCAGAGGTGTTGGATCAGCACGTGAGTCCCATATGGACCACTGCTAGCCACAGCCTTTACTGCTCACCTACAGCAGCTCTAATTCAGATTAAGTGCAGTTTTCATGCAAAGATCGCTCAAGCCAGCAGCCAGCAGGGGTTCCTGCACTTCACTCAGGGCTCACCACCCAGCCAAGCAGACCCCAGGGCATGGGATGAAAGTTTCAATGATCACGTGCTTATCTGCTGCAAATGTCCCTGCAGGCTTTCTGTGGGGCCAAAGCAAGGAGTCCAGCATGCTCCTCAATTCCACCAGACCCCAAGATCATCCACAGCACCCCAGAATGTGGCAAGGGTCAGCTCCCATGAACATCCCAGGCATGGGGCCAATGAGGGCTATCCAGGAATATCCAAAGTGTCCCAACCCAATGGCTCTGGAGAAATGAGAAAGCAGGGACAAGTTGCTCTGTGGATACTTCCCAGCTACCAAGCCACAGGTTTCAAGCCTAACCAGGACCTCAAATGTCCTCCTTGCACCAGCCGAAGATGTAGTCAGCCTCAGCAATGCCTGAGCCCAGCTTACTCCTGCTCTCATGAAGGTCCTAGAGCAGGACTGAGAGTCCAGAAGCAGAGCCTCATCAGCAGGAATTCACACAGGCCTTGGCCAATCCAATATGCCTTTGCCCAGAAAAGCACCACATGCCAAATCTCCTCCTGTACTGCTTTGGCTCCCCGGTCCCCACCCCTTGCTTGTGGTGGCTCCTCAGCATCCACTGTCTCCTCGAGGGATTTAGTCCACTGGGACTAGACAGGGCTGGGAAGATAACTCTCAGCAGCTTTTCTTTCCTCTATGAGAAGCATCGACCCCCATAGCCCAGACACCTCACAGACAGGATTTTACCCTATTCTTCCTCCTTTTCAAAGATCTCTTACTCTGCACTACCCCATCATCCCCCTCTCCATCCTCGCTGTCTGTACATCTCCCATATGCTTTGCTGCCTCAATCCTCTCCCCCTGCTGCCATCAGCGGCTTTGGCTTTCTGTTGGGTAGTGCCTCATTTCTTCTCTTCTATAGGAAGCCAAGCCATGACTTTCTCCCAACACCCTTCCTGCAAGGCTCTCTGTCCTCCCCCTCTGCCTCACTCCTGTTCCTTGTTGTTGTCCTGACCCCCCAAACCAGTTTCTAGAGACATGCAAAGCCCTCAGGTACTTGTGGCTGAAGAAAATGAGCCCTGAACTGGGAACTGGAGAAAGCTATGAGAGCATTCCATTGATGGGATCATCAGGGATTGATGCTGCTGCTTATATTTTTCATAAAATACTAAATATTGGCAGCAGGAGCCTGGGCTGAATGAGCCTGTGGTGAATTCTTTCTGCTCCAGAGATGATGACCAAAACAATTTCCATACACAAGCTCATACTATGCCCACAGCAATCCAACCCTTCCCAAGGGCTGTGCTGCAAGCAAGATCTTCAGAAGGCCCCCACAGTCCATCTTGCAGGGAGCTGGCAGGTAGATTTTCCTGACAGCCTAAGAAACAGCAATTACAGCCCTTCATTCTGGGAACTGCCAGCAGATAGTTTCCGAGAAGCTCTGTGATGTCCCGTCCCCCTCTCCCTGCCGTGGCCTCCACAGCTGATTTCCATTCCCAGCTGACATCTGCCGGAAAGAGCTGCAATTTCCATAGTTATGCAGAGTCTCTAGGAAAGGCTTTTCCTCCTGCTAAGCTTAAACTCCCTTTGACTTGTAGCACTTGTGTCCTTGAGGCTGCCTGCTCCCTCTGAGGAGCCACGGCCATAACAGCCCAATGCCAGGACCAACTCGCACTGCACGCTCTCGCCTGCAGCCCAGGAGAGCTGCAGGCAAGTTCTGGCTGGAATTCCAGTCTGCAGGCAGGCGGATGTTGAAAGGCTTCCTACCTCCCACGCAGGTACAGTGGCCCCAGCTGCCTGTCCAAATACCATCCATCCCTTCCCAGGGGCTGTAATCAGAGCCAAGATGGAAAGATGCCTGGGCAGGGATGAGTCTCCCTGGCACAGGGAGGGGTGCTGCTGCTGATGCTGCTGACATCCATCTTTGGGCTGCTGAGTGAATAAATTCCCCCGGTCCAGGGTGGGGGGGAAGAGGAGTCAGGCATCATTCCGGGCATGGCACACCCCCTGCAGACATAGCATCCGAAGCTTGCCCAGTAGGGTGAGGTGGAACTGAGGGTTCCATCCATGGGCATTGCCAGGTTGCAGGCACCAGATGCCCACCCTTGGCATGAGAGACCGTGAGCAGCCACTCACAGATCTGCACTCATCCATCCCAAGCCTCCCCTGCTCCAACCCCCTGTACAGCTGGTGCCGAGAGGGATTTGCCAGCAGCTGGGCCCCTGCAGCCCCCAGGCAGAGCCCCGCAGCTGCAGACAGAGTGGTGCCAGGCGCTCCTGGGAAGAGCAGGCATCCGCTCCACATCTTCAGGATGTGTGTCTGCCAGCAGCATTGCTCCAGCATGATGGCCAGCCACCACAGGATCCTGGAAACTTTTCAGAGCAAGGGTATTTTTTTCATGGAGATTGCCAGGTTTAGATCAAACGTTCTTTTTCTGAAAACTGTCAAAATCTGAGAAGTCTTCAAGGCTTAGTGACTGTAACAAAAACAGTTCTTAAAATATCTATCCAAAACAGTTTTGAATATATCTATCCAAAATCACCCAGTGAAACTCTGTTTCAAGTTGCTTTCTTTATTTTTTTTTAAAATTTTTTGGGGGGCAGGAAAGGAGGGGGAGTTAGTCTTCTGAAACTTGGGAAGGTGCTAAGAGTTTAGAACCATCAAACAATATCCACAGTTTCTGCTCTACACAAGCTACATAGAATAGGGCCTTCAACAGTCTTGGGAACACAATTCCTGGTAAGATGTTACCCTTCCTGGCTTCATGGATTTAAACCCCTCCAGCACCCAAGGACAAGGAAGCTTCTAGCAATGCTGACAGCAGGACAGATACTAAGTAACTCCCCATTCCATTGTGAGCAGTGCTCATTCACCATCCTTCCCTTATTCTCGGCCCCCAAAGCCAAATCTCCTCATCTCCCAGCAGCCTACTCCCTGCTCTTGTAGTCACTATCCCACTCCCAAACCCCTCTCACAGCCCCTGCATGTTTCCAGACATTCTTCATCCAAGCACTTCAGTCTCATCCTTCAAACACTTCCCTCAGGGGGTCACCACAAATGCAGCAAGTGGAACTCCTTTAACCTGATTAAAAACTGCATCCATCAGCATGTGACTGACTACTCACCCAACCCCCAACTCTCTTCCCCAAGCCATGGGCAGAGCCCTCTCCCCTCTGTACTCTGCAATAAAACCATGGAGGCAGGGATGGGATCAAGCCCCTGAGATGATGATTTGTGAAGCCAGATCAGAGGAGCTGAACCTTGGCCAAGGAGGGCTGAAATGGCACTGAAGAGGCTGCTGTACATCAGTGGGCTGGTGCTGACATACAGTGGTCTTGGCTAGATCCAGCCATCACCTGTCCTGGCTGGAGTCATTCCCTAACAAGCAGCCAGAGACCTAGGCCTCTTCATCTGACTCCCCCCATTTCGTCAGCTGACATCCCTCCTTCCCAGACAATGCTACACAGAAGCAACTTAAAAAGCTGGAAAATCCTTGTGGCAGCACCTCCATGAAGGGCCACTGTGAAGAGAGAAGCCCAATATCCATTCACTGCAAATGAGCTGTGATGACCCTTGAGACCCTAAAGTCCAGACAGACCCACCAAGGAAAGCACTTGGTACAGAGATGTGGGATGAAGCTGCACAGTAAATGGAAATGTTCTTGTTTCCTTTTTCACATTTCTTAGAGAACAAAGGATTAAACTCATTTTGTCTGAAAAAAGAAAACATCTTGTAACTGATGCAGGATCTGACCCAAAAAATCAAATAATCAAATCAGACATAGCAGGGACACCAGTAGCAGGCTGAACTAGGCATCAGGAGGAAAGGAAGGTTTGTGCCTCCACACACAGGAATCTGCCTGACCTGCTTTCTTCCTGCCTCCACCACTCACTACATTCTGGAGATTGGTTCTTCAAACACTTGCATCTTTTTTTAGGCCCAGCAAGAATTCCCAGATGTGGGACTAGCCTGTAACTCTTATTATTGGTCAAGAAGCAGAAAAAAAAAAAAAAAAAAAAAAAAAAAAAAAAAAAAAAAGGTAAGATGCTATTGTAGGTCACATATCCGTATTTGTGGCTTGACCGTCAAAACAGGAGCAGGTGACTGTCTGCCCTTTGCCTTCATCAAAGTGTCCCTGGACTCCAGCCACAGTGCTGGGACTGAACTGGTTCCACTCTGGTCACTGGCCAGGGATGTCACTGCCATTTCCTTGCTCCCAGCAACGCCTCCCAATTGAACACAAACATCACAGCAGGGCAAGATACCTGAACTACCAAGCAGACTCTGCAGTCAGAGTAAGGCTTTCCACCCCCCGCCCCTCTCTCCCAAAGAGATCCTGAGCTTCTAAAGCAGTCTGTAGGACACATACAGGAGATGCCCACCTGGCAAAGATGGTCCAAGGATGATTTAAAAAACATTTCCATGAAAATTTCTAAGTGCATAGAGACATCCCCCCAACCTAGTTTATCAAGCACAAAAATATCATGACACATGCTGAAAGAGACTCATTGACAGTTTCCTACACTTGAGCAGAAAATTAGGTCAGTATCAAGTCAAGTTTTCTGGCTGGTGCAACACACCACAAAGAGATGGAATTTGTTAGAAGGAACCATCAACCTCAAAGATGCAGCTGGTGGAGATTTAAGCCAGTGAGACAAGCCAGGACTTTTACTCTGGATTTCCCAACACATCTAAACATTTTCTCACCTCTGACATTTGCAGAATGGCGTGTTCCATGGTACTGCACAATATGTCAAGCTTTTGCTTTCAAAAAACTGAAATTGGGAAGAGCCTTTCTAATGACTCCCCAAATAAAGTGGTTTGGAGGCATGTCCTAGCAGCCCCCTTTGGCTCTAGAAGCAACAAGAAAGGGTCTGCTGAATTTCAGCCTCAATAAAATCAATACATCAGTTGTACCCATGCAAGTTCAGAACATCAGCCCTCAGAACAAAGGAATCCATACGAGAAAAGCCAAGAATTCATAGCTGGCAGTCCTCGGAAGGACTGAGACTGTGCATCTTTATTTCCAGCCTGTTTCTAACAGCAAACCAAATTTCCTTAGGGAAGCTTTGATCCTTGTGCCTAAGAGGCTCACTGCATATACTCTCCTCTTTCCAGAACTTACAAACTTGTTTGTGTCTCTCACTGAGTAACCTCTTGGAGTAATTAATACTAGTGAGGTCAGGAAGGATCATGGAGTTGCTAAAAAGTACACAGAGAGAAGAGGTTTTAGAGACTCCATATTTAAAGAACAAAATCTCATCAGCAAAGGAGCTACCTGCCTCTACACCAACGTGCTGCCATGCCACAAGGCCTTAGCACCAGCCCTCTTTTTTGACCTCTCCCTCCTCCTCATCTTCTTGACTTAACCCCTTCCTGCCCAAGGGGAGATTTTAGCTCATTCAGCAGTGACCAGCTTTTATTTCAGATGCTGACAGACACAGAAGTTTATCACTGATACAAATGTAGCTGTGCTCTAACCATCTACAGCCAGCAGTATTGGTTCCAGCAGTAGAGCCTTAGTCTTCAAAACTGCACATTCCTGAGTTATGGAGGCCAGGATTAGAGAAGCAGAGATTAGGACAATAAAATGTAGCTGGTCCAAGCAGTAACCAGCATATCCCCTTTTCTGGTCTTTCATTTGCCTTATTTGAGATGTTAGCTTATGCCTTTGCCTCTTAACACTTTCAGGTGTTTCCCACCTCCCTTAAATTGAAGCTAAAATCACCATGCAATTGCTGAACTTTTGCTTGTGGTGGGCTTGTTATCCTTGTTATCACTTGCTGCAGAGTTTAACTGGCACAAGTCCAGCAGGTGAAGCAGGACCAGGTTATTCACTGAAGACACTGTTACCTGTCACTATGCACGTGAATTTAGCATCAGAGTCCTCGGACACAGCACGGGATTTGATAGTGGTTTCAAATAGTGGCTGTGTTTCCTCCGTCAGCTGAGAAATGATTGCGCAGAAGGTACTCCTGGAAGATTCAAGAAGCATTTCTTAGAGATAAAAGCACCAGAAAAATCAAAGGGTCCACCTCGTGTCTCACCTCAGCAGCCTGTGTTCTCATTGTCCATGCCCTCTTCCCTCCCATCATCCCTACACTTGCTCACAAGTCCAGTCCAGTGCCAGGGCATTTGACTGATTTCTCCCTCCTAAGATGACTGTCAATTTAAAGTGATATTCAGGAGCCATTCTCTTTGTCTTAGCTCTTAGGGCTACCAGGGCAATGACTGTTGACCCACTGGACTAATGAAGACTCATTTTAGCTCTTGATTATACCAAGACATCTCTTTGGTCAGCCAGCAAACTTAGAGCTCTGCCTAACAAAGTCAATTCCCAGTTCTGAACCATAAATGTTTCAAGAGTTGTTCTGTTCACTGGGATTTTCTTTTATTTGTGTAGAATTTGTGTCATTTTAAGCCAAGTGTGAATTGAACGTGTCTCCTGAATACAGCAGCCCTCTTAGAATGAAGAAAAGCTTCCAGCTGTGGGACAGCTCACTGAGGAAGATCTGAGTCTGGCTAGCAGCTTTCTGAATCCAGGAATTAGCTGGGAAGGAACTCCCTGTTTAACCCCTTACTGCTGCAGGTAGGCACTCACATTCCCTGCTCCAGGAGTTCAGGCTCTGTCCTCGAAGTCCATGCTGGGATACCCAAACAGCCAGAACTATCCTAACAGTGCAATCTATAATGCTTAAGAGCAGACCATGGATTCTCCAGGTATTTCAACACTGTTCAGTGAGTGCAATAAATCACCATATTCATCCAGCACTGCCAACCCTGCTGCAGCATCACTGAGAGAGCTCCCAGGGCTTTCTTAAATAAAGGGAAATTATTTAATTCCAAATTGGGTTTTCATTCAGATAATGCTGAGGCTCTTGGAAGGGAACAGCTTCTTATTTAATTTTTCCCTCTGCAATTAAAACTCTACACATTTACAGTATGAGAGGGGCCCGCAAGGTCTCAAGTGCAAAGACGCTGGGAGAAACAGCTAATATTGCAAGAGAACTGGTAGCTGGCAGCTCTATTTATATAATTTTCAGCAGTGAAAGACATTCCTTAAACAAGTGATCAGCTTCCAGAAACATGCAAGGGGTGGAACAAATGCCCAAACCACTCCTGACACAGCTCCACCATGAGCAGAAGGGCTCAGAGTGTGGTGAGGGTTCCATGAGGAGGACCCCAGCCTCACAAGCAGCCCCAGCTTGCAGGCAGGATGCTGGTGCTGCTGCCACTAATGCTCCACCTGCTAAGGAAGCAAACTGGTTCAGGGCAAACCAAGAAACCCCACATTTAGCATGACCCAGCAGGGGCAGGTGCACTGAGAGGGACTAAGCACTCATGGCTGAAGGTGTCAGCAGAGCTACAGCCACAGCAACTGCCTGTTTTATCCACCCTGAAAACTTACCTGGAGACTGTAATGTCATTATTTTCCCTCTGCCTTCCTGCAAGAATGGGTTTGTAAGAGATGCAGGGAGATAAATCCCTGAGTAACAACCCACTGGAGCGCAGCAGGAACCACACCCAGCTCCCAGGCACCTTGTGCTGGATGAGGGTCAGGACAGGGGAAGCTTGGGATGTTGAAAACCTGATTAATCTACTGAATGAGGGTTATAAGCATGGTCTTTATCCAAACACATGTGTGACATGGGATAAAAAGAACAGATTTCACAGCTCAGACTCTTTTCTGTGGAAATCAATGGTTACTAGGACACTGGCCCTGGCAAGCAACTCTTCAGTCAACTGTGGGGCCAGGAATGGGCTGTGGGAGTCAAAAGCTGTTTCAAACCAGAGCAACCTTCCCAAATTCCAATCCCAGGAAAAAAATGCCCATTTCCACAGAGCAAGGCAGACAATCCAGTACAAGGCACTTACTGGTAGGGTTTTGATGTTCCCTTCAATACAAATCCCCCTCCCCATACCAGTAAATGCCTTTCAGAGCCACATAAAAGAGCTTCCCAAGCATCAACCAACATTTCATACCCCAGCAAGAGGGCAACTGGATCAGCATCTTATAATCAAGTGATGCACACACACAGTGGCTCTTGGGACCCAGTTTAATCCCAGCACCATGCCACCAGCACCAGCAGGCAGCACCAGGAATAAGTCTGGTCCACTCAGTGCCAATCCCACAACCAGGTGAAATACATACAGCAAAGGCTACTGAATGGCTTTGGAAAGCAGCTGTGGTTGGAAGCTGGGGGCTCCACAGGCTCAGCAGATGAATCAGAGACTTGCCCAATAACATTTGGCAGGAAGCCTGGAAGGTCTGTTGAGTCTTTCATCAAAGAAACCATTGTGGTGGTCACACCAGGATTTCAAGGCTCTGGCACTGTGGGGCTCTCAGCTGACTCACTCCAGCTGCAAGGAGGCTTGTCCAATTCAAATTGCTTTCTAAACCAGTAATTCAGGGTATTCGAGGAACTGGACACAAAGCACTAGCCATTTTTTCTTTGGGCCTTCCTGGAGCTGCATCTTCGGGGCAGAAAAATCCCTGGAGCCTAGAAGAGACCCCTGGCAATTCAGTAGCCTTTTCAATTAAAGAGGGATTTCCATACAAAAGCCTGCTGGAAAAGAAGATTTGAGAAGCGTATTCCTCTTGTTATGATTTTCTTTTTATGACTTTTTGGTTAGAAATCCCAGAGCTATAGAGGTGTTCTGGAGAGGCCTTCCATGGTCATTCTTCTACTTGCCACTCCAGCAAACCAGAAATGCCAACTGATTTCCAAATGTGCTCTTTTGCCAAAGACAAAGTACAGCTGTACAAGTGCATTTTGGGACAAAGTCCAAGTGAATGAGGATCCTCACAACAGTGAAGATGACAGGGGGAAGAAAATTTTTTCTCTGGATGTCTCAGGGCAGTCACATCCAATTTTTAATGTCTCTGTATGGAAGTCTCACTTTAATATAAAGAAGTAGCTGAACACCCATCCTTCGGCTAAGAAAGAGGAATATTTCTTGCACCTTTACACAGGAATAATGATGAACATTCACTTTTCTTTCAGCAGTTCAAGCAAGTATTAGAGGTCAAATCGTGCAGGATGAGGCTGTTAGATCATTTCAGGGCTCTTGACTGATTAATTAATTAGTATCAAAGCATTACAGGTTAATCACGTGCAGACAGATTAAGAAAAGTGTTTGGTCAGAGCAGTTTAATGCAATGTAGTTTTACCTTCCTAAACTGGAGGGAGAGAATCTGCTGCTTGATAAGCTAAGCAAAAAACAGCATAAAAACCATTAGAGAGAGAAGCACAGAAAGGAGCTGAAATAAACAAACCGTTACAGAGATATATTAATGATAAGTCATTTTGCAGAGGTCAGAGTTCCTATTAAAAGAAGGTACAGCTGCCTTAGGCTGCCTGCCAGGACGAGCAAGCCACATTGTCAATTGAAATCAAAGGCTGTAAAAATGAAATGGTCGTTAACTGCAGAGAATCAGTGTCAGGACATTTACACAAGTAGGTTTCCAAGAAGCAGCACCTTGAGCCTTCCATGCACCATCCACAGCACTCAAAGCAGGCAACTCCACCAGAGGAGACGTCCAGTTAAACGTAGGCGAGAGTATGGACGAGACTAGCCCAACTCTCTGCTGGCAAGCAGCTGGCCTGAGCTGGGTGCCCTCTGTGCTTCCAAGGACAGCTCCTGGGAGAAGGTGAAAACTCTCTGACCACATTGCTTTCCATCTTGCCAATCAAATTACTAAGGTATGGCAAAACATTAAAATAAAATAACAGAAGTAGACTTTAAAAGAATCTACACCTTTTGCTTTCTTTGGGAAAGACGTAGGAACATTAACCAATTCAGGGAACAAAATCAAACACGCAGATCCTGCACCAGACATCTTGATGAGCTACTTACCAGTGGTCACCAGCTCTCCCAAAGGAGTGTCTTCAGGGACTCATGTCCTAGCCAAAGGACCACATTGCTGGACTGTGGCAGCAGCCCCTTGCAGGCTGCAGGAAACAACCTCTGTGCATGGACCTGCAGTAGTCAGGAACAGTTCCTCAAGCCTTGACTCACCCACATGGCAATCAAAAGTCTAAACCTAACAGGGACAAGCTAGTCAGCAGCATGTAAGCTCAGTGATTTAATTGCACTGGGGTACATGCTATGCCTATGCAACAACCTCACCATGCAGTCTTGGAAATGACTGCAGCGTAGGCATCCCCTCTGGGATGTACCAGGCCAGACTGCCACATCCCCACATGCAGAGAGATCAAACATTTTCAGCCTCTATTCTGAAGGCCTGTGAACCACCAAACTTCAGTGCTGTAGGATGGTGCTACAGAAGATAGCAGAAAGAACCACGTGGAGGGCCACCTGCAGGTGTACCTCTTCAGGTCTCCTACCCAAATATGTGAGTCCCAGTCATGTGGAAACCAGCAGGACTCCAAGTCTTGCCCTAAAAATGACCACAGAGAGACTCTGAAAACAGGTCCTGCCAACTGTACATTCTGCCTGTGGAGGCAGAACCTCCTTATGAACACTAAGAAAAAAAGTAGTTCAGCTTCAAGTCCTGACACTTTACACAAATAATTGCATATTTCCTTTGAGAAGAAAACTCTGAAGGGCTCACTTACTCTTCTCCTTCAGGAGAGCAAAGACAGTAGAAGTTTTGGACTGCTGCTCAGGAGCAGCTTTAACCCAACAAACATGGGTGGCACTTGGCCTTTTGGCAGCAGCTTCACTGTCTCCACCCCCAGCCACACAATCCTGGTCCATTCCCAGCGCCAGCTGCTGGTCACGCAGCCAAAGGATGTGCAGGTTGGGCAGGATCCAGCTGGGGAAATCAAGTGCTCACACTAACAGGCTGAGGATCACTCACTCACCTGATCCATCTTTCATGTGCTGTGTTGGTCCGTAGGAGAAGCCAGACAGTGGAGCAGAGGAGCTGTGTCCTTTGAGCTGTATCCTTCCACCTCTTGCAACATCCCTGTGAGCTCTTTGCCCTTTTTGGCACTGCCAGGCACAGCTTTGCACTCCCTGCCTTACTGACCAGCACCTCACCTTGTCCTCAACACTCACAGACACCCTCAGAGCTTCTAGAGTTCAAATTGCACCTCGTGCTGCTCTCACCCCATCCTGACCTCCTGGGGGATCCAGGTTCCTCCTCCAGGAACCTCCAGGTTCCTCCTCCCACACTCCTCCCAAGCACAACCACCCCAAGTGATCCCAGGGGCAGCTGTATCCCTGTACTCTGGGCTGCCCCCAGGCACCTCCGTCTGTCTGGAAACACAACTCACTGGTTTAACTTGTCTCAAAACATTTTGCTTACCACTGCAAGGGAAAAACATCTTTTTACCCACCAGGAATACTAAAGACCTTCCTAAAAGGAAGTTCCCAAAATCCTTGCTAGCTAGAATGCTAGTGTAGGCAGTAGTGTGGTTTTAATCATGATTTCTTGCATAAGACAAATAGGGATGTGTCTTGGCTCGGACGTAAAGAAAATAGCAAGAGTCAGAACAAAGGCTGCTTGTGCCATGAACCCATTGTGCTCATGGATGTGATCAAACAGTAAGCACTGACAGTGTTTGTTTTTTTTTTTTAATCCCCAGTATTAAGACAACACGGGCTTTATTCACTGCACATCCTGAGACAGTGCTGAACACTGAACTGAGGGTCTCTTGAGGGTCTCTCGATATTATCAGAAGAAAAAGGCCATCATGTATTAATTGAAGTTTAACCTCAATATGCTAAATTTGCTTTTCAGATTAGAGATTTAAGCCCCAGAGAGCACAGTCAAATTGTGGACCCTGCAGCCAGCAGAGCCCTGCCTGCAGGCAGCTGGCACTTCGCTTCAATTATGTTCCAGCATATCCACATACAGCTGTGACAGCACAGCTACATCAGAACCCAATCTACCCTGCTGGAAACATGGGGCTCCTGAGCAGGGCAGCAGATACTCCAGCGTGCTTGGTCTGATCCTCTCTGGCACTGGGCTGTCTGTGCCCTGGGCTCCCCAAGGACTTACTAGCACACACAGCACAGGGCTCTGCTAATGAAGTGCAGCATCAGCAGCGGATGTGTCTCCCTCGAGCAAGCTCGGGGCCATTACAGTTACTGGATAAAGGCAAATGCTTATGTTATCCTGAGGAACACATCTAAAGCAGTGTGTCAATGCCTCAAGTATAACCCTTCCTTCATTGGAGAAGCAGACTTCAAAAATGTCTGCTCCAGGCATGTCCAGCACTGGCGGGATGAAGCCTCCTCAGGCACCTCCCACTGATGAAGAGAAGCTCAGCTTTTTATAAGCTAGTTCTGAAAATACACAACTGTTCTCAAGTGCTGGACCATAGCACTATACCTCTCTACTACATCACTTCTACCAGTCTCAGTTCTTTGTTAAATTTCATTTTATCATATGCTTTCAAACTCCTTTGGCCATTTATCATCCTCTTAAAGGTTTTAGCTCTTCAACTACTCCTAATTTTCTTTGGAAGTGAAGACAGCCTTCCTCGTTTTTCATGCACTTGCTAAATTTAAGTCTTGCAAGGGCAGGAGGCAGAACTGTCAACACTACTCACTTTTTTTAACCATTCAAGTTGATGGTCTGGGCTGGCATCCACTGGCACCAAAAAGTTAACTGCTTGAAAAACATAGATTTTCAGTCTGACACCTTTTTTAACCCTCTCATGCAATTATCCATGAAATTACTCTCTTTCTGTATTTCTTATCATTGAGATAAAGAAATCTTTCTCTTTCCAGTGCACTCCTCACATGGAAGTGAACAAGAGCTCAGGAGACCCTGAAATAGGCTTAACAGTGGCTCCATCCTCATATGGACAAGCACCTGGACTCAAGCTGCTTGAGCTGCAGCAGTGATCAATATTTTTCAGTGCTCTTCCACAGCATGAAAATTGACCCACACAAGCTGTCCACTGAAGGAAAAAAAGAGCAAAATGTGTCCATGACAGCAAAGCTGACACATCTAAGTTATGTTTTGAGGGAATCAGCATTGCACCAAAGCTCCCCGGGAAGTCCATGGAGAGCCAGGCAGCCTGTACATCCTGGGAGCTGAACAGAGGGACTGGCAATTTCCTACAGACACTCGCCCTCACTGGCTCTCTGATCCCTGACATTATTGGGCATGTTTTGCACATCCAGACTTCCAAGTATAAGGTTTCCTATGAACTTGCCTGCCTTCAAGGTTAATACTACTTGAGACAAATACAAGCCACTCGGAATCCCGTCTCAGCTGTCAGCAGTGAACCCTTTTCAACGTTTAAAAGCAAATACTGAGGATTTCATGTGGGCATGGTTGTGCTCTCGGCTGCTTTCCTGCCACATGTCCCGCTCCTTATCAAGCACTCCCTGCACACACAGAACAAGCGCGCTGGCGTTCATATACCATGGCAGGAGCTATCAGCAGGCCCGTGATAAAGCAGCTCTGAGTGCTGTGTTGCTGTACAAGACACATTGTTATTCCACAGACTGAAAAACAGATGTATTGAGTCTTTGCTTGTCAAGGTCACAGACCGAATCGATGTCAGAGATGCAGAAATGTGGCAATTTTTTCTGCAGGTAATTTACTTTTTGCTGAGATGAACACGGAACTGTGTGTAACAATTCAGGCTAGATTTCATTAACAGAGAAGGTGGAAAACAATCAATTAAGTTACACATTCCTTATCAGCCTCTGTAATGCTCTGAAGATGGCTCAGATTTGTGTATTTTAACTCTGAATTGTTGCTGCCTTTATGGCCCAAATTAAATTTAGAAACACACCAAGGAATGAGAAATGGCCAAAAAAGAGCAAAGTAAATACTGACAATGAGATGCCCAGGAAAGGTGGCATCCTTCTGGCAGCTCACTATGCAAAGAAAAGAAAAAAAATTAAAATAAAATTGTCTGCAACTGCCATTCCATCTTCCTCTTCTTGGACCAGGCAATGCTGTGAAGTGTGAGACTCAGTCAGTGTAAGATAACAACCTCATTCACTCAAGTCTTCCTCCCCTCATCCAAAGCGAGCAAGGGTAGACCAGGTTTTAATTCCATCTCCTGGGAACTGCCTCTGCTGTGGCATGAGAGGTGCCTTGTTTGGAGATGACCACACTCTGCCCTCCACACAATGGTATCCCTGGCCTGGGAAACATCCCCTTTTATGAGGTTTCCTGAGAAGAGCACAGTTCTCACATGTGATATACTCTGTATCTTTATAGTGGCCCTGAAGGGCATCGGCTCATCAGCCTGCACACTCAGGTCCTCTTGGCTTTCTAGGGGACATGGACATATGGACAGGAGGCTATAGGAAGGGAGCTGAAAAATCTCCCTTTGGAACTGTTGAGGATTGTTATTTGGAGTACACAACTGCTGAGGAGTCCCACTCAAAGCAGACACCTCTGTGCAGGTAGTTACAGCAATGGGAAACAGACGCCTCTGTCCTACAGGTCACAGGGTGTGGAGATGAGTCATCGACGCCTTAAACTTTGCCTTTCCAGTAGGTACTGGCTGTCCCTCCTTCCAGAGTTTGAGACACTTCCATCCCACAAATCAAACTGACTGAGTGCTCTCAGCTGTCTCAGCTGGCATCTGATCAGGGGGTTACACCACTCCTCACCAAAAGCAAAGTCCCGTTGGACAATACAGGTACCCAGCTGCTAAAGACAGAACGCGACTAAACTAAACCTGCTTTTCAGGAATCAAGTGCTCCTCAGTTTCCAGCACACTTTATTATAGCAACAGATCTTTCTCCTTCATTTGATATTATGTGCAAAGCAAGAGGGACAAGATTGGGAATGGTTTCCAGCCAGAAGAGCCAGGTGGCAAGGCCCTCTCCTGAGCTCAACTGCCACCCCGAGCAGAGTTTTCCAAGAAAAGATCAGAGGCAATGTCACTACACTCTATAAATATCTGTATATGATGTAGCTATGACAGTAGAAAGATATTCAAGCAAGGAAGCAATGCTCTAATGAGACTGAGGATCAGACAGCTGCATTAGGAAAGAGGTGCAGATCATTTCCAGCAGAGGTTTGCCTAGCACTCAGATGAAGGTTTTATATAAAATTGCATCTCTCTGCACCAATACGCTCTCCAGACTCCCTAGATCTTACAAAAAGGACACCTAAAAAGATGTCTTGAGGGTTGTGGCCCATGAATGCAGCTAAGGCAGACCCTGAACAGGACTGACAGCTCCTCCTCTCACTTCATGAAATAATGACTTGCTTGAAATAATTGCTTTGAGACGTAACAGGTTTGTTTAAATAAAACAACCCCAAGATTAAAAAAAATCCTGTCAGCAGCCAGAGCAGAGGGCGAGTCACTGTGGCCATAAGTGCTCCTGACACTGTCCAATATCAGGTATGTTAAAAGACCAACAAAGGAAAGACACTGAGCTGTTTCATCATAGGGAAAATCCTTACAAAAGACTAGTTCCCAAGGGCACAAGGAGTAAATACCCTGAATACTCTGTTTATAAAAAGATGATGTCCTATCTATGGCCACTTTCAACACCTCTATTCTTCTGGCCTTCTTAGCACCACCTCTGGAAAATTCTACAAGTTAAAACCCAGAAAAATCATATTCTGGTTACCTAATTAATATTTTTCAATTTACATGATATCCCTTTCCTCCAACAGGATTAGGGAGACCAAGTAAGACATCCAAACTGACCTCAACATAGGATCACAGAATGGTTTGGGTTGTATGGGACCCTAAAGCTCATCTTGTTCCATCACCTGCCATGAGCAGGTGACCTAGGCCAGGTTGCTCTAAGCCCCATCTAACCTGGCCTGGAACACTTAGGGCAGGCACAGCGTCTCTAGGCAACGTGAGCCGGGGCCTCACCACCCTCACAGGAAGAATTTAATCCTAATAGCCCAACTAGCCCTGCCCTCTGGCAGTTTGATGCCATTCCCCCTTGTCCTGTCACTCCAGGCCCTTGTAACCAGTCTCTCTCCATCCTTCTTTTAGGCTGCATTCAGGTACTGGAAGGCCACAATCAGGTTACCCAAAAGCTTCTCCAGGATAAACAATTCCAGCTTTTCTCATAGCAGAGGTGCTCCATCCCTCTGACAATCTTGCTGCCTCCTCTGGACTCTTTCCAACAGCTCAATTCCTGTGCTGGGAACTGCAGAGCAGAGCGTGTTCTTAAAGTCACTCCGGAAGCAGGGATTTACAACCTCAGTTTCTTTTCTTAAAGATCTCTCCACATCTTTGTGTACCTCTACCATGTTACTGCATTTTCTACTGCTTTAAGAAGTGGTGAACAGGCAAATATTTTAGTTAAACATACTCTATATACACATATAAAGTCAGGAACAGAGAAACCTGAAAAAAACCTATTTTCTTTGGCTCAGAATATCCTCTTCTGTTTTCTAAGCACTACAGTAGCCACCCACAGCAATCCTATGTCTGCATCACTTGTCCCATTGCCTTAGTTAGCTTCAAACCCAGCAAATCCAAATCCATTAGAGAGCTGCTCATTGTTTTCTGCTGTTCTGCATGTTGCTCATCGTGCTTTTCAAGTTCTCCCAGGTAATCTCTCCAGATGTTCCTGGATTTAATTACAGTCATAATTGCTTTCTGAAAGTCTCCTTGCTACACTATTCCATTCATTTTCTTCCCAGAATTGTTATGATACATTTTTTAATTACGACATAAAAAGCCACACTTCATTCAAGCCTTTGCCCTGCATTTTAGACAACAGTTTCCAAAAATTCTGGCTCAAGTCGTCAGCACTTGTAGGGCTCTGCAGGGAACCAGACTTTTATATGCCTCCTCCCTATCTCATTAGGGAACCTAGAAGTTGCCATGAACTCAGGGAAAGGTCAATTTTGCCATCAAGCAATTATTTAGTCACTGCTTCTTACAACAGAAGGGGCAGACAGTGGAATTAAGAGACAAAATTAAATTGCCTTGCCACAGGCTTTGACGACCATGTACATAAGTGGTTGGAAAAATGATTGGAGAATTTGTGGAAATGGAATGTGCTGCTGATTTAACTGAGGCAGCAGAGTCCCTCTGCCAGTACTGGGCTCCCACGGATGGAAATTGGGGTGCAGCCACAGCAGCATTAGGTTGAAAAGTTCAAAAGGTTCAGGGCTCTGCAGCCATGGGCCAGATTTACCATGCCTGAGCCACAGCCTCAAGGGGTGGTGCAGCCAGAAGACACCAGGAGCACTGCCTGCCTGCATGGGTGCTAGCTACATTGCTCCTTGCCTTCCCCAACAGAGGAAACTTCGGGAATCCAGCTGGGAGCACTGAAGGTATTTCTTGTTGGATGGATGAACTCTCCTTAACTGATTAAAGCTGCAATTTGAGCACAGCCAAGGAAAATAAAAGTTAAGCTGTAGGCAACCCAGACACCTCAACATCTTTTTTATTAACCTCTCTCTGCTTGTAATCAGCAGAATAGAGTCACTGGGCTCAGTTAAGAGATCTCCAGTTCATTGTATGATCTGAGGCTGCAGGCTGTGGACCCTGTATGGACATTTGGTGGTGCTGAAGATGTCACTGTGTGCAGCCAGTCTGCGATTAGCTCACACCCCAGCATGACATGATACCACCACAAAGGAACTGAATTTAGGCAACTTCACTTTGGCATTACCCCAGTTTTAACACCTGACTTCCCAGCAGTACTTTTGGTCCTGCATTTATTTTTATGAATGTCTGACTCCTTGAGGCATCAATGCTTGACGCGCTGGAAATTGATTATTTATAAACCATCAGCAGGGAAGAGGCACACTTATTTGGAGAGCTCATAGACTGAAGAGCATTCCCAGTGAATTCAAAGCAATTTCAAGGCTTTTTTGAGTGCCTCACACAATCACCGACACCTTGGGCACTGCTGGCACATCACCCTGTAATTTTGTGTTTGCTAACCTCAGTCAGGCTCAGCTGACAGCATGTTTATCATACCTTCTCCCTGTGAACAAAGCCTTATTCCTACTCCAGACCCTGTGCCGGAGGCCATTCCTGACCCTGGAATGCTGATCTCATTGCTGCTCAGTCCCTATCTACAGTGTAGAAATGCCTTTTTGACAATAAGATAAGGCACCTGAGCACAGAGCCCAGCAGGCCCCTCGCTCTGTCTGGTGAGCCACTTCACTACAATGAAGGCAGGAAGATCAGTGCTGTTCCCTGAGTTTAACTGGAGACACTCGTGTTTGTCAAGATTTCATAAGGACAGCTTACACTGAGACTTCACTGGGGTCTGCAACTTTCTCATGAGGGGAAGATGAGAGGCAGCACCGATCAATCTCTGGTCTCTGGTGACCAGCGATAGGACCTGAGGGGCCAGCATAAAGCTGTCCAAGGGAGGTTACAGTAAATAGATTAGATTATTGGATAATCATAAAGGGTTCTTCACCCAGAAGGTGTTGGGTCACCAGAACGGGCTCCACAGGGCAGTACTCATGGCCCCAAGGCTGCCAGAGCTCCAGGAGTGTTTTGACAACCAGCTCAGGCGCAGCACG
The DNA here is from genome assembly GCF_024509145.1 of Vidua macroura. Taxonomy (NCBI): domain Eukaryota; kingdom Metazoa; phylum Chordata; class Aves; order Passeriformes; family Viduidae; genus Vidua; species Vidua macroura. The sequence continues at coordinate 4,124,097 of NC_071582.1, read as the reverse complement.
GGATTGTTGGGGTGTCCTGTGCACGGCCAGGAGCTGGTCTCGATGATCCTTGTGGACAGCATATTCCATTATTCTATTCTATGACTCCACCACTTCACACACCCTCTCAGCCACACACAATGTGCTATGTCGACAGGCCCTGCCCGGCAATAGTGCGATACCGCCAGCTCTCTTTGGGGAGGCGAGGGACTGGTCTGCAACACACCCGCTCCTCCGCAGAGCCCGAGCCATCGCTTGGTTTCCTCCCCTGGAGCAGCTCCCCGGGGACGGCCAGGCCCGTTGGCTACACCACTTCCAGCCGGCCGGCCTCGCGCTCCCTCCGAGGCCTCGCGGCTTGGGTGAGGGCCAACCCGCCCGCCCCGCTGCGCCCCCGGCCGGCCCGGCCCGCCTCCCCCGCGCCTCCGTTCCCCCGCCAGCCCCGCGCCCGCTGTCACCCGCCCCCACGGCAGCGGCCAGCTCGGGGACAGCACCCACAGCAGCGCCTTCCCCTGGGCCGGCGCTCACCTGTTCTGGGGCCGGATGCCCAGCAGGTAACTCCGTCGGTCCGGCCGCGAGGCCCAGGCCGCGCTCTCGGCCTCCTCTGCCCCGTCGATGTGGCTCGTTCCCCGCCCGTAGAGGCCCGAGAGGGCCCTGCGGGTCGAGCTCATGGCCGGAGTGCGGCTGCCCTGCCCCGCGGCCGTCGCTGCCCTCCCTGTCACTCACCGCCGCCGTTTATAGACCCTCCGCACATGCCGCTGTCAATCGTGACGCAGCGGCCACTGCCCGGCCTCCCCGGGCCGGCTGCCCGGCCTCCTTGTCCTCCTCCTCCTCCTCCTCCTCTTGCCACCGCTGCCAGCTCGTGTCCAGCTTTTGAGGAAGAAGTGAACTTGTCCTTATAATAAGCTCCGCACCACGGGGGGATTTCTCACACCTCAAGTATCTGTCTGGTGAACACTGACAGAACCCGGTGGTACAGCATTGAAGTTGTGTCATGTTTACGCTGGATAAAGGCTCTTCCCCAGAGGATGGTCGGGCACTGAACACACTCCAGGGAATGGTCATGGCCCCAAGGCTGCCAGAGCTCCAGGAGCTTTTGGACAACGCTCTCAGGCACAGTGTGGGATTGTTGGGCTGTCCTCTGCAGGGCCAGAAGTTGGACTCAATGGTTCTTGTGGGTCCCTTCCAGCTCAGGTTATTACGTGATCTCTCAGGATCAGCTCCAACATCCCCCACTTCCTTGCAGGCACAAGGCTCCCACCCTGGCTGGCTGCACCATTCAGCGTGGGCATGGCAGTCACATCCTCACATGACTTGGCAGCCTGTTTTTTACCCCAGAATGCCCAAGAGAAAGTCTGATGGTATTTATTCAGTCTCTGTAAAAAAGACAGCACAAAAGAGAGATGTAAAAGGTGGATACATGTCACAAACAATTATTAGCAGTGATTTAATATCAAATGAAAATATGATGAGTAAGAAAATGGATTTATTTTCTTGTTCTACCTTTCTCTTGCCTGTCAAGTTGTTGCATCATGTGCTGCAGACACGTCACTGGTGGCACTGCATCCCTCCAGCACTGGAATGATGGATGGAACAGATTCACAGTGGATTAGCTGCCTGCCTATGGCTGCACAGCAGTGATTGCAGCAGGAGCAGGGAAATTATGGCAAATTGCTCCATTCCAGGAAATACAACATGATTAGAGCTGATCCTCCTGGGGCAGGAGAGGCAGCAGATGTGGCAGCGAGCAGAGGACAGGTGATGGATCAGTTGGTGCAGGACATTCCTGATTCCTTTTCCTCAGCAAATACTGTGATTTGGAATGTGACTTTGGATAGGGGCTGGCACCAGGGTATGCACAGACACACAGAGTGTGTGCATCACCTATACAGATGACACAACAGTGGCAGGTGATCACATTATCAGGCATGTAAATTGCAGGATTTGTGATACCAGAGAGGATATTTGATCTTGGCAAATGCAAAGGAGATGGACCTCCTAAGACATTTGGATGTGGTCCTAGGAAATATGGAGAAGGGTGGTCCCAGAGGGCTGACAAGGCCTCATCTTCACCAGGCAGTGAAATAGCAGATGAAATTGCATAAAACAAATGTAACATGATCCATTGGGGAAACCACAATACTCATTTTCAACAGGCAGCAGTGAGCTCTGTGTGAGCTAATGTCACTTAGAAATAATCCATCTCAAACAGAAAACAGCAAACCTGAAAAAACCCAAACAGAACTCAGAGAAGGGCAGCAAGGACGAGCCAAGGTTCAGGCTGGCTGCTGCATGAAGGGTAACTGTGTGGACTGGGACTCTTCAGGGTGTAAGAAACTACTGAGGTGCCCATGACTGAGGTATACACAGCTGAGAGGGGCAAGGAGAAAAAGTCAAATTAGCAGGAGGTAAAATAAGTGAAAGGGAGACGCTTCCTCCCTCCCCTTGGCTTTAGGCTACTCCCACACATGGCTGTGGCTGTTCAATGTCAACAGGGATTAATAAAATCCACAGGACAAATCTGTGGAAAGAAAATCTCCTGAGGTTTATGCAGTATGAAGATATTACCTTCAGTTCAAGAAACGTTTGAGCTACATAAGAATATTCAGTGCGTGCGTGCCCTGATCTCACACTCTCTGCTCTGGCTGCTGCCCAAATATGGGAGGCAGGATGCTGGGCTGGAAGGAGTCAAGCTGGCATTCTCCTGATCCCATGCCTTTCTCTGGAAAGAGAAAGAGGATTTTCAGGTCCTACAGCTTCAGGAAACCTGAAGTCTCAACATATGAATTACACATTACCATGAGCCCTCTTAGCATATTGATCTGATAGAACAGAGCCCAGACTAGCTAGGAAGGGTGTACAGAACAGGTAGGTATCTGCTTTGGGCCTGGAACTGTGTCTGGTTTCAGATTCCCAAATACAGGAAAGATGCTAATATGCTGGATCAAATCCAGTGAAGGCCACCAAAAAGACTGAAGGAGCTCAGACACCTTGACATAGGAGAGAAACTGGGTTTTTAGGCTTTGGGGAAAGGCTAAATGGAGACCTCCTTGTTTTATTCACTACCTCAAAGGAGGGCATAGACTCAGAAGTGCAGAGTGATGGAATGAGAGGCCAAAATGCAAATGGCAAGGAGGAAAGTTCTGATTAGATATTAGGAAAATTATTTGCCCTGTGAAGGGAATCAAGCAGTACCACAGGGACCCAAGAGATGGGCAATCTCCATCCAGTGAGACAGTTGACTGTGGATGGGACAGGGTGCTGAGCAGCTGATTGACATCCTGCTCAGAGTGGGGAGCTGGACCAGAGACCCCCCAGAGCTCCCTTCCCACCCTGGTCATGTCATGGTTCAGTGCTGCACCCCGTCAGTGGAGAGAAGCCTGGATGGTGAGCTCAGGTTTAGCTCAGATGTGACAAGAAAGAACCTGCTGTGGTGTTTGATCCTCCCCCCGACGCATAGGGCTTATATTCCTTTTCTGCCCTTTCAAGCTCTGAATGGTTCTTGTGCCTGTTGCCTGCTGAGACAGCTTCCTCTCACAGCATCTGCTCTGAGGTCAGTCTGCTCAGAGAGTGACAGTGCCCTCTGCTCCTGGCTCCGGGGGAAATACGTTCAGCTGCTGGAGCCTGAGCCAGATAGAAACTACGCTTCAGACCTCGTTAGCAAAGCTTTCTTCCTCTGCCTGCAAATCCAGCACCGACTCACACAGTCACAGATGTTTTCTCACTCCTCTTGCACAATTTATCCTTCCCTTTCCCATCCTGCACCCTTAAGTTCCTCCCTTTCTAAAATGACAGGCTTCTTCCTGCACTCCGACAACAAGCTCTCACCTCTGGTTCTTCTCCAAATATTAACAGATGGTGCCAGGGCAGGGCTCTAGCAGAGGATGAGCACAATGGGCTTTCTGAGGAGATATTTGGAGAAGGATTCTTTCTCTTGGGCGTGGAGAAACAATCTACAGGGAACACAGCAACCTCCAGCTGTTTGAAGAGATTCTGCATCAGCCAGAAGTGTCATTAGCTATGGGAAAGTGCTGGGGTTAATTTAATGATAATTTTTATTAGCTATGTGTGTCACATAGGTAATAACTCTGCAGCATACACGTGCCACAGAGCTGCTGGCACATACTCAGCCAGAACTTTCATTTTCAATCATTTACAGATATATTTCCAAATGCCTATCTGGACCCTGGAGAAAATAGGAAAAAGAAGGGTCTGTGTGATCTCAGACAGGTGAGGAGATGAGCACAAAGGAAGGTCCTATGCTATGCATCACCTTTCCTGTATCCATGGAAGGAGAGGACCAGTCCTTGTTGGAGCAGGGATTGCTCTGGGTCAGATTGAGTGGACAGGGTGTAGCATTTTTTCTGCCTTTGCAGTGTAACTATCCCATTCTGCGCAAAGGAAAGGACATGAAGGGAGAGTCTTTCCTTGATCCACCAGTTGTGTTGGGTTTGGCTTTTTCCTACCACCTTCTTCCCCATCTGTTATAAAAGAAAAGCAGCAGTTAGAGGTGCATCCTTCATCCTTACTTAGTCCCTCCGACCCTGTGGCACAGCTCAGCCCTGCCCTGGGTTCCATGGGGCATGGATCCACAAGCACTTGGCCACAACTGCTCCTCTCTGCCATCCTGATGCCCCTGTTTGTGCCCTTCCACACTGCCTCATGGGGGAGATACTCCTGATGGCCTCGCTTTTCCTTGGTCAGCCCATAGCTCCAGGATAGAGAAATTTCAGCAAGCAGAGTGAGAGTCTCTCACAGTCTCCTCTCTAACTAGTCCATGGTCCCCCTCATGCTGAAGTCCTGGTCCCCATCTGCCACCATGGGAACCTGCTTCCTAGGACTATTAATACAAGGAGAAGTCAGCCAGATGCAAATTTGTCTGCCCTGAGTTAATTCCTCCGAGCTTTGTGTCACATTCCCTTCCCTGTCACTTTAAAGTTCTTTGAGAATGATAATCAGTCACTCCCTGGCCACCCTCTGTCCTCTCTAGTCACCATTTCCAGCTAATTTCCTTGCAGTCCTGATGCCTCTGGAAAGGTGGTGAGTATTGGGTTGATGAGCCTGACCTTGCCCTAACCTTGCAAGGGCAAGTCTCCGCACAGCGCTGTGGAGACCTCCATCCTTCCCTTCTTTCCCAGAGGGGCTTGTGCAACCTCCGGAGGGCTGGCCCAGCGCCACTTCCCCTGGGGCGCTCGTGATGCCTGGCCCAGCTGGCGGGGACTTCTCGGAGGAAGGGGGTTCTACACACCCACCCCTGGGAGTGCTGGCTCCACAATGAACCTTTCAGGCTGTGGTCCCCAGGAGAGACATGAGTGCGACCGTGGAGCCAGGGGGGTGAGGGCGGTGGGCATGGGGGGTGTGGGCAGGGGGCAAGAGTGGCTGTGGGGATGAGAGCATGGGTGATCATGGGGGAACGGACAAGGCCACCTGTGGGGACACGGTGAGGACACCAGTGGCAATGTGGGCGAAGACAGCTGTGGGGAAGGAGGTGAGGACACCCGTGGGGACATGGGCGAGTATACCCATCAGGGGGTGGAGGACAGTGTGGGGAGGAGGGGAGGACACTCCTGGTAAGTAGTTGAGGTTACCAGTCAGAATGGGGACAAGAATGCCTGTGGCAAAGGGGCAAGGACGACTGTGGGGATTGGGTGAGGTCACCAGGGGGGATGGGGGTGAGAACACCCGTAGGGAGGGGGTGAGGATATTTGTGGGATATGGACAAGTACACCTGTAACGGGTGGAGTGGGGTGGTGGGGACGGGCCGACGACACACTGTAGGGAGGAAGGAAGGACACCCGTGTGAATGAGGGTAAGGTCAGCAGTGGCGGAGGGGAGGCCACCTGTAAGGAGTGTGGGAGGGGGGCACCACGGGAAGGAGGGACGGTTGGGAGGGGGGCGAGGTCACCAGTGGGGGTGGGCGTGAGGACACCCCTGGGAAGGGGGAGAGGTCACTCGTGGGCATGGAGGTGCGGGAAGCCTTGGCATCCTGGCGAGGGGCGCGTCCTGCAGCGTCCCCGTCGGAGCGAGCCAGACATGCGGGGCCGGTCTGTGCCGTGCCGGCCCGGGCCATGCGGAGCCGGTCCGTGCGGGGCCAATCCGGTCCGTGCCGGTCTGTGCCGTGCCGGCCCGGGCGGTGCGGAGCCGGTCCGTGCCGTGCCGCTCCGTGCGGGGCCGCTCCGTGCGGTGTCGCCGCAGCCCCGGCGCGTGGCAGCGCCGCCCCCGGTGCCGGCGGGCGCGGGGCGGGCCGGGAGCGCGGAAGTGCGGGGCCGCGGGGCCGGCGGCAGCCGAGTGCGGGCCCCGGCCCAGCGCCGCAGCCCCCAGCCCGCCATGGGCCACCGCGCCGGGTGAGCGGTCCCTCATCCGGGCCCGACCCGCCCCAGCGCCGCCGTCCCTCGCCGCAGGTGCCGCCGCCGCGTCCCGGGGAGAGGAACCGCCGCGGGGTCGGCCGGCGGCCGCCCAGGCCGGGGAGGAGCCGCCCGAGAAGCGATGCAGGAAGGTGCGTAGCCACAGGGCAAAGTGACCGTATCAGCCCCCGGGCACTTGCGAGAATACCCAGAAGAGGCCCATGTCATCCATCCACCTACCCATACTTCCATCCATCCTTCCCCTTATCCATTCACCTACACACCCTCCACCCATCCATCCATCCATCCATCCATCCATCCATCCATCCATCCATCCATCCATCCATCCATCCATCTCTCCATTCTCTGGCCACAAGAGCATCCCTGTTCTTCCAATTTTCTCTTCTTGTTGGGATGGGTGTCCCTCTTGAAGCCCACCATGCCTGGCCACTGGGTGAGAGTGACATGCTGTGACTGCAGTGTTGTTCCCACCTCCACCTGCTGTTTCTCTACAGCTATTACCATAACTGAGCAGCCAGTCTCTGTCTCTGTCCCGGTGGGATATTCCTTCACGCTGCGGTGCCGAGCCCAGGGGCGTACCTCGCTGCAGTACCAGTGGTTTTGTCAGTACCAGGTAAGAATGGGGTGGCCCTGGGATGGCACCAGGCTGGGTCCCTGCATACAGTGGGGGAGCTGAAGGAGGGGAGGAAACCAGGGGTTTCTGCTTTTGTTGCTCTTACAAAGGGCTTCCTAGTGCCTTCTGCTGCCAGCAGTGAGGAGGGAATTGCTGCCTACTGCCTATGTTTTCCCTTTAGTCTGACTGCCACCTGATTCCTGGAGCAACCAACCAAGACTTGCCCATCATTGCAGAGCAGACCCAGCTCTACACCTGCAGAGTCAATGACCTCCACAGGAATGCCGTCTTCTCCGACTGGGTGAAGGTAGAGGTCCATCAGTGTGTTGCCAGAGGTACAAGCTTGTCTTTTACCTTCTTGATGTATTATGGAGTCACAGAATGGTTTGGGTTGGAAGGGACCTTCAAGCTCATCTCGTTCCACCCCTTGCCATGGTCAGAGACACCTTTCACTAGACCATGTTGCTCCAAGCCCCGTCCACATGCACCTGCACCTCATGCTTGCCATGTGTTTCCCAGAGTTATTCTGGGTATTGGAACTGGAAGAACCCGTCTGGCTACTTCAAAGTTGACCAAAAATAGGGTATGGTTTTCCTTAGAATGTTGACTGTACCTTTATCAGGAAAGGGCGAGGATCAGGTTTGGGAAACCAGAGGCAGGGCTTTGGTGTGGCATTTACTATCACAGGGTTCCCTGCTCCCCAAGGAGAAAGGTGCAGTAGTGAGGGTCAAAGATGGCATTGTTTGCTGTCCCTGTAGAGGGAGGACCAATTCTGTCTTGCTGCCTTGCAGGTCTGCCCCCTCGGCTGTGGCAAGGAGAACCAGTCATTGTCCTCAACCCCAGGGAGCAGCGGGTGGAGGTGGGGCAGCCGCTGCAGCTGCAGTGTGCTGCCATGGGGGTCCCAGCCCCCAGCTACCAGTGGTACCACAATGGGAACCTGCTGGAGCAGCAGAAGAGAAAAAAACTCTGGGTAAGGTTTTCTGGGGATAGTACAGGAGCTTTGGGGGCAGAGGTGGGTAATGGGAGAAGCTGATTGCAGGGTTGTGAGAAAGCCCTCCACGTATCACACTGCTGCTTTGGTAGCTGGCTGGATGACTCTGTGTGAAGGGGGAATATGTTTTATGGATTTCTTTCAAAGTTGTGGATATTCCTCTAAGAGGTAACCAATCCATAGATGCGTGAAGAGCTCTCAGCACATCTCTTGTGCCCTTTTCTGCAGAAACATGAGAACAGTTACTGTCTGTGTGTGGAGAGGACTGTGGATTGATGGAGCTGTGGGAATCCTGTCTGCCTGCTGGAGACCTAGAAGGAAATGTGGTTGGTCCTGACAGAAAAGAGTCAGGGAGGCAGTAGAGGGGCTGGCTTTATTTTGTGTCTCTGGCTGAGTGTAAATCAGTGCTGTGTTCTTGAATCAGGAAAGGAGATTTACTTCCAGGGCATCACATGAAAGGCAAAAGGACATGACATCCAGTCTCTTCTCAGTAGTGGTTGATGGTATTACAGATGATCTTAGATGGTATTACATGGTGGCCTTAGATTGCAATTCTGATGAGAAATTTCAGTCTGGGCACTAAGGAGAGGTTGTTTTCAGAGGTGGATGGTGCTGTGCTGGAGCCAGAAAGGCAGAAATGTACTTGGAGGTGTTCGGGGCTTGAATAGACAGAGCTGTGGCCACCCTGACTCAGTGGTGACTTTAGTCCCTCTCTGAGCAGGATCCTGGAGAACCAGAGTCCTTGCCAGCTGGTACTGCTCTGGTTCTTGTCCCTGTCCCGATTCTTTGTGAGGTAAAGTCTCTGCAAACAGCAGGAAAAATACTTTTTATTCCATGACACAAGTGCCTTTGGCAGATCCTTACAGGAAGCTTCAGACTTTCACCATAAATAATGTGATTTAACTTTTGATCTGCCTAGATCACCCACACCAAGGTCAGTGACTCGGGCACGTACCTCTGCTGTGCCTCCAACAGTCATGGAGAGCATTGGACCAACGCCGTGGACGTTCACATCGGTGAGCAGAGCCAGCCCACATCACTTTGCTGCATATCACTTTGTGTGAGACATAATTAGAGGGGACAAAGGAATTTGGTGCTCTCTGGAGGTGCTGAGCTGGTGAGCGAGGACCATGATAAACAGGATTCCTTGGTACTGGGTCTCTGAGGGAGCAAAGGGGGCAGTGGCTGGAAAAGCCCCTAAATGCAGTGATGCACTGTCTGGCAGGGGTGCTGCTGGACCCTGTAGTGGGTCAGACACCTGCTGTGTAAGGGCAGGCTCAGTGCTCTCAGCTGCTCTCTGCAGACCTGCCAAGACACCATGCCAAGGTGCTGCTTTCACAGTTCCAGGCCAAATCACAGCAGGTTCCTGTGGCCATACTCATTTGCAGTCTCGTTGACATGTGAAGGGATGTGCTCAGATACGGAGCTGGAGAGGATGGTGTTTGTTTGGGAAGGTTCAGGCCCCGTGGGCTGGCAGCTCAGGGCTGATGCTGTGTGAGTGATGGATCCCAGGGAGAGGATGTGTTCCCAGAGCCTCAGGCATGCTCCACTTCTGGCTGCTTTTGCCCTCTGCCTTTAGCTTATGTGAGGCAGGAGTAGCTCAGGCTGACTTTGCTGGCTCTTTACTCCACCTAGAGATTTTTCTATGCCATAAGCTTCTTATCCTGCCTTTTATGCTGGCTTTAAAATTTGTCCAAAGTGCAAATTGATCTTGTGTAGCCAGAGAGCACTCTGCTTGCCTCCTCACAGCTGGTGAAACAGATCCCGGGGGGACAGACAGTGAGAAAAGGACACCAGATTGGCTTGGGTTCAATGTATTACTGCTGGGGAGCTTTTACATGCAACAGGTGCCTCTGTCAGAGGTGGAAAAGGATGTGTAGTTTTGTTTGCAGCTTTTCAGGCATCTCTCATGCATCAGCAACACTGGTTCAGGGGCCAAAGGTCTTTAAGACCCATGAGATTTATGCAATTTATCCCTAATTTCTTCTTTTAGAGCATTTAGGATTCTAGAATTTTCCCCTGGGCTGGATTTTAAAATTTATTTCTGATTGAAATAGGAAAAGCTGGAGCTGTTAGGGTAGTAATGATTTTAAAAGACTGGAGGTGCTCAGGCAGGAGAACTTGTGGACCAAAGTGAGTGGCTTTTCTAAGCTGGAACTGCTAAAACAACAGGGAAAGGCAGAGCAAGGAGATGAAAAACGCTGGGAATATTGTTGCAGTCAAAAGCAAACAGGGCAAATTCCTCTGGACTGGACATTTATGGGGAGAAACTCTTGTTTTGGAGCTTGTATTGACCTTGAGTCATTTTGTTTCCTTTGCTTTTGCTGCAGCGAGGTAGCAGGTGAGTCACATCAGATATGAGCTTCTCCATGTTGACCCTCCTTCCCTGGTCTGCCACTTCTCCAGGCTTTGCTTCCCAGCTGCTCAGGATGTCATAAATCAGTCTGGATTTCATAAATCCTCCTAACATCAGACCAGTGTCTTTAAGGTTAGCAGTCAGGCTATGAAGGAGTTGCCTGAGGAATGTTGCTTGTGCAGATCCTCTGTGTGTTTGTTCCAGCTGTGCATTGTCAGAGCTATTGGAGCAGAATTCAGACCTGGCACTAGGTGCTAGGCCCAGGCTTACTGAACCCAGGCTTATAATTTCCCTCTTTCTTTCTCAGGTATGTGTAGCTCTGGAAAGTTTTTTGGTGAGTACTGTCATCTTTTCTTCCTGAGTTATTACTCCCTTAATTAAAAGCCAGGCTTCAGGGTGGATGGGAGGACAAGGAATGGGAGTGCTTTTTCTGCAAAGACTGCTTCAAGCCTTTATGACCACATTGCCACAGGCTCTGCACTTCGGGATTACAGCTGTACAGCATAAAATGAGTCCCATCCCCTGCCAAGCCCTGATCTTTTTCAGCAAGTGGAGTAAGATTATTCCTAATGAGTAACTGAGTCTTAAGCTCTGTGCCTGCCAAATGATTTTAAAAGTGTTGTTCAAATGACACCTTGTCCCTACTTGAAATACCTCCTCAGAGCAAGGCAAAGTTCCTTGCTCCCACCACCACTGAGCAACATAAATCCCATTTTTTTTACAGCAGGAGGTGGGATTAAAATCAAAACAGGAGCCATGGGTTTCTCTCCTTCAGCCCTGTGAGGGAAAGGACCCCTCAGCCTGCCTCAGTGAATCCCCCTCCCACACACCACTGACATGCCAGACCCCAGGGCAGGTAGAGCAGAACCTTTGCATTCCTGGGATTTTGGTTGTCAACTGAAAACTTTTCAAGCTCTTTTGTCGAAATGATTGTGTGTTTTGTCGAAGTGTTCAGAAAGCCAAGGGTTTTCTGGAGGGTGCTCCAGGCTTGCAGCAGCCTAGGGTCTATCCTTGTTGCCTAACTCTTTCCTTAGATTGCCCATATCCTCACTCCAGCAGGAGGAGGTGAGATCTTGCCTCCTGCTGAGCATTTACAGCTTTTTCACTTGGTGTTTGTTTCAGCTACAGGCAAAATAGCACTTTTAGTGGGCAACAACTGCTACCAGCATCACCCCAACCTCATGGCTCCTGTGAGGGATGTGTTTGAGCTGAGGCATCTTCTGGAGCATCTGGGCTTCCAGGTTGTCTCCCTGCTGGATCTGAACAAGGCTGAGATGGCGACAGCAGTCAGTCAGTTCCTGCAGCTCCTGGGGAAGGGAGTCTATGGTAAGGCCAAGCCAGCTCAGCCACCTGCCCGTGCTGAATCGGGATTAGGAATTTTCTGAACAGCTGTTGAATTAAAAGAGAAGAAATTGAACATTTCTGTCTCAGAGGAGACCTGCATCAGTACCAGGCTTGACAGGAGCCCTTGGATAAGTGTAGTTTAGTTTTGACAGGTTATAGTCAGGCAAAGTGGATGTTTCCCCAATGTGTGGCTCACCTCCAGTCCCAGCAGCATGGGCTCACACTGAGTTTTTGGGAATCCAGTGCTTCCAATAGTGAATGGGAAAGCTGGTTTTGATTTTTCCTTTGATAAAAGAATTGAGGAGACTGATTGGCCCCCCCACTCATGTGTGAGGAGGGGAGCTCCTTTTGGGCCCTGACTGCTGCATCTGGTCATGATTTCCTTGTTTCTCTTTCCTGAAGGTCTAATTTGGGCCCCTGACAACCCTTTTGCAGAAGAGCATTCATTCCCAGCTGCAGGTGGTTTTGAGGTTGGGCTTTGTGCTTAATTTGTGCACTGTGCTCAGTAAGGAAGTGTTCCTCAGCCACAAACCCAATCAGCAGATCTTGTGGATCTTAAAGCAGGTGTTCAGATTTGATGGTGAAAGTAGCATCTTTGGGGTCCCTGAGATTCTCACAGCATGACAGATATCCTGAAAACACCTTGCAGGTGTTTTTTTTTCTTCCAAACCTCAGTGTGAGGCTTGCATGCCAGCTGAGTGGTGCCCAGACAGTGAAAGTCAGCGTGGGCTGATTCCAGGCTGGCATTCAGCATGAGGTTTGGAGGTTGTGTAATGGATGGGGACCTGGCCACGAGGTAAATGCTGCACAACCACCTTGTTCTGGGAAGCAGTGACTCATCTGGGGAGCTGAGCTGGTGGGAAGGGCCACGTGCAGTCCTGGCCCTCCATCTGAGCACATCACCTATGACAGCATCTTCCCATGACTTCACTTGCAGCTTCCTTTTCTTGTTGCTCTCTGAAATCTCCGTGTATCCCAGGCTTTATTTCTCCCAGGCCAGAGTCATCCCAGCTGCCATTCTTACCCTCTATCCATGTAAAGTGAGGACCAAAAGGCATTTTATCCATGGCCCTTCCTAAGCGCTGGAGAGAAAAAAAGGCTTGGAAACAGCAAACCTTTCATACTGTCATGCCTTATTTAAACTTTTAGAGCTTCTCTGCAGTCGTGGCCTCTGATCCTTCCTGGCAAAATTGATTTTGTGTGCTGTCAGGAAAAACATCAACAGCTGAGTTGAGTGTTTGTGAGGCAATGCCTGCTTAGGTTGAGGTTTTCTTAACAGCTCTCCAGGCTGAGTGGTGTGCTATTCTTTGAAGACAGTGAACCCCACTGTGGGCTGGATCCAGCAGTGATTTGAGTTCAGGATTCTTGCCACATTCACTGGAATCTTAATGGAATGGTGGGACATTGGGTCAGGCTGCCTACTGAGTGCCCCAGTTGTGGTGAGACAGCAGCTCCAGGAGCAGCTCAGGCAGCCTGTTAAAGCCCCCAGAGGTGCCTGTGACAGCCAGCCCTGTACACCCATGTACGTGTTGGACACGCTCCTGTGGCATCCCAGCGTTCGTGCTTGAGGAACCTGGAGGTGCCACCTCCAGTGTAGCAACCAGCAGAGCTGAAGTCAGGAGAGCTTTGTGTAGACATACAGGAGGAGGAGAGGACTGACTGGTGAACATGAACCTCCATGGGCTGGTGCTTGCTGCCCCTTGTTGTATGGTCTATGCTGACAAGGGCAGTTGGGCTTTTTGGTCTCTGTAACTGTCCCTCCAGGAGCTGAAGGCTTTTGTGAGACTTTCTTCCACATCTCCAGACCATGCCAGCACAGCTCCCAGGCTTGGATCCTGAAGTGTTCAAAAAACAAGTGGATGTGGCACTGCATGATATGGTTTAGTGGGCATGGTAGGTTCAGTCCAAGGTTGGACTTGATGATCTTGGAGGTCTTTTCCAACCCTAATGATTCTATGATCCAAAGGTTTGTCCAATTCACTGTATGGAGGTGGTGGATTATCAGGCTGCTTTTCCTCCAGATCTCATCTTAGAAAAGCTGCATAGGATTTTTGAAGGCCTCTGAAACATCCTCTAAGTGATGTAATTATTCCACCCTTAGGCAAGTGAGGAATCCCCATGGATGTTATTTTGAGCGTCCTAAAAAGTCCCAAATAAAAAAAAATTACGTTGGAAATGCAATGCAAACAGAAAATCATGAGTGGAATACTAAGAATATGGAGTGATGCCTTTGTTCAGCCTCATGCTGACATTTCCTGCATTATAAGCAGTGCTTGGAGCTTCCCCTTTTTAATTTGGTACTCAGAAGTTTTTCTGTGATGAGCAGTTCTGACTCATACAATGTGGGAAGAACTCAGAAAAAAATATCCCTTTCCTTCTCTGGGCAAACTGTTGACTTTCCTGTTCAGGAGGAGAGATTCAGTCCAGGAGAGGTTGGAGAAGTTGCTCAGGTGATGTGAAACTCACCTTTTTTGATTTGAACACGAGTCTTTGTGGTTTATATAGCATGGGGAGCACTTGGTGGTACATTGAGGTACTCAACAAGACCTCAAAAGTCAGAGGATTTAAGGAGTGAATCATTTATTGTGGGTTTTCCTGTTACATTTCATTTTTTTCCAAGCCTCAGTGATGCTGCCTCGTAACAGATGTCATCACTTCCCTTGCATGTACAGGCAGAAGGACAAAAGCCACCAGTGCTCAATGGCTCAAGGGGCCCACCCTGCATCTAATTTTTCTAGAAGGCTTCCTGTTTTATACTGTTTTCTAATCTCAGGGGAGGGTTTTGTGGCTTTGATTCGCAAGTTATGAGAGTTTAAAGCTTCTGCAAATCAGAGCCTTCTGTCTCTGGCTGGTGATCCACCAGAAGAGGAACCCAAATCTCATGGGCACCTGTGAAAATGGCTATTTGAGAAACTTTCCATTGTCCTCTGAGAATAGAAACCAAAGTTAACTCGAGGTCTTTTTGACTATGAGATCATGTTTTCCATTCTCCACACAATGAGATCATGCTTTCAGCCCTTCAGCTCTTGCCCCTGTTACTGCATCCTTGCAGAATCACACCAAAGTGATCATCCTGCCAAGTGCAGGGGCAGGAGCAGTGGAAGAAAAATAGAGGAGAGGTTACTTACTGAAGTGTGGGCTTTGGCAGTGAATCTGAGTGAGCAATTTCTCCTGCTGTTGCCTCTTAGCTGCTTTTTCCCATTTCTGACCTCTCACTCTTCACTGTCCCCCAGTTGTAGTGACACAACTCTCTGTGTCACGTCACAGAGCTATTTTTAACCCATTTCAATTCCCCAAGTTTCACCAACCAGCATCCCCAAGCAGTGGCATTGGTCCTGGGGAGGGGTAGCCAGCCACTGTGCAGCTTCCTTTTGAGAAGCTCCAGCCTGCCTGGGGATCCCTGTGCCAGCCCTGCACTGAACCTGGGGTTGGAGAGGAGCCCCAGCTTAGGCCATGCCAAGTTCCCCAGTGCTGGCTTCCCACCTGGATGGCCCTGTGTTGCCATATCTTGGGAAGGTAGAAACCATTAATAAGTTTCATGTGCCTAAGAGTAAAACCCAAAATTCTTGTTAGGTTTTGGGCTTCCCACCAGCATCTCCGTGAGTCTGACTCCTCTCCTGCCTAACAGGGCTGGTGCCTGCTTTGAGGTTGTTGAAGCACACAATCCTCACGTTCTGGACATCTGAAGAACTCATCTCTCTGTGTCTAATTTTTCACCAGCTTATAGGTGTGTGAATACAGGCAGACCTTTGAAATTGAGAATGTTTCCCATCACCTAATCCGTTGTTAGTCTCTCCAAAACTAGGAAACTGAGGAGCTTCTCATTTAAATGGCTGTTAATGTATTTTCCATCCTGGTAAAATCCTTTTCTGTTGCCTTATTCCTTCAGAGAGCTGAGGACTAACCAAAACATGGTACAACGGTGAAATTCAGCCTGGCAGGTGCTGAGCCTGGGTGTTGTAGCACAGAGGGTTTGGAAGTGTGTAAACCCAGGGCCTTCAGGAGACAAACAGTGCAGGAATCCACAAGCACAGGAGAGCCTCTTAGGGCTGCTTCCAACATCAGTGAAGGGAATAAACTGGGAAAAAGTTGAAATTGTGAGGTCAATGTGGCTCCAGTTCCATAGGTGCTACTGGTCTAAGTTTGCCCTGCACCAGTATCCTTCCAGGACAGGAGGTGGGACGTGGCCATGGGGAGCTGGTTACAGACCTGCAGGTTGGCATCCTGATTCATCCTCTCCTCTCCCTGTTCCCAGCTATATTCTACTATGCTGGGCATGGGTACGAACATCTGGGGAGGAACTACATGGTCCCTGTTGATGCTCCACAACCCTATGCCTCTGAGAACTGCATCAGTGTGCAGAGGATCCTCCAGAAGATGCAGCAGCAGCAGACAGCCCTGAACATCATCCTGCTGGACACCTGCAGGAAGTGGTAGGGGCCTCTTCCCCCTTCCTGCACCTGGGCTGGGCATTCTGAGGGCTGGGGGAGGGGAGCCATCCTCAGCTGTGGGTTTAGACAGCCCCCATGGTGCTGCTGAGCCTCTGTCAGAGGTTACTGATCTATGCCATAAAATCAACCACATTGTCAGGTCCTGCAGGGTGTCCTGGGGGATGGGTCAATCATGTATTAGTGCAGAGAGCATCAGACCTTGTCTGAGATCTGCTGGAGAAAAGGGGCTGGAGACCCTCCCTTGGTTTTTTGAGGTGAAGAAGCCTGGCAAATACAGGCAGGTTGCCTCAAGCCTGTGGAAGGGTGGCTCTGCCTGGCATAAATTGTTGGCTTAAACTCAGCACAGGGTTTGTCTTTTGTTTCAAGCCTGACCCACCTAACCTGATCTTGCTGATTGTGTGCTTTCCTGGTCCGTATTTCCCACGTGCTCAGGCTGGGAGTGTTCAGTTCACCTCTCTTCTCCTGGCTGCGTTCTTGTTAACATCTGTGAGAAGAGTGCAACATGACAGGGAAAATATTTTAAGCCCTGCTACTTGTTTTTTGTTGGGCTTAAATCCTTTGAAGTGGTCGTGTTGTGAAGCTGCTGTTGCTGAGGTCAGGGATCAGCATTTTCCCACTTTCTGTGGAAAATCCATCATCTTCCCTTGGCCTGCAGACTTCAATCCTGCTGCAGGAAATTGCTACCTGTCCAATTTCAGCTGAGGTGGGTGGACTGTTGCAGTAGAAGCTGTCATTAGTTCATTTATTTCAGGCTCCTGAGGCAGATTTACAGGTCAGAGAGGAGCTGGAGAGCAAATGTAGGAATATCTCTCTCTTCGTGCTGTGGTTCCTGCGCTAAGAATTGGAAAGACAACAGGGCTTTTGGTACCCTGAGAGACCTGCCAGGCCCTGGAGAGATGATAAATTTTTGATGCCTTTTAGCTGCAGTGGTGGGGCTGCTTGCTTTGAATAGCTTAAAGCTGGCTGTGCTGGGACTTGTCCCACAGCTCTGGAGCAGGACCTTGATGTCCCTTGATGCCGCCCTGAACTCCCCAGAGTGGAGCATCCCCTTTCTCCCTTCCTGCTGGCTGCTGAGAGCAGAATGTGTTGCTTCCCTGGCACACCTGGCAGCACCTGGTTGCCCTCCCCAGTATGATCAGAGGCAGGGGATGGCCTGCAGCAAAGCAGGAACACTTGGCTCTCATGGATACTCTGCTGGAGCTATCTGGTGCAGATAGCTGGTGCAGAGCTGGTGCAGCTCTGGGCTGCTGGTGTGCCATCTGAGGGCAGTATGTGTTGGGGAGGCACTGTGGGGCTGCACAGGGACCACCAGTGCAAGTGTTAACAATCTGTAAAACAGCTTTTGAGATGCTGTCTGTCTCCCTTTGAGCTGCTGTCTCCTTCCCTGGCATTGCCGTTGCTTCCTTTGCTCAATGGAGTCTCAGTGGTGCTCTGGGAAGAGGATGCAGTGTGAGATCTGCTGTTATATTTAGGCAAAGTTGTGCAGCTGGTTTTCTCCCTCCTTCCCTGAAGTTCACACCTCCCGTTTTCCACAGCAAGCACAGCACTTCATGCGGTGGGTGTTATCCCTGATCTTGTGGGGGCAGGAGCTCTCTCCTGAGCTCATTTTTTCTCAAGAAGTCACCATTTCAGCTCAGGAAAGCATCTGGATTTCATAGCTGTGTGTGTTTACACCGCTGTGTAAAACAAGGCTCCCAGGGCCTCCTTTCCCAGCACCCTCCTGGTCAGACTGATGCTGCATGAAGCTGTGTCTGTGCTAAGAGGGAGCTCACCCAGAGTTTCTCCTCACCCCATGTGTTGGCACCAGAAATGCCAGGGTGGTGAGAAACACATCTCCCTTTGCCAAGGGAGCAGATGCTCAGCCTTAGCAGGGGAGGAATCAGAGCACAGAGCCTGTGTGTAGCCTCATACATTTATATATTGATTTTGGGCGATGTGATTGCCTTTTCCAGGAATTTCCTGATTTATCCTTAGATCTGGAACCAAAGATTTCTGCATTAAATTAAGAGCAATTGAAGAGCAGATAAAACTCAATATTCAGATTTAGAAACATGTTTCCTTTCTCATATTTTCTCTTCTGATCATCTTTAGCACAACTTACACAAGGCAGTTGAATTCTACCATTGAACATCTCCAGACTGTGCCACCAGCAGTAGGTGACATGCTGGCTGCTGGCAATACCTCTGTCCTTTCTGCTCTCCTTAGTGTGCCAGCTCCAGCCCCAGGAAACTGTGCTGGAGTTAACGCTGCCTCTGTGCCTGGTTCTTTTCGCTGTGTGACTGGGAACAGCTCCAAGTCACTGGTGTGAACTGGAGGCAGCCTGTCAGTCTGCCTGCAGTCAGATGGGCAAAATGTAACCATTCAATGCAACCAAGATATCTTTTTTTGTTGGAAATCAGATCCTGTCACCATGGATCTACCTGATTTTGGAAATAATAGGGGCTGTGCTCATTCAGCTGCATCTAAACTGAGGTGCCAGGACCAGTATTGGGCTTTGAGACTTGTGTGTGTGTCCTGATCCCATCTCTCAGGGAGATCTGGGGGGGTGTATCATCCATAACCTGCTTTGGTTCCCTAAGGCAAAGGTGTGTGCATGGTCTGGAAGGGCCCCGTGGGGTGTCCCAGACCCCCAGCAAAGACAACTGAGCTGTAAGCATGGTGCTGTGCACCTCTGACTTCTTGAGGGACAGTTGTCCATTGGGCCACGGTGAAGCTGTGTGTTCTCTGCACTGTGGTGCTGCCTGGAGTTGTTAAAACCCAGCCTCTGTAGGGAGGTGGCAACGTGCACCCACAGCTCCAGGTTGTACCAGTTTCAGGCTCGGGGCAAGGAGAGCTTACCAGTGCAGATAAGTCACAGCTAGACAGACGTACTCCTTTCCCTGTGGTTTGGGTTCTTGGTGGGATTCCCAGCTTTAGTCTCTCTGGTTATGTCTGAGGTGAGAGTTGATCCTACTGCCATCCCTAAGAGATGGACATGAGGAATGTGTGGGATTTGTCCCCTCCAGCTGACAGATGTCCTCAACACTGACTTGTGCCTTTGCCTCCTGTCCAGGTACAACCCAGGATGTGCCTTGTCCCAGGTGCAGCCACTGGAGCCCTGGGGAAACACTGTCTATGGCTATTCCACGTAAGTGACTTCACCATTCCCACAGCCTCACACAGGACCAGACTCTGGCACAGCCCGGTCTCCTCTCTTCCTTTTGTGCATGGAGGCTGGAGAGGCTTTCAAGTTCCCTCTGGCTCTCACCCTCCATCTGCTGGGTGTGCTGTCCAGGCACTTCTGTCCTCTCTGCTGCCATCAGCCTGTGCTTCAGTTGAAAGTTGTGTGTGAAGGTGACATCAGCTCCTGTCACCTGTTCTTCAGCAGATTCCCCAGGTGAACGTTCCACGAGCAGCTCACCTAAAGCTTCCTGAGATGTTGGGTGTTATTCACTGGTCCAGTGCCAGTTCCACTGGCTTTTCACCTTTGTCACCCACCTGGGCTGGCAAAGGAGACTGTGCTGTCCTATCCCATTCCCTTCCACTGCTTTTTCCTAACCTGTGGCCTGCCCATCCTTCCTGGGGCCCAACCAAAGCACTTTGTGTTATTCCTTGAGAAGCTCACTCTGACCCAGCCAATAGAGCCTGGATGGAGTTGGCCACCCCAGACTGACTTGGACTTCATGCCCAATGCAGAACTGCAAGGACTCTGAAGAAATATCCTTACTCTTGCAGGAGCGAAGATGCAGAAGCCTATGAATTGCAGGATGGGGAGTTCAGCTCTGGGATTTTCATGAAATACCTGAAGAAACACATTCTGCAAGAGAAGAAGGTTACACACATGCTGGAGGATGTGTTAGAAGGTAAGAGAAGCCAGAAACCACTCGCTTCAGTGGCAGGGGTGAGAAGAGACAGCAGAGACCGTGTGGCTCCACATCACTCCATCCCATCCCATCCCATCCCATCCCATCCCATTCCATCCCATCCCATCCCCCCCACTGTTCTTCCCTGAACTCCAAATCATGGCCGTGCCCCATGGGAGCTTTCAGTAGCCTCCGAGCAGCATGGAGACATTTATGTAGGGCCTGAAAGGCAGGGAGATCAATAAGGAGCCTGGAGTGATCCTTGTGCTTCCCACTCTTTCCCACAGACATTGGCCGTGATCCCCTGGTCACTGGGAAGCAGGTGATGGAGATCAAGCACACTCTGAAGGAAGCCCGGTCCCTGACGGACCCCATCTGTCCCTCGGGAGCAGCCACTGAACACTGGGGACACAGCCAAGGTGAGCCATGCTGGGTGTGGGGAGGAGGGAGCTGGGGATGCCTGTGGCCCTTGGGGACACCGCTGTGCAGGGAGGTGTTGACAGGAACCTCCAAGGAGCTGATGGTGCTCAAATTTCCCTTCCAGAGCTGCCGAGCAGAACAGTGACCTTCCCATGTGGGGCACGGGTGGAGCTCCGCTTCCTCCAGCTCTTCTCCAACGTGATGTTTGTGTGTGCCAAGCCACAGCCGCCCCTGGCCCACATCACTGACCCCCAGCTCCTGCTCCGCCAGCTCGCCGTGAGTGCTCTGCCTGTCCCCTTCCTGGGCTGCTTTCCCCAGGTCACAGGTGGGGAGGGTGGCTGGGCTGAGTCCTGAAGGCTGGGAACTGCTGATCCCAGGTGAAAAAGGATCCCCTCCTCTGCATACATACACCTCTTTGAGGCTCCTTCCACATCTCAGTGGATTCACTGCCTTGCTCCTTGTGCATCACAAAAAAAAAATTGGCAGCAGTTTGATGCCTTTAACGAGTTATCCTTCAGATTGATTTCTGTCCTGCCTGATTAAATTATTGCATTTAATCTGATTGAGGCCAAGAGCTATTCTGTTTTCTGTGTTAGCAAGTAGGTCTGGCTTTTTGACTTCTTTAGCCTGCTGTGCTAATATATCTTAATGCAACAATATATTCCTTCCCAGTTGAGCTGTACCAGCTTCCTTGAACCCTTTCTCAAGCCTTTTCTCCCAGACCACGTGCCCAGTGTGGGCTTTACTGAAGGTCTCCATGCCACTTGTACAGATTTAATTTGCTGCTCCTTTCTGTAACTATCTCCCTTGTTTTCTGTAGTCCTCCTCCCGAAGCATAGCTCATTTGTGGTGGATTTTTTGGCTGTTGTTTCTCGTGGAGGGACATTGCTCCTCTCAGCACATTGGGGTCACTGATGCAGCGTGGTGTATCCAGGAGGTTTGGAGCCTGATCCTGCCCATTCCTAAGCTGCAGCATCGTTTCCCCTTGTGAGCATCATGCATGAAAATCGTGTCTGTGTGAGCGAGCATGTATTTGTGTGCTTTGCCCCACATCAGTTACTGGGGGGAAGGAGGACCCAGCTGCCTGCTCCTGCCTCTGGAGCTGTCTCAAGAGGGATCAGGGGGACAAAAAGGGACACCAGTACAGCCAGATCCCTCTTCTTGTCCTAGTGCATGGTGGAGCTGGCTGACACTGAGCTCCAGTGCTGTCTGCAGAGGCAGCAGCATGTCCTTCCATGACTGTCACCTGCCCCACCTCAGACATCACAGCAGCCACCACACCCCTGTGGGATCCCTGAGATGCCCACGGGGGCACTGGACTCCCTCTAGGATCCTGCCAGCACTTTTGGGGGATGCTGAGGGCTGCTCAGGGCCCCCCTAAACCCCACGTGTGTGGCTGAGCTGCAGGAGCTGGAGGCTGAAGGCCAACAACACCAAGCTGAATGTGAGGTTGTAAGCCCTGGGGAATGATCCCAGAGAGCTGTTACATTGAGGAAGTGGGGAGCGTAGGAAATGGGAGTTTTCCTACCATTTGCCATGTTCTGGTTATCAAGGGGACTTAAATGGGCTTGCTGTGGGTTTGCCAGGAACAATTACGATGGAATTTTCTAGCATTGATCCATTTTCTTTAGTTGTCCCATATTCCCTCCCATCCTGTGTCTTGCCTGACTTATATTTTTACCTGACAAACACTGTCTTTGGAGAGAGAGGCTGCTCTAGCATATGATCCAAGACATTCCCATTTTTTTTTTCTCTATACTGTTTAAATCCTTACTTTTTAAAAACCTTTATGTTGGATCTCCTTGTTTTCCAGATACTTGATCTGGAGCTGTTTGACATAATGGCCTTGCCAGTCAACCTTCCCCCAATTTATTTAGAATATCCCTATTTCTGGGCCAGCTAAAACCTGGCCTTGCCAATTCCTGGACGCCATCTTCATTAAAAAGCACATCCCACCATGGGGAACGGTTTATAAATAACTATGAATTGTCTAAAAGAATTAATTTAGAAAACATTTTTCCATTTTCTCCTACACAGCCAGAAATGATAAAGGAGAATATAGTAAGGAATTAGTTTGTGGAACAGGAGGCTGTGGAGGATGGGAATTTAGCAGACTGCAGATACTTGTGGATAATGAGTGGCTGTCAGCTGAATCTCATGTGTCAGGGCTTTAATTGATCCCTTGAGATCACAGAGTCGTGGATGTTTGGGTTTGGAGGGGATCTCTGCAGATCTTCCACTCCAGCCCTCCTGCTAAAGCAGACACACCAGGTTGCTCCTTGCCAGGGTGAATGTCTTGAAGGTCACTAGTCTGGAGAGCCATGTGTGTGTGGGACACAGCCTGGAGAGCTGGTGGGTTCTCAAGGATCCTGATGAACAGGGAGTCAAGCAAAGGCATCAGGAGGCCTGCATGGATTTGCTGGGGGCTCCTAACTGAGCTCACACATGAAAAGGTGTGCAAGAGGTGGAAGCAGGGGCAGGTAATGTAGGAAGACCATAGA
Source organism: Vidua macroura (assembly GCF_024509145.1). Classification (NCBI taxonomy): domain Eukaryota; kingdom Metazoa; phylum Chordata; class Aves; order Passeriformes; family Viduidae; genus Vidua; species Vidua macroura. The sequence goes on along the minus strand of NC_071582.1, from coordinate 4,101,238 downwards.
GATGTTGTTCAAGCTTGTAGAAATGGGGCTCAGAAAGCCAAAGCCCACGTGGAGCTGGATCCAGGGACAGCAAGAAGGACTTCTACAAGTATCTCAGGACTCCCAGAACCCTGAAACTGAGGAGAAGGTCTGGAGCAAGGGAGACACTTGGAGGAGGAGCAGGACCAGGTCAGGGACCGCTGGACCAACTGGACATTCACAAACACCCAGGACCTGATGGGTGCACCCATGAGTGCTGAGGGAGCTGGAGATGAGACTGCAACCACACTCTCCATCTCCTCATGGTCTTCCTAAGTCCTGAAGAAAAGCCAGTGTCACTCCTGCCTTCCAGGAGGGCAAGAATGAAGATTTGGGAAGCTCCAGGAGGGTCAACTGCACTGTGATCTCTGGGAAAGTGACAGAGCCAATAACCCCCAAACACAGAAAGGACAAGGAGGTGACTGGGAGCAGTTACAATAGATTGCAAAGGACCTCCATGCCTGACTATCTGATGCTTTGTGCATCAAAGTGACGAGCTCAGAGGACAAGGCAAGGGCAGTGGGTATTATCTTCCATCTATGTCCAGTTCTGGCTCCTCAGCATAAGAGAGACATGGACATTCTGGAGAGACTCTGGCAAAGGGTCATGGAGATGATGAAGTGGTTGAAGCACCTCCCCTGTAAGGAAAAGCTGAGAGAGCTGGGGCTGTTCATCCTGTGGAAGGACAGGCTCAGGAAGAACTCATCCAGGTCTACAAGTACCTGCAGGGAGAGTGGAAAGAGGAAGGAGCCAGGTTCTTCCCAGTAGTGCCCAGTGCCAGGACTGAAGGCCACTTAAAACTAAGAGAAAACTCTCCTTCTTGGAGGGTGATTGAGTATGTTTGGGCTTTTTGGAAAATCAGGGCTGTGGGATTGGTTTTTTATTTTCACTGATATGCTTATTAAATACACAGATCCCATAACACCAAGTGTCTCTGCAATGTGCTACAAAGCAGATTTTTGAAGGATTTGCATAACTGAAGGTACAATTCGAGGCCAAGGCTGTTATTCAGCAGATCCAAGTTCCTGCCTGTGAGCAAGAATAAAAGGTAGTGTCAGCATGGCATGGGCAGTGAGTGGAGAACCAGTTCTGGTCAGAGCCCAAATCAGATGAGGCAACAAAAACAGGGCACAAAGCCGTGGCAAGGTTGCAAACTAGAGCTCTGAGATTTCTGTGAGATCCTGTCTGGCTCTCCTGGCTGTTGCTGGAACAGTGGGTCCAGTTTCAGGTCCGTGATTCATGGAAAAAAAGTGTGCCAACTAAAACACGGACAAATTAATGAAATGAAGGAGCAAGGCAATTGTAGTTTAGGCAAGAAAAGCAAAAATGTTAATTTTATGGGGCCTTGAAATCTACAAAAAGTTGTTTCCAACACGGAAGTAAGTCATGGTTTGTATTGCAGGGAGGAAGTTCTGAAGTGGAGATGACATTCTCCCTAATCTCTAATCTAACCCTACCCCTGCAGTGGGAAGCCATTCCCCTCTTATCCTGTCACTCCAGGCTCTTGTCCAAAGTTCCTCTCCAGCTCCTGGAATCCCTTTATTCTCTGGCAGGGGCTCTGAGGTCTTCTGGAACCTTCTTTTCTCCAGGTGACCACCCCCAGCTCTCCCAGCCTGGCTCCAGAGCAGAGGGGCTCCACCCTCAGAGCATCTCCATGGCCTCCTCTGGACTCTCTCCAGCAGCTCCAGTCCTTCTGCTGTTGGACCCCTGGGCTGGAGGCAGCTCTGCAGGTCAGAGCATGTGCTGGAGGATGGAGCTGGCTGGACACAGCAGGGCTACACCCTCCTTTGTGCAGCCATGCTGCCAAAGCCCTGTGTCAGCAGCATCTAGCTGATCTGCTTCCTGCCTCTTTGGTCTCCATTCACTGGCCTGATCTTCCCCAAGCTCTCTCCAGTTTATCTTTCCTGTAATGAGCTGCCAAGTGCGGAGATGGATTTGGCTTTCTCTTGCACAGAGATAAATGGTGTTTCCTCAGCCTTCAGTGACCTCCAGTGACCTCCTGTTCCACCAGCCTTGCATACAGGGGTGATCCTGATGCCTGCAGATCCCAGCCAGCATTTGGAATCCAATGCTTTTATTTATACTCTCCTGGCCAGAACCAAATCGCTTTGGCTGCTTGCAGGCAGCAGTTCAGGGAAGGCCAGGAAGAGCTCCCAGGGCTTCTCCCACTTCTACCTCCCTAAAACAGCCTCCTTCACCAGCATGCCCAGTGCAACTTCTCCTCCTAAGGATCACACTGGGATGGTTGCCAGGGCTAGCTGGCAGAGGGAAGCCTTCTGGAAGGGGCTGGTAGAATGTGGTCTGTCACCCATTCTGGAGGGCTCAAATCCAAGGCAAGAAGGACTTGGTCACAGCTCCAAGGCTGCCAGAGCTCCAGGAGCACTTGGACAATGCTCTCAGGCACAGGGTGGAATTGTTGGGGTGTCTGTGCAGGGCCAGAAGTTGAACTCAATGACCCTTGTGGGTTCCTTCTAACTCAGGATATTCCATGATCTGTGATTTCATAAGGCCTTTATTCCCTTGTCTCTTCCTGGGGTGTTATTAGTGGCTCCACGATTCAATTGGTACTAAAGAGGATCTCATAGACACAGTGCTGTTTTGGTTAAATTTGAGTAACTTGGTAAGAATTGGCAGTTCTGTAGATGGTAGCACAGCTCAGAGCTTCCAGCTGTGCCTTTGGAAAGCTTGCTTCCTCCATGATATACTGCTGGCTCTACTGTGGTTGTGATACCAGCTGGTGCTGCTTCGTGCTCTGCTTCGTGCTCTGCTGCAAATCCCACTGTACCCCATTTTTCACAGTAAGATGTACTCTGTGTACTGTGTAGGTACACAGTTTGTGGTAATTGGGAGTGGGGCTGCAGCTCATCCCCAATGGGTACAGCTGTGAAAAGCAGGTGAGCAGTAGTGACAGCAATGAGCCATGGAGTGCCCAGGTGCACTGACCAACCACCAAAGAGAACAGGGGGCACACAGGTGCAATGCATCAACATGAGGAGTATAAAAGGTTGGGCTAAAGAACAAGCAGGGCAGATGCTTGCAGCCTTCTGAGGTGGTATGGTGTTACTCTGTATGGGGTGAAGCTTTCTGAAATGGTGTGGTGATACTCTGTGTGTCGTGACCATCTCAACTGTGACATATGCTGAGACACTCAGGGTCTTCTCATTGATATGTACAAGGCAAGTGTGTAAAACATCTACATTCCTGTTGCTTTCTGTAGTACTTCCATTAGGATATGCAGCATTTCCACCAGACAATATGTTAATCAAAGCCCTGAGCACATATTTGATGGATAGTTGTGCCTCAATGCTTCATGCTGATGCTGAAATTTCCTTGCATTTCCTCTTGTTTTCCTGACCTAGGAGACAGATGATGTGACCATCCAGAGAGAGAGTTGTCTGGACCACGTGGAGACTCTGCTGGCCTCTGTGTACAAGCGGGAGGAGCTGGACTGTGTCTTCCAGCTCTGTGCACTGCAGAAAATTCAGGTAGTGAGTAGCCAGGTGCAAATTTCCCCGGCTCTGCACTCTCACAGAACTGGTGTCCCCATCTGCATGGCTGGAGCTGGATATGCCTCTCTGACCACATGTCAGTGTCACATCCAGACCGAAGAGGAGCTTGTTGATCTTCAAGGACAAAAGCTGCCCTCTTTTAGAGAATCACAGATTGGTTTGGGTTAGGGGAGACCTTAAAACTCATCTCATTCCACCCCCTGCCATGGGCAGGGACACCTCCCACTAGACCAGGTTGCTGCAAGCTCTGTCCAACCTGGCCCGGGACACTTCCAGGGATGGGGCAACCTGTGCCAGGGCCTGACCAGCCTCACAGGTGAGAATTGCTTCCCAATATCTGATCTAACTCTGCCCTCTGGCAGTGGGAAACCATTCCCCCTTGTCTTGTCACTCCAGGCACTTGACTCGGGTTCCTCTCCAGCTCTCTTGGAGCCCCTTTAGGCACTGGAAGGGGCTCTAAAGTCATCTTGGGTCCTTCTCTTTTCCAGGCTGGACACACCCAGCTCTCCCAGCATGTTTCCATAGGAGAGCACTGTTCTTTTACCTCACCTTTTCCACCTGAGCAAAATCTTTCTGATTTACAATCAGGCTGCAGATCCCAACTGTGGATGCTCTTTGCTTTTATGTTTTCTCCTCTGCCTGACTTTCCTATCAAAGCTGACCCACAGCAGCCTCTGCTGAGAGCAGAGAGGCATCACCAGTCATGGATTCTATTTTTTCCTGCTGCCTGCCCAGGAGGCTGCTCTTTGCCCCATTAACCATGGGGAGGTCAGACCTGCCCAGTTATTTCAGGTGGAGGAATGTCTCACTAGGCTGTGTGCTTGCCTGAGAGATGAGTTCGTGGGCTGGCCAGGATCTCCAGTCGTCAGAGTAACACTGCCAAGCCTGATCCAAGCTGTGCGTCTTTGGCACACTTCAAAGCACCCTCAAACTATTTAAAGACCATGAGAGAAGCAGAATCGCTTGTCCCCTGGCTTGTTTGTTGTCAAACAGTAGTATGCACCTTGTTCATTATTGGATTTTTATTCCTCCCCTAACACACAGCCAGTGGATCGTACAGCAAGTGTTGCTCTCAAGCTGCTGCCTGGATCTGCCTACAGCAAGTTCTACTTGCTCTGTACGTGATGTGCTTCAGCATATGGCTGTGCTTTCAGGTCTTGATTGTTCCTGGAGCTCTTTTCTGAACCTTTCCCTGTTGTTCTGCATTGCTTTTAAGTGCAGACAGGAGACCTGGACCAGGCATTGCCTGCCAAAATTTTCTTGTTTTCGTTATACATCTCTCTGCTCTTTACAGGTGTTTCAGGCACAGTGCTGTGTTGGGGGTCTGTTTTCAGGGGTTTGACTGCCATGGATGTGGTTATTCTCTTATTTCTTCATCTTTTATAAAACTCTAAAATAGTTCTAGTCTGTGAGTAGATCCCTATGGAGCACTGCTGGTTAAAGCTGTTGGCTTTTACAGTGTGAGGTGTGTTTTAGTTCATAGAATCCCAGAATGGTTTGGGCTGGAAGGGACCTTAAAGCTCATCTCCTTCCACCCCCTGCCATGGGTAGGGACATCTTCCACTAGATCAGGGTGCTCCAAGCCCCATCCAAGCTGACCTTGCACGCTGCAAGTGGTTCATGCTTTCCTCTCCCACATGCATTGGTCTTGGCCATGGTACAGCTCCTGCTGCCCTGTGCCCACATCCCTGGGGTGGGTGCTCTCAGTGGCAGTTCCCTGATGGAGCTGATGAGATCCCACATGGCCTGATTTCAGGAGAGATCCTGAAATCCAAAATCCATGGCTGAGACCTGCAGGCATAGTGAGCTGTATGAGTATGTACAGCCCATTTTCTCTGGCAGTAGTGTTGCTCCATTGTGCCACAGCATGGGGCTGTGAGCCTGCACAGCAGCCAGCCAAGGCTCCTTCCTGGCGGCAGCAGTGGGAAAGCTCTGCTTCCAATCAAATTCTCCCATTCACTCTGTGTTCTTTGTTCTCCCCTTCCAGACAGATGTGGTCCTGCAGTTGGATTTGCATTACACCCAGGCAGGCACAAAACAGAGGACTTCTGAAAGCCTGCAAACGACCCTCCAGAAATCCCTGCTGAGGCAGTTTTTCAGCCAGAGGAACGACTCCCAGCGAGCTCCTGCCCGCACAGGCAGCGTGTGCCCGCAAGATGCGTTGGGGCTGAGCACTGACCCCAAGGGCCAGGGGTCCCTGAGCACGGGCTCTGGCTGCAGCTTGCCCAGCAGCAGCGCCTGCAACTTCAGCAGTGAGCCCGAGGAGAACGATGAGAGCGACCTGGGTGAGCTCTGCTTGGCGCTGCCTTGGGCTGGCCTGGGGCAGGACAGGCCCTGAGCCTCAGCCTGGGGAGCTGCTCTTTTAATTGAGGCCTCAATTTGAGTGCTAAATCTGTCAGAATCCCATCAGCTGCTTCCCAGCCTTGGCATCGCCCTGTCTGAATGAGGCCAAGGCTGGTTTTTTGGAAAGGTTTCTCATACCTGCACTCTGTGGTGTGCAGGGCCTCAGTTCCCACTGGGAATATTCCCTGTCCCATGGGAGCACTGGGATCAGCGAGGAGTCATTGTGGTGTCTGGCAGGGGACACAGCCACCCGCCAGTCATAACACTGCCAGACAAAAATGGTGTTGCTGCAAGGCAAGGGCACAGGCTGATGTTTTCTGCCTGAAAACAAATGTTGCTGCATTGAGTGTGATGAGAAGGCCACAAACACTACAGACCCCTCTGGCTCAAATCCCAGCCGTGACTGCTGGATCTCCCCAACCTGTGCAAGGGACACGGGGCTGCACCGAGGGAACCAGGTGAAACAGTGTGGGGGCCCAGTGTGGTTTCTTTGCCATGCCTGTGTCAAAGCAGCTGTTAAGTTATGCATTTATATATTTCTGAAGCATGTATTTATAACCAGGGAGGGGAGGCAGTAGTTTGCGAGGAAAAGGAAGGTCAGATGTTCCATCCAGTGTGTGTTTACATTGGAGGCTGGTATTGCACTGGACCAGGAACAGTGTCCAGGCAGGTACACTGACACCTGCCCCTTCCAGCGTGGTACAGGGGCATTAAAGGGTGTTCAGCCCTCTGCAGTTCCGAGTTCTTCTCAGGTGCAGAATATCCTACAGGAGAGATGGAATGTACCAGGATTGAGAAAGGAGAACCTCAGGAAAGTTATTATTAGTGTAAATTGTTTTGTCTGTGTGCTGTGGGTAACCCCAAGCACTATGTGGAGAAACAGCTGTCCAGGGAGAGCCAGAGGTGAGCAGGGCCCAAAGGACAGCCTGGGTGGGCACAGGCCCCTCCCTGATTGCTTCCCTAATAAATGTTTGATAAAGGTGATTGCTCAGTAAAGACCAGTGACCCTAGGGAAGTGCGGGGTCTCCATCCTTGGAGGAAGGTTCACTTCGGACTGCAGAAGCTGCCAATGACCTGATCCAAGCTGGCTCAGGGCTGGACCAGAGACCACTGGAGATCCCTGCTGGCTGCTGTGGTTCTGTGGAAGAAAGAGGTTGGAGGGCAGAACTTCTTGAGAGGTCAAGGGCAGCAGGATGGGAAGAATGCCTGAGCTCTGTCTTGCTTTAGAAGAGGGTTGGAGGCAGAACTTTCTCAGTTTTCCTCTCTTTCTTCAGTGAAGATACATCCCTGTCAGTGGTGTCAGTTGCAGCATAGAAAAATCTGAAATGTTACTTCCAGATAAACCATTCTACAAGTGCTGGAAACATGTCCAAAGAGAACAGAGGAGGTTTTTATTCTTCTCACAGTGAGTAGAGCCAAGGGAAAGAAGAGGGGCCCCAGCTGGCTGCAGACTAGAAAGTCTCCTAGAAAAAAAATTCTAAAGCTCAAAAAAATAAAAAATTCAGAGGATGTAGTTTAAATAAGATGGGCTGATAGAGAAGCTAAGCCAAAAAAGAATACACTAATTTCAGGATGAACCAAAGATCAACTCAACACCAGCAGCCACTGGGGACAGGTGAGTGGGAATGGCTCTGCAGGCATGTGGGAGAAGCTGGGGCTCTTGTTGCCTCTGAGGATTATTCACACCCTCCTGTGCTGTTGAGGCACTGAGGCACGGCTTGTTCCTGGGTCGCATTATCATGCCAAGTGTCATCTAATGTGAATGTTTATCTCATTCAAAGCAAGGCTGTTTATTTTTTCTGAATAAAACACTATTGGGTGTTTTTAATGCACAAAGTTTCACGTGGCTCTGAGTTAACTGTGTTTGTTTTCCCTCTATTTGCCAGGGTGTAACTTAATATTGATCTGCTGGGGTTTCATGCTTCCAGCCTGAGCCTCTGGGTGAGCATTGTTTCTTTTTTTAGGTAACTAAAAATACTGAAGTTTGGATTTACAAGGTGGATCAAGTGACTAGATAGGATGAAATTATGTCAGGTGAAATGTGTAGATAAAAAAAAGTCCTCATTTGTTGTGATTTGTCCATCTGCTTTGTAAGTGTGGCTCTTGGGTGGCTTAGGTGGTCTCCTGTCTTGGTGCCAACTACAGCACTTGTCCCTGTCATCAGTTCTGCTCCTCCAAGGAGACCCTGCAGCCAAGCCCAGGGGAACCACCACATTCCCATGGTGGTTCATTTCCTTCAGATAATGGTTTGTCATGTCTGGGTGCTTGCTGAATTGCGAAGGTGGACTTTGTGTCCTGGGCCTCAGCTGGAGTCATTGTAGGAGGGGATGGAACTATGGATCCTTCATCCCCACCTCTACATGCGAAATCCAAACTCCCTCATGGTGGTTAAACTGTTTAGTGCCAGTGAATTTTCCTGGAAATCTGTGTTTCCATCTCCCAGCATCCAGGACAGACAAGGCATCCCAAGATTACCACGTGTCCCTTAGCCACATCCTTTCTGATCTGCACTTTGGGCTCCACAGTCCTTGGGGCCAGCTGGAAGGGTGGGAAGGGAGGAGGGCTCAGGCACCAGCAGAAAAGGCAGGATCAAGACATCAGCTCCAGTTTACATTCCCTTTCTGCCTCCTTTCCTTCCACAGCCTTTGCCCTCCACTTCCTCTTTTTCTGGCCAGTCTGTGCCCAGAGGCTGCAAACAGGACTTAGAGGCATTTTTGTAGGTAATACAGGTGCTTTCCTTCACCCAAGTCTTCAAAAAGCACCAAGTGAACTGAAGCTTTAAAACAATATATGATGAAAATAGCAGCACCTAAATATTCAATAATATTATTTTTAGATAGATCCCCTTCTTTTCCTCTCTGCTGGGGCAGATGTGTTGAAGGGAAGGACCTTGGACAACAGTCTGATGTGTTCTTTTGCTACAGAATTAATTTGGGATGCAGTTCCTGACAAAACAAGGCAAGTGTACCCAAAAGGCAGTGAAAATCAGAGAAATCAGGGAATCTTGGAAATGCCTTTTCAGTCTGTTACTGGAAAGTCCTGGGCCCAAGTGCAGTCAAGAGGTTGCACTGGCAGATCGTGCACTGGCAGTTCCATCCCAGCCTGGCACCCTTCTGTTGGCAGCAGATTCCTGAAGTTTGTTTTCAGTTGGCATTTTTGTGATCAAAGGAAGGAAAAGGTGGATTTGTCTCGTAGCAGCCACACTCCAGCCTCAACCAAAGACAGAAAGAAACACAAGACAGGTCCTTCATTTCAGGAAGTGTTTCTGGGGGAAAAAAAATTCAGTATGGGGCAATATTGAATAATTTCATTTACCAGCTCACTTAACGCTTTCCATCTTTTTGGAACAAATCCTTCTCCCTTGCAGATGCAAATCTGAATTTACTCTTCAGAAACTGGTAGTTTCTCCTTATTTTCTGCAATAAGAGGTTTTCCACGATGTATAGAACCTGCCAGATCATTTCTTACTCCTCATAAGGGCAGAGTGCATGGTGCTGTTGATGGAATATGCTTGCAGTGTAATAAAACATGTAGAGGGACACACAGGGAAATTCCAAGATTCAACAACATGGTTTTGGTGTTCTTTACCTAGTTTTTGGAAGTAGCTTCTCATACAGGCAGGACAGATACTGAAGGCATCCAGGAGCCATTCACTCCCAGGGAAGGAAGGAGCTTCCCAAAGGACAGGTTATCCTGCTCTCTAGAAGTTAATGCTGCCTTTCACATGGACAAGGAGTGAAGAGGATGATCTTGTGAACTGATAGGATATGGGAATCACCTGTTTTCTGAAATGCTGAGGGTTGCTTTCATTAGCTGAGGATCACTTCTGGAACACCGGGTACTGGAAGTCAAGTTCCTCTGAGCACAACAGGGACCATGCCCAAGGCAGAAATGGGAGAGCCAGGCTCAGTTCTAGTGAGGAGGGAATCACTAAACCCAGGTGCTGTTCTCACAGCCAGTGTGTCACAGACAGCCTTTATCCATCATGTTTTGCACATGGCATGGAGACATCCACAGCTCTGTTCTCCTCTCCCAATGCTGGCAACTGTCCTGCTTCCAACAGAATGTTGGATTATATCCCTCCCAACTAACACTGTGGTTGTGCTACCAGGATATGCCCAGAAGAATGCATGTGTTCTGAGTGATTCTGAACACCAAACTGGGAGTTTCAATACTGTTTCAGTGAAATATGCCTGCTCCCTGTCCAAAAAGCAAACAAGGACATTGGTTCAGCTTAGCTGGATTCAAAACTTAGAAAACAAAACTCATGGCAGGGCAAGAAAATAAGAAAAAAGTGGTAAAACATTTGAAAATGTCAGATCGTTCAGATTCAGTTCTTCCAGGCCTCCCCATCAGGTGGATGGTTCAGGAGAGAAACCAGGAGCACAGTTTGAAACAAAAGGGGTGAGTGAAGCCATCCACTGTCAAGCTAATAAACCCAAGATGACTCATAAGGAGATTCACACTGCTGACCTTCATCCAGGCACCTCTGCAGAGACCTGGGGCACCCCTTGGGAAAGCAGGAGCAGGTTTGGTGTCACAGTGAAGCTTGCAGACCACGATTTTCTTAATGGTGAGAAATATTGATAGCACAGACTTTTCATGTTGTCTCAGAGTTCTGTCCTCTATCACAGATTATTTAAATGACTGGTTTGCCATTGTTACTAATCTCTTGAAATTAGGTCTGTAACATCATGTGGCAGCGAAGAGAAAAACACATCAAAAAAAAAGGAGGCTCCTTGAAGCACTTGAAACTGCTTCTTATCTTCACAGTTTGCATAACCTTTCACATAACAAGCAACAATTTCAAATATATTGGTCATATCACCCCCTCAAAGAGATAGAAGACACGCTTTGAAATTACAGACCAGATTTTATGTGCAGGAGAAGAACTGACATGGTGTCATGCAGTGAGGAAGAGCTAATGTCTCTTTGATAAATCTGTCTTCCCTGAGTTGGATTTTCTTGCCACAGTGTCAGGAATAGTTGACGAGACAGACGTGTTATTAAGTGGTAAAAATAAACAGATGGAAGAGAAAAGTAAGAGATTTCAGCTATGACTTTCCAGAATGTTTCAGCAAAGAGTAACCTCCTCATTTCCATTCCCTACCAGAGATGAAAAATAGGCAATGCTTACTCAAGGACTGCATGGCTGGAAAAATGGGGTGCCTGGTCCCTGGTCCCCACTTGCCCTCAGGGCAGGTGAGATGGGACAACTTGGGGTCCCAGAGAGGGGTGCTGCTCCTGACCTGTTGCTCCTCCAGATTCAAAGTCACCCTTGTGGAGAGCATTGGTGCCTGACCACGTGAGCACTGCCTGCCTTGGGTCCTCCTGGAAACTGGAACCTATTTTTGAGACCAAACCCCTGAATCTTCCCTCTTCTCTCACTCGCCCTTCCTCCCTCTTCCACAGAAGGGGCATCTCACTCCTTCCCTCTGTGGAGGATGCAGCAGTTTGGTCAAGGCTATGTTCCCCACAAGGGAAAGGACAGAGGACAGGCAGGCTGAAGATACAGTCACTGCAAAAGATCCTCACTCCAAGACAGACATTGAGGGGCTGGAATGTGTCCAGAGCTGTCCAGCTGAGGGAGCTGGGGGGCTCAACCCAGAGGAAGGGAGGCTCCGAGGGGACCTTCTTGGGCTCCATAAATCCTGGACAAGAGGATGCAACCAGGTGGGGGTTGAGCACTGCTCTCATGGAACAAGGGATAGGATGAGAGGAAACTGACTTAAGTTTAACTGACTTAAGTTTAACTGACTTAAGACTTAACCAGGGGAAGTTTAGATTGGATTTTGGGGAAAAGTTCTTCACAGAAAAAGTGGTCAGTCATTAGTACAGGTTGTCCATGGGCAGTGGTGGCGTCACCATCCCTGGAAGTGTTCAAAAAAACATGTGGATGTGGCACTTGGGGACGTGGTTTAGTGGAGAACCTGGCAGCTGAACTCAATGATCTTGGAGGGCTTCTCCAACCTTAATAATTCCATAATCCTATGATTCCATAAGATGTTTCATCCCCTGGGAATGTGGTGGTAGAGCACCAGCTCCTGCAAATGTGACTCCAAAATAGGGTCAAGTGGCAATGTTGTAAGTGTGGGGGAGCTGACCTTGGCATTTGGGATCCTCACCACAGCAGGGCACAACACAAAATCCACTTTTCTAAAGAGCTGATCGTCAAGGGATGTTCTTCCCAGACCTGGCTCATGCCCAGGCCATTGGGCATTGCTGGAAGAACAGAGGGTGGCTTCTGTTGTGTCAATGCAGCCACCTCTTGGCCTGCCTGCTTTAATCTTTTGTGTCACTTAATATAAATTATAAAATATTAAATCAGATAAATACCTCTAACCTTTCTGGATGATAAGAAAAGATACCGTTCAACCTCCTAAAATGCCTTGTGTTCGCTGGGAAATGCTAATGGGATTACATAAAGGTTATTTCAGCCTCCTTTGAAGTCTAGAGACGCGGCAAAACAATCATGATGCCCTTTGTTTATGCCTTTTTGATGACTGCTTTTACCTTCAGATATTTGATACTTCTGTATTTTTTCAGGTGATCCTCTGGGAAGTCCTTGGACTGCTTTTTTGTGGAAACTTCCCGAGCAGGAGAGCTCTGGGGTGTTGGAGCACTCTGGGAGTCTGGCAAGGGTTTGATGTGCATGCTTTGATGCCCTTGTGTATTTTGCAGTGTGAGGGTCAGGAGCAGCATCCACGGGTCCACTGCTCCTGTGCTGTGTCTGTGCAGCAGTGCTTGCACCAGTGAGCACCAGTGCACCCCTGGACACTGCTCATGTCCTTCCCTTGAGGGCCCTGCCTGTGAGCTTCTGCCAGGCTGCACAGGGAGGAGCTCAGTGTGTGGCACAGCCCATTTGCAGCCTCCAGTCCAGAGAGACCTTTGCTACACCTTGCCGGAGTGAATTTCTGGGTAAAAAACAGTTCATGATCCAAAGAAAGCTACAGAAATAATGTTCCACTCCCTCTGTCCTCTGGGAAGGACCTCCCAAGCCCATAATTTCTTCTCATTTTTTTGTTGCTACTGGTCTTTTCCCCAGGTTTTGATTTTTGTTAGACCTTGTGTCCGAAACAGCTCCAATGTTGTGCAGGGAGCTTGTGGTGACCTGATAACCTCCCTGCCTTCCAGAGCAAAGCAGAGCACCAATGTAGCATGAGGCAGCCTGTCATCATTCCTTACAAGGGAAACATCAGCAAAGAATTGGTTCTCAGCAGGGAACTCCACCCATGGTCCATCTAACTGGGCCTTGAAGACTTCCAGGGGTGGGGCAGCCACAACTTCTCTGGGCAACCTGTGCCAGGGTCTCACCACTCTCACAAGGAAAAATCCTTCTAAGCATAGTTTTATTGTGTTAATACGTCAAGTAATTGGAGAGGAAGAAGAAATTGTTCCTGGAGAGCAGAGGGCAGGTTAGCTGAGACAGCAGGTTTACATCTTTCGCAGCTGCTGGGGAAAGAGAATGTGGCTATCACTGCCTGTGGAATACAAAAGCATTTAGCCAAGAGCAGAGGCAGAGACGGTGGTGCATCCCTTGTGTTTGGTGGAGATACAAATGGCACCTTGCATTACTGAAAGCTATAATTCTCTTTTTTGAGGTTATTTTGCAGGTGTCCCTGGAGGGTCATGCCTGGGAGGTCAGAGGCAGTGCAGAACAGCTCCTCTGGGAGGACCATGTTCTCTTGCCCATGGGGCTTTTTCATGCACGTTGGCTGTGCAAATTCAACAGCTGTTGAGTTTCTCACATCCTTTTAAAAACATTTCTCTGGCATCTGTGTTAATTAGGGAAAATCTGCAATTTGATCACTAACACACCATTTCCAGTTTGGGGATAGTCTTTCTGAGTGCACTGCTGGCATAATGAAGCCCCTGGAGCCCCTCCTGGGTCTGCTGAGAGCTGCTGCAGCCTCATGGGTGCCCACTGCACAGACCGTCACACTGGCATCGCTGCTGGGCTCCCCCTGAAACTGCCTGCCCCCAGTCACCCTCTCCTGCAAGGCACAGAGTCACCGTGGCCCCACTGTGGTGGCCGAAAACACAAGAAGCAGAATTACCCTCAGCTGTAACCATGGACCAGGCTCCAGCTCCACTGTGGGCAGGGAGAAGCCCCAGCCTGTACTTGAATTTCAGTGAATCACAATCACAGACTGGTTTGGGTTGGAAGGTTGCTCATCTTGTCCCACTTCCTGCCATGGACAGAGACTCCTTCACTATCCCAGGTTGCTCCAAGCTCTGTCCAGCCTGGCCTTGGACACTTCCAGGGCTGGGGCAACCTGTGCCAGGGCCTTAATTCTTGATACACACACTTCTTCAGCTCTTTTGTGCCCTTGAATGAAGCATCTGTGCTTGTGAAATGGTAATGTAATGTCAAAGTTAATCACTTTGCATCAAAAGTGAGATCACACCTGGAGGGTCCAGCCTTTGCACTGGTTTGGGACACTTCTACCAAGGATGTAATGGAGAACACCAAAAAACATGCTGAAAATTGCAGTCAGTCTGGGAGGGAAAATGGAAGGATTTTGGGCAGAAGAGAAGATTTATTGAAAGCATAAGATCAATCCTTCTAAGTGGTCTGCATGCTTGTGTCCGTCAGGGTCTGGAGTTCCTTGGGTCATGGATGCCTTTCACTCTGTTGTGGTTGAACACTGGCCAAATGCCAGGCACCCACAAAAGTCGTTCTCTTATCTTCTCTTGTTACAGAGAGTTGGGCAGATGAGAGGGAAAAGAATTTAACAAAGGGCTCATGAGTTAAGGACTTGGGGAAAAAACACTCTAAGGGCAAAACAGGTTCAAATTTAAAAGTATAAAGTAAATTTATTATTAGCAATCAGAGGAGGATAATGAGAAATAAAATAAGCTTTTGAAACATCTTTTTCTCCCCCAGCCCCTCCCTCTTTCCCAATAACAGCACAGGGAGACAAAGCATGGGAGTTTTGGTCAGTTTGTCACTTGAGATCTTTTGTTTGTTCAGGGACAGGAGTCTTGTCCCTGCTCTGCCGTGGGGTCCCTCCCATGGACAAACAGCATTCCCAAAACTCTTGTGGCATGGGTCACTCATCCAAGGGGTGCATTCCTCTAAGGCTAGGCTGCTCTAGTCTGGGAGCAAGGGCCCTCTCTCTCTCCTTCTCTCTCTGAAAGCAGAGGCCTTCTCTCTTTTTTGGGTTTCCCACTAGATCACAGCTTTCTCTGGCATCCACCCACTCTGGTATGAGCACTTTTCCCATGGGCTGCAAGTGGCTCTGTGCATCCCCTGTGGACTTTGTGCATTATGTGGGGACAGTTTGTTTTAACACAGTCTTTACCACAGCCTGCAGAGGATTCTCAGCTCTGACGCCTGGAGCACCTCTTCCCCCTCCTTTTTTCCACTGACCTTGGTGCCACCATGTTGTTTTCCCTCACATGTTCTCACTTCCTCTTCTTCTCTGACTAGAAGAAAAACTGTTGCTTGTAGGTACCATTGCCAACAAATGTCACCAATTTAAAGATTCTTGCAGGATTTCACAGTGTTGAAAGGTCGATCTTGTCTAGGTTCCGTGCTGGGGAGTCACTCACCATGTTTTTGCTGCCAAAACAGCAGCAAAAACTGCTGCTGTCACGGGACCCTGAGACAAATTAAGTCCCTATTTAATGCTCATCCATTGCCATGATTTGGCATCAGCCCAGTCAGCCCAGCTCAGCTCCTCCTGTAGGACATTCAGAAACACATCACCACCCTCCAGCACGTCAGCAAACTCCAGTGGCTTCCTTCAGGCCATTTCAGTGGTGGGAACAAAAAGACTGTCCCAGACACACATGGTCCCTGTGTCATGGGCAGAAGTGCAGAAGCTCCTTCTGAGGTCCTTGTGTGATGAATATCCTTCTTGGGGAATGTGACATACAGCAGTAGGACCAGAGGAAATGGCCTTAAGTTGCACCAGGGGAGGTTTAGGTTGGATATTGGGAGAGGTTTCTTCACTGGATATTCTCTGACAGGGAAAGATGCTCCAGGAGATGACATAAGCTACCTCCCAAAGAGGCCAATTCCTTTATTACCTGTTTCCTTCCTACCTCAACCTACTTACCTACCTGAAGGTTATAATTTTATCCTGTATACCTCATTGTAATTTTATTCTTTGGCTTCATCAATGCTTTAACAAGCCCTACTTAGCCCTTTCATAGGAAGAGGTTTTATGATCCACAATGCAATGAGGCTGCTTATTCATTCCTGGCTCCTCTCCACTATTTTCCCTCACAGGAAATGCTGCTGATTCCCGGTAGGCTGCAATGAGAATGCTGAGTGCATTTCTCTGCTACACTGGCATGAGTCAATACGAGTTCAACCTTTGGGAAATTGTTTCTTGAAGGCCAGAGACATTTGTTTGTCCTACAGTTAAACATCTTTTGCTGACACATCAGAGCCACCACAGCCCATTACTCAGTGTCCTGAGTGACAGCCCAGCTTAACTGAGGCCCCATGGATGCCTAACAGGATAAAAAAGGACATGGAATGCTGTAATGTCCGCAGTTAATGGGGTCAAAGGAGGCCCACAATGGAAAACTTCATTTTCAGATGACTTTTGACTGTGCCATTACAGTGCTTTCTCACCATCATCTGTCATGTTTTAAAGCATAAAAAGGATTTTCTTCTTAACAAATCTTACAATTGTTGGTTTTTTTTTTTTTTTCATTCCTGAAAAGCCCATTTGTCACACCCCCTTATAGTTTCCTATCTTTTTTCCTTTCTCTCAAAGCTTGGTTTGAACAAAAAGTATTCACAACCCTGCACTTCTTATGATAAGAAGTGTGCACTGATGGGGGTTGGAGCAACCTCGTCTAGTGGAAGGTGTCCCTGCCTGTCACAGCAGGTGAAGCAAAATGAGCTTTAAGGTCCTTCCAACCCAAATCATTCTGGGATTCTATGACTTTCTAACTTTTAGGAAATTGATATTGCATCTAATACTGCCTCTCAGGAGCTGCAGCCCCACAACATGTGGCTGACAGCTGTGACCTCTTCAGGGGAGTAATTCCTGTTGATTAATTACAGCCAGTGCTCCAGAAAGTCTTTCACAGGGGCATGGAACTGTGTCCGGTGTGGTACCAGTATGGGCTGCCCCACTGGGCAGAGGATGCAGAACTAAAGGTGAACAAGGGCCAAAGGCAAGGCAGGAATGAGAGGCAACACAGGAGGGAGACAAGATGCAGAAGGCACAGGAAATGCAGGAGGAAGAGGAGGTGCAGGTGAAATAAGTAGAGGCACAGGTGATGCAGGAGGCACAGGACATGTAGGAGGCTGAAGCTGCACTGACTTGTCTTTATCCCCCTGCAGTAGATATGGGGGGCTCTGACCTCATGTGTGAAACAATGCAAGACACAAAGTTGAAGCCAAGACATTTGTGTTAACGAAATCGAAACCAGATTGAAAATTTAGCAGTTTTCCCAAGATGCTGGTCTTTCCCTTGACTGAGAGCTTGGTGGAAGGATTACCCAGGGAGTGAGAGCAGCAAAATGCCCTGGAGCACACCCTGATTTCCTCAGGGGTCATGCATTGGGATACCACGCAGGTGGATCCCAGCTCCTGATCCAAATGCATTAGTATGACATTAATGTGGCAGGGTAGAAGTCAGACACAGAGGATTTTTTAGCCTCACCTGTGGGATTCCTAGAAACTTGAAGGTTTGGAGAGCAAGAAGAAAAATCCTCTGGTTCCTAGTTATCCTCTTGTCCCTAGTTATGAAGAAAAGCCTCTGCCCCAGATTTGGAACAGTTTAAAATCCTGCTACTCGGCACAGCTTGTGGGATAAAGCCTCAGAATGTGCTGCCCTGCCTGGGGCTGGACCCACCCCACTCTCACCCAGCTGCATATTAAATTGCTCAGATGCCTCACAGTCCCCCATGACCTTTTAACTACGCCACAGGGAGGATCAGCAGGGTTCCTTGTGAGCACCTGGGAAAGTTCCAGAGGTCATTTCAACAACCAGAAGCATGAAGAAGGGTATTTAAGTATGTAAGTGCCAGGGAAGAAGTGGCACGGGTTGGGGGGGGGGGGGGGAGGGAGGGTGGTGAGGGGAGGGGTCTGTGCACCAGGATCCTTCATTTCTGAGCTATTTTATCCTTACTGTAGTAGTGGAATTAGCTTCTGTACATTAGCCCCTTGTTTTGGGGCTATGTTGTCCTTAATCCTTGTTTAGCATCTGGAAACATATTCATATGTTCTCATAAATCCCTCTCCTAGCTCTGTGCAATAATTTGAAGCAGAAGAATTTAATCTACTGACCTCTTCTTTCCTACCTTACCTTAAATCTGGTCATGTTGGCTGCCTGTTCCTCCTGTTGGGAAAAACATCCCATTCACCCCTCAGCTACACCTGTACCATGTACTGACCTTGTGCCAGCATCTACAGTCCCATCCCTCTTTTTGTGAGTGTGCAAAGCAATTTCTTGAGCTTTCTTGGGGAAGTTTTTCAAGATACAATGGCACTGATATTGCTTGGAGTGTGCTACTGGCAGTTTAAGACATAGAACCCTCATGGAATTATTTTTCCTGCAATGTTCTCAAGCTTTGTTTAAACTTTTTACCAAAGTTCGGGAGAGTTTCCAGGAGCAATGTGGGTTGTGGCTTGATGCTGCTGGTCCCTCTACCCCACCAGCTCTCCCTCCAGCTGGATCCCACCTGGGAGTCAAGTACCTCAGTCTTTGTTTTTGCCCACACAACCACTTGTCAGACTATGAGCTGAACTTGAATCCTGGGGGCAGTTCTGGGCCCCTCAGGACAATATGTTGAGGGGCTGGAGCACATCCAGAGAAGGAAATGGAGCTGGGGAAGGGGCTGGAGCACCAGGAGCAGCTGAGGGAGCTGGGGGGACTCAGAATTGGAGAAAAAGAGGCTCAGGAGGGACCTTCTGGCTCTGCAGAACTCCCTGACAGGAGGGGGCAGCCAGATGGGGCTTGGGCTCTGCTCCCAGGATGACAAGAGGAAATGGCTTTGAGTTGTATTAGGGAAGGTTTAGGTTGGATATTAAGGAAATTTTCTTCACTGAAAGGGTGTTCAGGCACTGACCCAGCTGTCCAGGGCAGTGGTGGAGTCCCCACCCCTGGAAGGATTTAAAACACAAGTGGATGTGGCACCTGGGGACATGGTTTAGTGGTGAACATGGCAGTGCTGCATTAATGGTTGGACCCAATGATCTTAGAGGGTGTTTGCAGCTGAAATGAGTCTATGATTCTATGATGAGGGATGATTCAAAGTTTAATTCCTTTCCTGAAGAGGTTTACCAGCCTGGAACAGCTCTCTCTGGTTCACAGGGCTATCCCACTGCCATTGCATGGGGCAAGTGGAGGCACAAAGGCAAAACAGCTCAAGCCCTTGTCACCCTGGGAAAGGTATGGGGAAACCATGGTGTTCCCCAGCCACTGCAGCCACAGGAGACATTGCTTCATCAGAAGAGGCTCTTGAGAAGGTTCTCTTGCCACAGGCTGGAGCGTGGGAGTGAGTCCATTCAGAGGCAGCTGGAGAAGGAGAGGGGTCACTGTGAATCCCACTCATGTTCAGCAGCCATGAGGAGCCCCTCAAGTGTTCATGTCAGCTCTTCTCGGGCAGAGCAACACAGAGCCCAGGGCTCTGCTGTCAGCAGAGAGGATTGCACAGAGGGTCCTTGCTTGCCCAGACCTTGGAGTGTGTCCATACTGCTCTGGAGCCTGCAGTTCTCATGGGTGAAGAAAACTGGCTGTCTGGAAGTTATTCTCCTGGTCTTCTGGTGGAGTAGTAGAATGGGTTTGGTATTGCACCAGAAAAAGCTGATATGGGCAGCGTGCCTCCTTGGCATTTCAGCAGGGTTTGACTACAACCTGCCTGCAAGAAATCTCATCATGTCTCCAACTGGGAATCCACCAAATTCCAACAAATGGGATTCAGAAGCATGTCAGGGTATGAAACAGTCCTTCTCTATTGGGATTTTGCCACATTATGGTTCTTATTCCTGTTGCCAAGCTCGCTGGGATACATGGTTTTGTTCTCTTAGATTTGACTCAGGAATTTAAGGTCAGAGCTCCATCACTGCAAGAGAGTATCACAACCACTACAAGTTGTGCTGAGTGAGCATGTATGTGGAGTAGAAGCAGGTTTTCCTGTGTTTATGGTGGATCAGTGGTTGTACAGAGGGATCGTCATTGAAGACATGCACAAGCTCATCAATATTTGTGTCAATAAGGAAAAAGATGGAAAAAACAGTTTGGGGCAATGAAGAGGGCAGGCCCTGGGAGTGAGGGAGACCAAAAAGGCAAAGTGATAGGTGTAAATGGTTTTAAATGTATAAGAAGACATCTGTGTAATTAATTACCCTGATTTAAGTTACACCACTTTTTTCATGTGTGTGTACATAACACCAAGGGCTACGGTGTTATCTTAGAGGAATGTTTGTGTCTGGGGATTCATACTCACCATGCCAATAACAAATCTTCCCCAGAGTTTCTGAAACATTAATTATAGTTTTGTAACAGGCAAGTTTTGCAACCAGCTCAAGGTAATTCACTATAACATAGACGTCTGGGAGAAACAAATGAATCGCTGATGTGAAAACTGACAGTTGCTTAGACATGAATGCTCAAGACTTTGTAATGTTTGTTATTAAAAATAAAATGGGTCTCACTGTCCCTGCCAGCCTGCCTCCCTCCATTCACTTTTCAACACACTAGCACCTGGGAAGAACCACTTCCCCCAGCTAAAAAGCAAGCACCAACAACCCCAAGCAGGTTAAGAATTAAAAGTTAAGGTCTTACATATAGCTGGACATAGCTTAAGAGTGTTTCATCCAGGGGCTTCCCTCTCTGAGGTGCCACCAGTGGGTCCCACCAATGTTGCTCCTTGCTCAGGCCTCAGCACCCCCCAAGTGCAGAGGGCTGCTCTGTACATTGTCTCCTTAGATCAACTGCTTTTGTCTTTTCCACATCAAATCACAGAATCCCAGACTGGTTTGGATTGGAAGGGACCTTAAAGCTCATCCTGTTCCATACCCCTGCCATGAATAGGGACACTTTCTACTAGATCAGGGTGCTCCAAGACCTGTCCAGACTTGGATACTTCCAGGGGTGGGGATTCCACAACCTTTATAAAACAAGCCTAAAGGGACAAATTTAAATTTTAAAAGAAAAACAAAGAGGAGGAAGATTTGCTTCCAGATATGTCAGATCACCACACTACTACAAATAAGAAGAGGAAGGTGATTTTTAGGTCATGCTGAAAGACATAGACTCTCCTTAGAGCATTTTGTGTATCTGCTGTCTTGAGGAAGGGACCCCAGCCACTCCAGGGCTGTCTCTCCTCCTCGGCTATCTGAGGGACGGATCTAAATTCCCATTGGCATTACATTTCTTAATTATCACAATCCTTCAAATTACCACAGCTTTCCGGCAAGCTACAACTTGTTCAGGGCTGTGACAGCTCTTAGTAAATTGTGTAACAAATGTCAGCTCTCTTACTAGATACAATTTAGAGGTTTTCATAGACACGTACTAAAATTAGAGGTAACAGTTACAATGTGAAAATGTTTTCTGTTTGTGATTCCCTTTGTCCTTTTGCTCATTTTTGGAAACTGGCTATCGCCTCCAAAAGAAGAAAATTGATGACATTGATTCAGAAATCAAGCATGTAAAGCTACATGTGTCAGCTAGAAAAAAAATAATTTTTTTTGCCCATGATGACAAAGAAAAAAAAATTATTTAACTAGATGAGAAATAAATGAAGTATGAGCAATGCTGTATGCCTGGTGCTGGGGGTAGATGGTTAAAATGTCAGTTCATAGGAAGACAACCTCAAGAAACACTGTTGATTTATTATGATAGGAGTGTGCATATCCACACCTCAATACAAAATGCTTCACAGCATCCCAGAGTACTTGAAGTTGGAAAAGAACTCCTGAGGTCATCTGGTCCAGCCTGGAGCTGGGGCAGCTAATGCTGGCTGCTCAGAAAATCCCGACTGCTTTTGAACACCTCCAAAGATGGAGAGTCCACAGCCACCCTGGGCAACCTGAGCCAGCCTGTGGTTACCATCACAGGGGAAAAGTATTTCCTGATGTGGATCAGTGTGTGCCTGTGGCCTCCAGTCCTGGCACTGGCTACTACTGGGAAGAACCCAGCTCTTTCCTCTTTGCACCCTCCCTGCAGGTACTCGCAGACCTGGATGAGCCCTCCCCAACTCTGTTCTTCCACAGGATGAACAGCCCCAGCTCTCTCAGCCTCTCCTTACACGGGAGGTGCTTCAACCACTTCATTATCTCCAAAGCACCTCGCCGGACTCTTTTCAGTATGTCCATGTCTCGTGCTGGGGAGCCCAGAACTGGACATGGGGGGAGAACAAACAATATCCATCACCCTCTCCTCATCCTCTGAACTTGCCATAGAATCGGTTTGGCTTGGAAAGGGCCTTAAATTCATCCCATTCCACCCCCTGCCATGGGCAGGGACACTTTCCACTAGACCAGGGTGCTCCAAGCCCCATTCAACCTGGCCTGCGACACTTCCAGGTATGGGGCAGCCACAGCTTCCCTGTGCAACCTGTGCCAGGGCCTGATCAGCCTCTCAGGGAAGAATGTCTCCCTAACCTCTCATCTAAATCTACCGTTCTAGTAATTTCGATGCAGAAGGCATCAGAGATGGAAGCCCTTTGTAACCTGTGCTGACAGATCCCAGAGATCTCCTTGTCCTCGCTGTGTTTGGAAACGACTCCAGGGGTCATTGGCTCCGCCGCCTTCCCAGGGATTAGAGTGAGGCTTCCCAGCCTGGAGCTCTACACATCTTTGCTCTCGCCTTTTTGTGAGATCACTGGGTCGATCGGTGTAATTGTGAGCAAACCGCAACAGGGCGGGTGTGGGACACAGCGAGGAAGGAGTTGAAGACACGGAGCGGGGACTGCAGCGGGAGCCGTTCTCGGGGCAGGTTTTGGTGAGGACACCTTAGAACAGCGGGAGCGCGGGGCCTCGGCGGCGTCAGGGGGCGGCGGGACCGGGCCGGGCCCGTGGACGCCTCTGTCAGGAGCCACCCTGCGGGAGAGCGGTGGGGTGGGGTGGGGTGGGGTGGGGTGGGAAGGGAAGGGAAGGGAAGGGAAGGGAAGGGAAGGGAAGGGAAGGGAAGGGAAGGGAAGGGAAGGGGGGGCGGTTCCGCTGGGCCCGCCCCGCCCCCGGCCCCACCCGCTGCCGCCGCCGCCATGTTGCGGCCGTTGGTGCCCGGTGCGGGGTGAGGCCGCGCGGGCCCGGTGGGCCCGGAGGATCTGCCTGCGTGGGTGAGTCTGCCCGCCCGCCCGGGCCCGGCCGTGCCGGGCCCGCCCCTCCCGCTGCCCTCCGCCCTCCCGCGCTCCCTCCCTCCCGCCGGCCCCGCGGCCGGGCGGTGCTGCCGCCCCGCGGGCAGGGCGGGCGGCCCCGCCGCCGGCGCACCGAGCCCTGCGCGCCCGCACCGGCTCTTCCGGCCCGCAGGCCGCCACCTCTCCCCATTCTTCAGTTCCCTGCCCCGATCGGCTGCGGTGCCCGCGGCGGCCCGGTCCGGCCCGGCCCGGCGGCGCCGGGACAAACTTAAGTTCGGCGGGCGGCCCACGTGCGGCGGGGCCGGGCCGGGCCGGGTGTCAGCGCGGGGGTCGGGGGGGCCGGCCTTTGTCTCGGGTGGGGACGGCGTGGGGTGGGGGTGGTGTGTGTGTGGATATGTGTGGGGGCGCGTGTCGCTGTGTGTGTAGGAGTGCCACGGGCCGGACGAGTCCCCAGCCCAGCGGCCCCGTTCGCAGACAGAGTCGCACGGGGCTCATGAAACTTTCACGGGTGTTACAGCCCCGAGTCCCTCCTGCCACTGAGCGCCCGCCGCTTCAGCCCTCCGCCAGCTGCGGCTGCCCCGTGCCTCCTCCGCAGCCCTGACAGCGGCCTCTTCCCCAATCCCCTGTCTTCCCCGCGCTTCTCGGCTCCTGCTATCCTTGCCCTCCCATGGGATTCCAGTGTCATGCAGTCTCTGCATCCCCTCCCGGAGACACCAGCCGGGCTTGAGCAGTTCTTGGCAGATGTACATTGTTGTTTTGCAGAATTACCAATATTTAGTAATGGCAATGTACATGATAAATAATCCCCTACAGCAGGGGATTGAAACTAGATGGTCATCAAGGTCCCTTCCTACCCAAGCCATTCTGTGATTAATTTCCGTGGTGTAACTGGGGTTTCATGCTTCACTATTAAGTGGCAATCTCAAACCTCCTCCCTAGTTTCAAAGCTGCAGAGCATCTACTCCCAGTCTCCAGAAGTCCCTGGGAATAGCACTGCTGGCAAAAGGTTTGTAAGGAGTGAGTGGAGGAAGTGGGTCCTGTGGTGCCTCTCCTTGACTTTGAAGCTTATCCATAGCACATGGCACTGGGATTTGACATCCTTCCCCAGGGCTTTTTTGGATGTCTTGGAGCCTTCCAGGTTTCCTGATTCCTGGAGAAATGTGCTATAGGGAGGTTGGGTTTGCACACTGAAATGCACTCAGTACTCCGTAAGTCCTTCTCCTTTGCTCACTTTATTCACCTCTTCTACTGCTTTGCAAGTCTCAACCTCCATGTTTTCATTGGATCCTAAGCTTGGGTTTGCAGTCCTTTGCACAAGAATGATGGAGTAAGGACAAAGGTCTTCATTTTCAGCTTTCCTCACAGGCTAGTTTACATAATTTCCATTAATATCCTTTTTTTGTTTGTTATCTGTGATCAGAATTATATAGTGTTAAGTCAAAAGTTTAAATTTATGTTATTTAAAAATCACTTCTGTCGATAAGATACTTATTCTCTAGAATCTGGGTCAAAACTTGCTTTATTCTGAGAAAGTGTAGCTTTGTGTATGACAAGTTTAAGATGCAGTTCTGTGGAGAAATACTTAGGTAGAGACTTGTGCCCTCGTCACTGCAAAGCCAGTAAAACGGTGTCTTATAAGACTCAAAGGCGAACACAAATCCTTCTGAAAAAGCAAGGTTTCATCCAATTAAAGGATATTTTGAGATGCTGCAGATATGTGGGATTTGTCTTGCATTTTAAAACAGATGCAGAGAGGTGTTCCAAAGTGAGAAGGGGAAGGTCAAGAGTGATTGGCAGGCTCATTTTTGTCTGTACAAAACTCAATCATGCCTGGTTATGGAATGAAGTGTCTTCCTTGCAGAAGGATTTGTGTGCCAGAAATTTTGGGAGCTGCGTGGTGCCTAGCTGTCTCCCAGCTGGTACAACTTTTCCCACCCAAAGGAATGGGAAGTTTCAGGTCCATGCCTTTGCCAACTACAGTAATCTGTGTTGATTCCAAAGTCCTTATCAAGTGCTGGGAATGTGGAGTGTGTGGATAATGTGGGCTTCCAGGGATTTCATGCCCAGCTGTGATTCCTTGAGGGACGTGGTTGCAAATTATTGCATAGCCCTCTATGGACCTTCATATTTGTGGTTTAATTTAAGAACAAGTTTAGGTTCAGCCACAGCAAGCCACTTTTACGCCAAGTAAATCTCAGCAGAGTGTTTTGCAGTAGATTAACCAAAGCAGCACCTCTGGGACTTGTCTGGAGTAATGGCTGAGCTAAAACTCAAAGACCACTGTGTCCCTGTGTTCCACTCCAAGTGATTTCTCCTGGCCCAGGAGTTGTTCCTCATTTTAGCAGCCTGGCCAGAAGGGTTGAGCTTTGTTTGGTTTGACTGTGATACTTGACAAACTTCTAAACTGAATCGTTAATAACGACAGCAGCCTTAAATCAGGCCCCTTTTGGGAAGGCATCAGGTGGCTTTTCTCTCTCCCTCTCCCTCGCCCGTGGTCCTCTTCTCTGCCTGCACCGCTGCTCCCAGTTCTTCCCAGTTGTCCTGGAATCCTGCCACCCCCTCGGTCTCCCTGGCTTGCTGCTGGCTTTGGCAGCATTGTTGCAGCCCAAGTCAAGTGTGGCAGGACTCACCTTGCCTGTGGATGCTCCTTGCCAAGCAGGAACTGGTGCTCTGCTAGTTCTGTTGACACATTTTGGTTTTTTTTTCTGGTCCCTTACATACAGCACACACCAGTTCACATAAATTTGGGGTTTAAATAAAATATATTAAAAGAATGGTGCATTAAACATTTGTGAAGTCTCTGTATTGTAACAACTTGAAAATATTTTGGTTTAACAGTGTAAATCCAGTATCCCTGACAGTAGTGAACACAAATGTTCTAGTAATTCTGTGCTTTCAGTTTTCATGCATCTCACCAGAGCTTGATTATTGCTGTTGTAGGTTGCTGTGTTGAGTGCTCCAAGTCCCCACTTCCTTTCTGAAGAGCTTAGAAAGAAAGTGCTGGCTGGGAGCACAGTTTCATCTTACGATTTGGATATAGTTCTTTATTCTATCTTTGGGTGGTTTTTGCTTCACATCATAATTAAGGATTGCCCCTGTTTCAAATAATCCTTCTTGGAACTGTTGTATTGAAATATTTACTGAAGACTTCTATTATTTAAATTGCTCAGGGTAGGGAGTCATCTCACTTTTCAGGTCTGTGTCTCTTGGGCCACCTGTTTGCCCCTGCCTTTCTTCCTTGAGAAAAGACTGAGTTCTTCAAATGTGACATATGTTGAGAAATCAGCAGTGATTGCTGTCTATTAGCTCTACAAAAACCCCACCCAAACAAAAAAAACACCCTCTGCTAATGTACTTCAGACCCTTCTCTTGAGGCTCATGATGATAGCTGGCTTTGGATTAGTGGTGCACCTGACAGGTTGAAAAGATGTCCCCTGCATGAGCTAGGTGTGGTTTCAAAGGCCATGCTTGTACCAGCTCTGTTCTTGGGCATCCTGGGAGAAGGGGATGCTTGCTGTCTCTCACTATGCTGCTTAAAGCAGCTCTGAGGAGCAGCTCTGCCCACACCCCAGGCTTTGGGCAGCTGTGATTTTTGTCACAGAAGATGTTGATGCGCATGAGTCTTAAAAAGTTTGTCCATGGGGGAAATGTACTTGACAAAGTATTTTTTGTGCTTTTGATTGTAGCTTTCATCATGGGGGACATGAAAACCCCCGACTTTGATGACCTCTTGGCTGCTTTTGACATCCCTGATCCAACTAGTCTTGATGCTAAGGAGACCATTCCATCAGCTGGGGAGGAGAGTGAGAATCACCTGAAGTCATCGGGAATGTGCATCGATGAGAATGTGTCCTTATCCCACTCTCTGCCTCCCTCTGATGCACCTGTTGTGAGTGTGATAGTGAAGAACACAAGTCGCCAGGAGTCTTTTGAGGCAGAAAAGGAGGGGAATCACCTTGGAACTGGTCTGTTGCACAATGGGTTTCGTGGCTCTGACCTGCCAGCTGAGGCTCATGCTTTAGTCCATAATTATGGCAAGTTTGAGTCAACTTTTATTAATGGTGACAGCTCGAGAGGTTACTCTGATAAACTGGATGAGTCCAAGTCAGAGGCTTTGCCAACATTTAGTCAGTTTAGCCCCATTTCCAGCCCTGAACCAGAGGATACATTCAAAGAAAACAGTCTTGGGGATAAACCCACACATGCCCAAACTCCCTACTTTCCACCGCCTTCAATATATGTACCAACAGGGGCTTCAGTCCTAGATCATTTTAGGAAGGTGCCAGAGCCTGAATTAAGCATGTTTGATCAGTACTGTAAAAAGGAACAGAAGACAGAAATCCACTGCCAGCCAGAGAATAGGCTGGAAATGACCAGGAGAGAGCAAGATAGAGCAGTGGAAAGGTTTGCAGAGTCAAGCAAGGACTTGTTAGATACCAACAGCTTTCTTGGGGAAGGCTTGGTGTTTGGAGACCTCCCTCACAACAGTTTAGGAGACGGCAAGGGGTCTGTGCCTGAGCTAAACATGTCTTCATCAATTCCACCTCGGCAGAGGCTAAAGCCAACTCATTCCAAGTTGTCATCCTGTGTGGCAGCATTAGTAGCTCTTCAGGCCAAAAAGGTAGTGTGTGTTCCAAAAAGCGATCAGCCAAATTTTACCAAGGAACCTGGTCCTTTTAAAGATGGGATGAAGGGAAGTCCAAAAATGCCCAAGTCGCCAAAGAGTCCCCGAAGCCCATTGGAAGTGGTGAGGAAGGGTAGCAAGCAGCCTGAGAGTCCTCGGAGTGTGTGCAGTGACAGCAGTGGGAAAGGCTCTCCTTCCATGGCAGCTGGCTCTCCGCCAGCTATCCCCAAAGTTAGAATCAAGACTATCAAGACATCTTCCGGTGAAATTAAAAGGACTGTAACTAGAATTTTGCCAGAGAATGATGAGTTGGGCAAATCTTCAGAAGAGTCACCTGCAGAAACCTCTTCTGCTGAAGAGTTTATCAAATCTTTCCCATCCCCAGACACTAGTGCAGTTACAGAAGGTGAGGCTGGCAGGAATTCAGCCAAAAACGGGGTTGCTGTGGCTATCCAGCTGTCAAATGTAATGAGTCCTTACTCAGACAGTATGAAAATGGATATTGCAAACAGCACTTGCACTGTGTCCTTATCTCCACTGCCAAACTGCAGCAGTGGTGCCATAAAAGTGGGGGTCAAGAGGCAGCAGCAGGGTATTGTGACGCAGCCATCCAACACAACCACCTCCAGCCTTCTTCCCAAAGCTGTGCACTTGGCAAATCTCAACTTGGTCCCCCACAGTGTTGCTGCTTCTGTTACAGCGAAGACATCGGCACAGAGGCGAAACCAGCCTCAAGTGACACAGATGTCAGTGCCACTGGTGCACCAAGTCAAGAAAGCTGCTCCCGTTGTCATGGAGGCATTCCATAAAGTGCTACACAGTGCCAATCCAGTGCCGATATATACTCCGAACCTTAGCCCCCCACCTGACAGTAGTATTAATTTACCTGCCTCTGGGTATTGTTGCCTGGAATGTGGGGACTCATTTGCCTTAGAGAAAAGCCTGACTCAACACTATAGTAGGCGAAGCGTTCACATTGAAGTAATGTGCACTCAGTGTTCAACTATGCTCCTTTTTTTTAATAAGTGTAGCTTGCTTAAACATGCACGAGATCATAAGAGCAAAGGATTTATCATGCAGTGTTCTCAGCTGCTCATGAAACCAATTTCCATAGACCAAATGTTTTCACCTTCTCCTACAAGCTCTTCAGTCTCTCCAGCTTCTCAGACTTTTCTCTCATCCTCTCCTCCACCTAAGTCCACTGCTGCTTCAGGAGGTGGGGTAGGGATTTCTGCAAGCACTCAGCCAGCCTTGCCTCTCTACACAGACCCACAGAGGCTAATCCGTCATGGACTTAAGTGTTTGGAGTGTAACAAGCAGGAGCAGGATTACACTTCTTTAGCAGCTCATTACCAGAGAACCTCAGAAGATAATGAGAGACTGGTAAGTCATCATTTTAATGTTATTAGTTAAATTTCTCCGAGTTTAAAGAGATTGTCCTCCAGGGGAAAAGTAGGCATTGTGGTGGCAATTGAGTTGCTTTGCCTAAAAAAGTGCTTATGGGAGAATTTGGAATGCCCAGATGCGTGCATGTGGAGAGATGTTTGGTGTTTACTTGCCTTCTTTCTACCCTCTGCCAGTAAAAAGAGCATAGTAAGGAGGCTGTGGAGATGATTGAGTGTCAAAGAAAGGTGATGGAGATGAAAGATTGCTTGGATGAGGCATGCAAAAAGCTGTAGGGGAGGATCAGTGAAGTGTTACCTGAAACAGGTTTTTTGTGCTGTAAGTGTGGCTGGAGGAGATCTGGCACAGTTGAATGTTGCCTTTCCTGGAACTGGTGCCAGAACCTTCTGTGTGATGCGTTGCACATCGGGTGTTATTGTTGCTGTTGATGTGGTCAGCTGTGTATTGGACAGGCCTGCTGTGGTACGTGGGGGGGAAGGCTGATTCTGGCTGCTTTTGCCCTTTGGCTGGTACAGGGCGAGTGGGTGCATAGCAGGGTTCTTGTTCATGGCTTCCTGCCCTCAGGTCTCCACCACCTTTATGGACCTGGTTGGAATCCCCTTAAATTGAACTCTAGCTTAGGTTTCCCCTGATGAAGAGAAGATGATTATTGTTGTGGACCAGGACCATACACTTTGATTATGGCTTTTATTTTAGAAGACACGGTTAGTCTTGTTTAAGTGTTAACCAGTCTGCAGTTGAGGAGGAGGAGGACTCCTTTCTCCTTATCTCTTTGGATGAGGTGAAAGCTTTCCAGGTAGGTGTGGCTGCCAGTAGAGCTGGCTCCCAAAGCAAGGGCTGCAAAAAAACAGGACTCCATGCCATTGTTTGGGAAGATGACCACATCTCTACCATGGCTGTCAGAACACCTGCACTCTTCAGAGCCTCCCTGTGCTGCTTGAATGGCTTGCAGGATTATTGAGGTTGCTGTGGTCCCATTTAGATAGTTTGTAATCTTAAATTCATCAGCCACCAAAAAAAATAGATTATGGCTGAATGGTTTTGATGTCGTAAAAAATGACAAGGCCAAAAGGGATCAGTGTGGCCACATAATCAGGTTTCTTGCCTGAGGCAGGTCAGTGAGCGCTGCGCTCTGTCAACGCACCAACTTATTTTTCAACTATAATGCTTTTTAGGAAATGTCAGCAGTCTGGCATTAAAACTTCCAGGAGAAGGGATACAGTGAATGCTCCAAAGTAATCTAAAATGTTAATCAGTGGCATTAAAAATGTACTTCCTTATTTCTGTTGTGGGATTATCAATTCAAGAGCTCCTTAAAGAGGAAAAGAATGTGTGATAGTAAGTATTTTTAGCTTGTAATCAAATAATTTATTCTGTAACTTAACCAAGAATAGCGTTTACGCCTCTCACATCAAGTAGTTCTGCTAGATGTGAGATTATTTTTGCGGTATTTTTCTGAAGAGAAGCACTGGAAAAAGAGACTACTTTTGATGTCCTGAAACCAGTTCCTCCCTGTTAGATCTTCCCATGTTTACACTCCACAGGATGCATGCACTGCTCTGGGAGTCCTTTTCCACTGTATATCTGCTGTCCTCCAGGCTGCCCGGTGGTGCTCCATGCTGTTCCCAGAACATCTGTTTCAGTAAAGTTGTTACATTTCTAAAGGAAATAAGCATTTGTGCCCCATGCCTGTAATGATGTGTCTGGATTTAGCAGTAGCTGATGGAAACCATCCCACTGCCTTTTACCAGAGCCCAGGTGTTTGGTGTCACTGGGCTGAGAGGTGAAAGGATGGGTGAAATTCAGTGGTCTCATAAGGATCCCTGATTCTCTGAGCTGTCCAAGGGAAAAGGTATGGGTGACCTTCACATCATGTGTGCCACGTGGATAACACAGTGTAGCTCCCAGCAGTATCAAGGTCTGAGAAGCTGAAGGTTTTGCATATAGGGTATTAATGAATGTAATGCTGTTAATCCTGGTGTGAGGAGGTCGTAGGTGAAGCTGTTGGAATGTGTGTCATAAACTCCTGGAACAGGAGAACATGGCCACCACTTTCTGAAAGATACCCTGACTCTGTATTAGGTTAATTCCTTGGGTTGTTCTTTCTGGTTTGGTCAGAAAAAAGAGAAGTGTTGGTATAAGCAGGAGAGGATCAAATGACTGATTTTGCAAACACTTTCTTACATGGTAGAACCGGTTAAAAACTCTGGTTTCCATCTGCAGAGTTGAGCCAGGACACTTGTTTTTTGGTGCAGTGGTGGAAATTGGGTGTAGAAAAATTCTTCCCTGTGATGGGGTGAGGCCCTGGCGTGGGTTGCCTAGAGAAGCTGTGGCTGCCCCATCCCCGTAAATATTCAAGGCAAGGTTGGATGGGGCTTGGAGCAACCTGGTCTAGTGGGAGGTGTCCCTGCCCATGGCAGAGGGGTGGAACGAGATGGTCTTCAAGGTCCCTGCCAACCCAAACCAGTGTGGGATTCTCTGATTCTCTGAAATTGGGTTGCTGAGGAAGGCATTGATGTAACACCCGTAGTGAACATATTTTAGTGCCCTGGTAATGGTTCAAAACCACTATGTCTACAGGGCAGAAGATGTTGATTTACATACTGGTACATCTAATTAAAACCACAGTCCACACCAGTTGTCGTTCTTGATCCACAGCAATCTGTCAGAATGCAGAAATAGTATTAATTGTTGTGGGCAAACTTGGCTATGAACCACATCCCTAGATCTCAAGAGACTAATTAGCTAGAGTTTTATCATGATTTTGTGCATTTTGAACAAAAGCTGTGTATTTTTTCCTCCATACCTGATGTCTGTCTCACTGTGTTGAAATGCTGGTTTAGAAGTGGTGGTATGGGGTGCGATTGCCATAGTTTCTTAAAGACAGCAAAAAACTGCACTCTGATAATTTGGAAAATTTTTGTAGTTTAAAATTTCTTATTCTGTCTCAGAATTCAGGCACAAACTCTTTGCCATGCCTCACTGAGAAACTAGGAAGTACTGATGCTTTCCACATAAAGACTTGTCTTGATTTATGCCTTCTAAGGAGCTTCCAGAAGTAGCAAAGCAGGTCCCCTTTGTATTATGGCCAAAAGCTTTTAATCTGTGACTATTCAGATGCTTGGTACCAGATTGTCCCTAAAAAACGAAGATGCTTGGAAAGGGTAGATGAATGTATAATGGAAAGAGCAACTTCAGCTGAAGGAAAAGGATAAAAGCAATTTATCCACAGCATCTGGGTTTGTACTAGAAGATGGAGACCTATGGAAAATAAGCCAGGTGATTTTTGATCTGTGTTCTTGAAAGCTTTTCTGTTAAATGACACCAAATCTGGATGCACATCCAGTGTGACTGTAACTTGTGAAACCAAGCAGGCTTTGAAGTGCTCAGTTATGGTGCTTTTAACTCAAAATCTATTTTGGACATGGCTTTGGTGTGGCACCTTGCTATGAAGGAAGGGCTGATCCACCCGGGTTGATGGAGAAAAGAAATAGCAGGAAAGAGACTTATTTTCCAGTATGATGTTTTCAGTTACCCAGAAGCTGAAGGACGAGCACCCTGTGATAAGAGGCAGGAATGATTTGATTGGAGAGGGGGAAGAGCTTAAGCTGTCTCTGCTCCATGAGAAAACTTATCCTGTGCTGATACTGAAGCCTTTTCACTTTAATTGGAATTTCTTACCATGACTTTGTGAATTACTCTGACATTTTCAGGTTTCCCAGAGCTACTTGAAAGGGGATTTTTGGTTTTTCTCTTTCTTCCAGATATTGGCTTGGGAAATACCTGGTGTTACACTCCTACATGGCTGTGGGTAAATCCTGCATAAATGGGATGGATAATTGTAAATTACTTTCCTAGGAGTGGCCAAAATGTGAGTGACATGGCTGGGTCACAGTTCTATTGCAGGAAGGAAGAAAGATAGCGATGTGGCTTAGACAGCAGGGAAAGGAGGAGATTTGGAGCAAGGGGGAGGAAGAGAGGGGGATGATCATGTGGTTTAGAAGGTGCTGTGGTTTTCTAAAGGAAAGACCTTTACAAAAATGATGGAGAGCTTGACCTTAATGTTGTATTTTTAAACATGTACATGATTGCAGCTGCTCAGAGTGCAGCAGGGTTTATTTTGGTACAGAATATGTGTAGGATGAAGGCAGTTCCTCCCAGCTGAATACCGTGGTGGGATGGGATCTCTGTGGCTTGCAGGGGGGGATACAGGCTTGAATAATCCACTTCAGAAGCATAAATAACTGGATTTATTAGATGTATGTTTTGAATGGATCATCTTAATGGATCAGAGTGACTTTGCCTTTTTTTTGCAACTAGTGAGACCAATTCTGCAATTTTTCAAGCTTGTGAATCAAGTTGCTCAGTGGGACCTTTTCCATTGCTGAACTGCAAGAAGGAAGCAGTATAGGAATTTGAATAGCTGGCAGGTTGGATTTGTTCAAACCAGAAGTTGTGGTCTGTGTAGGCATTATGCTTGACAGATGTTGAAGAGGTGGTACCACATGTTCCATGTAACTTCAGGTCTGTTTGGTCTGATACAGTGGTGTGTTCTAGAGCAAGATTTTTAGGGGGTGAGAGGGGGAGGAAGGATATTTAAGTAGGTGTAGTTTATGCCAAACTAATCTTTATTATTGGAATTGAGAAATGAGTTTAGCCTCATCTCCTTGATGTTCAATGAGATGGTTGTTAGAGGACTGCATGAAGAATGGATATACTGGAGAAGTTGGATTGTGAGGTTGGAGCAGAATTAGGTAAACTCCCAGAAATAATTGCAGCTGGGATCAGGCTTTTGAGATCTCCCGAGGGATGGTTTTGGGTATCTGTGGAGTAAATATTTATGTTAAGGAGACTTTGGAGGGTGACTGTGTTAAAAAATTTGCTGAACCAAACTAACAAAGTAAGAAGTTATGGAAAATGAGGAATATTTTACAGGAGGTTCTAGATGATCTTGAAGACTGAGTATGAAAGGTATGAAAAGCACCCAAAGGCAGGATTTTTGGTCTTGAGAACTCTTTGAATGACTGAGATGGCACAACTGTGCAGGAGACTTACGTCAATCTGCAGCACCAGTCAGGGCTGTGGTAATGCTCCCTCGTGCTAGAAATAACCAAGTTGGAGAGGAGTGTATTGTTTTGTTTACCAGGATAGACTGGAATAACTGAGGGAAGAATGACCAGAAATGGAAATATGATCTCCTAAGGGGAAATTAAAACCCCTTTATGAGTTCAGCTAGGCATCGTAAATGAGGGTAGGTCTCCTTCAGCACTGAAGCAGACAGAGGATTAAGGTGAGTATAGTGGCACCTTTTTCCCCCACCAGAAACAAAATCTGCCCTCAAGAAGTACTTCCTGTGCTCACAGGAATAGCTCTGGGCAACTCATCAGCATCAGACAGTTTTCAGGGCTCAAATTACAGGAGAGGAACAAAGCCCATGCAGCTCCTGGTGCCTGCATTTTGGATGTGCTTATCATTACAGTGTGTTCTCTGTATCCACTCTCAACCTGTATCTGGTGTGATCTTTGTAGAAAGGAGCTTTTTAATTTAGGGGCAATAATGATGCAAGAACAGACTGAAATAGATTTACACAGAAAATCAGAAGACAGTCTGTAATCATCACAGGAATGAATTCTGGAAGAGCTTTGCAGCAGAAGTAACGGAACAAAGGACACAAACTAGTTTTGACCCAGAGCTTATTTGTTTTCTTGGCAAGGAAAGACCAGTGCACAATAATGGGCAAGAATTAAAAGTACTTCCTGACCCTCTTGGACATACTTGTCTATCTACTGGTAACCAGAGATGTTTAATCCTTTTTTCTTTTCCTTTCTTATTTGACTTGACCACCCAAAATGCACCAAGGTAGCTAGCAACTCAAATAAAGTAGAAAACATTAACTCAGGACCTCTGAATTTTCTTGAACATTTTGTTGTCCTTACTTTTTTCCTTTTTCTTTTCTCTTTTTTTTTTTGTCCAATAAAAATTTTTCAATGAGTTGTGATGTGTCCTATTTATGTACCATCTACACAAGTAATTTAAAAGCAATTTTATTGCTGCCTTTTCTTTTTCTTCTTCCTTCTCCATCTTAAATCAGTGCTTTATAATTTATTGGCTAAAACTTGCCAGGAGCTAGCAGAACCACATGCTGCCCTGATAATTTCCCAGCAGCAAAAGAAGAAAGGCAGCATGTATTTTTCCTATTTTTCTTTTCTTTCCTCCCTTTAAGTTCATGTTTTAATTTTGAAAACAAGAGGGTTGAAAATCAGCAAAAAATACCCTTGGCCCCATAAAACACAGTTTTCTCCCTGTCCCAAACCAAGAGTAATTAATGCAGTCCTTAGGTACTAGCAAGGATGGATTTTGTTTTTTATGGAAATTTTCCCTGTAGATTTTGTAGAAGCAAAGGGGTGGAAGATATTATGATGAAAGCATGTTGGGGAAATGGAGCTCCAGGCAGGGATTGCTGGGAGTGAAGACAAAGTGGCAGGATAGCAGAGCCTGCACCCAAGGCCAAACCAGAGCATCAGGATGAGGAGGAGAGGCTGGTGAGGAAGAAAAGCCAGGGTGTGTGTAGCTCCATGGTCTGCTTAAATCAGTTTGTGATCTGAGGGATCAGTTTGTTGCCATGAGGAACCAATCTGTCTCCTCCTTCCCCACCCATACCTGGTCCTGGTGGTCCTGCAGGCCCCAGAGGACTGAGGACAGCTGGAGGGAAGATGATAAGGAGCAGGGCTGTGAACTGGAGGCCAGGACACGGCTGAGAGTGAGGAAGAGAGAATAGCTGGAGACAGGATGGAAATTGGGCTGGAAGCTGGTGTTTGCTGGCACTAAAGGGAAGAGTATTGCTCCTGCATTCTTCTTCTTCCTGGGCACCTGTGATTGTGCCCCAGGTAACCTGGAGTTGTGACTGGAGAGCTCTGTGGGTGACAGGCAGGGGAATGAGAGCTCAGGTAGTGGTGGTGGTCTGCTCTATCCTGCTGTGAGGAGAAGGTGCCCTCTGAGGTGTCTAATGCTGCTGCAAACACCATGGGCAATAAACACAATCTCCAATCCAGAGAACCCTGGGTGCTGCATCCCTTACTCTCATGTCTTCTCACTCCTCTTCCCCAGCTGCTGCACAGCATCTTTTACCTTTTCCTAATCTGTTATCCCAGAGGTGCTGCTCAAGAGCTCAGTCTTGGCCAGTGACAGGTCCATCACAGATCTCTGTCTGACAGGGGAACAGCTTCTGGTGTCTTCTCACAGAGGTCACCCCTGCAGCCCCTCCCAACCAAAACCTTGCCACATAAACCTGGTACAGTGGGTCAAAAGAAAATATTTCAAAACTGAAATTCTTGAAATTACAGCTGAGATCATAAAGAGAAAAGAGCTACAGATTTTGCAAATTCAGAAGTAAGCTGATTTGATGCAATGTTGTCTAAGATCTGTGATGCTAGTGGATTTTTCCATTGCATTTCCACTTTGTTTCTCTAAGCTGTTGAGTTTCTAGATTTACACCGATGCTTTAAGCAGGGATTTTTCCATGTATAAAAAATGCATTTTGTGTTTATTTAATGGCCTTAGTTTCCAGAGTTAAGTTTTTATTGGAGTGCCTTACTGTTGGGATGATTGAGATGTGTGTGTAGGAGTTGGTCTTGGTGCAGGTCTGAGGAGGACACTGGATTTGGGAGTGTTGAAAAGTTAGTGAGGTTCAAGGATACAAATACAAAAGGTCAGTGGGAGGAGGAAGGATGCAACAATGAGGCTGAGGATGAATTGATGTGAGGTGGGAGTGAGCTGAAGGTCAGGCAAGCTCCCTGAGTGGCATTGGCTCCTTAGGCTGACAAAATAGGCAGCTATAATCTAAGGAAATAACAACAACTGTTGTGCTTGGATATGGTTAATTAGAATAAAATCTCTACATTAGGGTTCTAGGTTTTTCTTCTTCAAATGAATAATCTTGGGTTTCTGTTGGAGGGGTATTTTTCATCCATTAATTGAACATGTTAATGCAATGGTGTGTGTTCATTTAGAGAGACCCTTGGCAGGAGTATAGTTCAGTTATCACAGCAACAGCAGGTTCAGTTCTCTGCCTGCTGCTTCTCCTCAGATTGGTAAAATGCTGTGCAGCAGTGCTGTCACCTGGATGGTTGAAATAAGTCAAAAATAGCCCTCCAGGCATCTGGAGCTTGACTGTAGTGTGGCCCACAACCAGTGATCCCAGAGGGATGCGGGAAGGGGAGCATGGAGGGCAGGGATATGAAGGTGTGCCAGCTGTGCTCCCAGAGCCTGCACATGGCACTACTGTAGTCCAGGCATCCCTGCTGAGGGATACAGGTGCTGGCATTGATCCCAGCAGGCAGGAAGGGAGAGCTACTGAGAAGTTAAAAGTTAACTTTAAGTAGTAATTGGTCACTACTTTTTAATAGCAAGAGGATCCTTCTAATCTCTGTGACCCTTTGGCTGCCCCAGCAGCTCTGCCTGAAGCAGAAAAATTATAGCTTGCAAAAGGCTGAATTTGGGAAGAACTGGGGCTTTAGGGTAGGGGATTTTTGGTTTGAATATGTTAGGGGCAAGTATTCTTTGAAACATTAACAGTCTGCAAATACAGTTTCTGTTCCCCTATGACTGTTTAACTTTGAGTACTTAGTAATTTTTTTTTTAGAGATAATTTGGCTTGTGAATCTTTTTCCTAGCCCTGGTTCCATGCCATAGGGTTGCTGCCTAAGTGTTTTTTACTGAAGCTCCATGATGATCATGTCAAGGTGGACCCTTGTAGTCTGGGGGCAGCTCTTAAGTAGATACGGACTTCATCACCATCACTTAACTCTGGAACAGCAAAGAGACTAAAACTGCTCGAATGTTTCTTTGCTTGTGCCAGTTCCCTTTCCACGGGCACTGTCTGAGGCAAAACCGTGTGTTACTATAAATGCCCTGATTTACAAACACCTCTGTGGCCACAGGGTTGGGTTTAACAGACAAACTTTTTTGAGTAGTATATTTTTTTCAATCTGCACTGTATCTCAGTGAATATTTAATTTTTTTCCCCTTTTGAAGAAGTTAATAAATGAAAATGGGAATCAGCTCAAGTATTCCAAAATGGCTGAGGTTCTGAGCATTTGTCTGTGTGTGAATGTAACTTGTGGAAGAAAAGCCCAAATGAAATGTGGCAGGCAAACCAGAATTAAAGAAAATTTGTAATAAGTCTTGATTAAAGCATAGGCTATGGGAGTATGAAAAACACAGACATTACACAACTGAATCCTGTCCTGGTAACATGTTTTAGAAATAACTGACTAATGAATGTCTCAAATTGCTGCCAGACTTCTTTGAAAAGTCATGGAAAACTAGTAGAGAGATAAAAATGTGACATCTGGAACCAAGTTATAATTTCTCATACGAAGCAGAAGAGTTGCAAAAGGAAGAACCACTCCATGTCCAAGACTAAGTGTTTGGTGGGGAGCCCAGCACGGCTGCACATTGGCTCCTGACAAGTGCAGCAGCTCCTGGTGCAAAAGGGATGAGCAGAACCTCCTGTAATCCTCCTGGCAGGATGTCTGGTCTCATGTCTTCTGCTGTGTTGAGAAAAGGATGAGTGTGAGCAGGAGATACCAGTTATGTTTTTTTTTCTCTTACTGGAACCTTCCTCAGCTCTGGTATGTTCTTTGCTTGGTTAATTTTATTACCCTCAGCCCTGAACATTCTTTTTGCAGCCAGCCCTCGTGGTCAGCCCTTATCTACAACATGTTGAGTTACTAGGTTATGATCATCAATCTTTTCTGTTTAGCTTTCCCAGATACTTTGAGGTTATTTTGAAGAGCCCAAATGCCAGCAGAACTTCCTGGGGACCTTGCTCTGTCAAAGGACTGCTTATTCTTTTCTTCTGACCACTTATCCAAGCAAACTCCTTCTCTTATGTGGTGGTACCTTAGTTTCCTCAAAATCCTGTAGTGAAGGATGTTGCAAAGCTTTTTGGGAAATCCAGGTAGCCTGACCCATTGCAGCTCAGATCTTCCTTACCCATTTGGTTGTTGACATCTCTGGAGAGCCTGGATTGTTCCATGGGCCCAGAAGGGAGAAGCTGCATTGACTTTTCCCAAGTCCAGAAGTAATATTGCTTAAGGATGAGAGTTTCCTTATTCTTACTCATTTATCCTTGTGTCTCATCTCTCTTCTTTCTCTATTTACTGCCCACTGTCTTGTCTCTTCCACAAGACAATCTGAATTTGGAGGCTTGGGCTGGTTTATGTCCCCCCTGTGGTGTGTGGTGTCAGTGTGGGAATCCTTCTGTGGTGTCTGCAGGAGCAATGAATTAATTTAGCCTTATCTTCACTGAGTCTTGCTTTTTATTCCTGTATCATGTGTCCACACTTTCTTGCAGGCTTTCTGCCAGGCCTGAAGTAGATAACCACAATTTTGGTGCCTCTCACTCACAGTCCCCAAACTTTTCTGGCCTATGTTGGTATGG
Source organism: Vidua macroura (assembly GCF_024509145.1). Taxonomy (NCBI): domain Eukaryota; kingdom Metazoa; phylum Chordata; class Aves; order Passeriformes; family Viduidae; genus Vidua; species Vidua macroura. The sequence continues at coordinate 4,061,622 of NC_071582.1, read as the reverse complement.
TTTTGGTCCCCGTGGAGCCTTTCACATAACGCAGGAGTTAACAGGAGCTGCTCCTCTGACATCCCAGGCAGCAGCACCCAGGCATGGAGCTCATCAAATACTGAGTGGTTTTGGCATATTTAAATCCAGCACAAGAACACACAGGGTGATGAAAATTCAGGTTTTCAACATGTGCTGATTGATTTTGGGAGCAGTGGGTATGACATGCGGGGGACGAAGAGGTGAGCCTCAAACTGACTTAAAATCAAAACTAAATTGGCTTTGACAAGGCAGGATCTGGAGAGAGTGTTTCTCACTGAGTGACTCGGGCAAAGGTGCTTTCAGCTTGTGCTTGTGGTGGCTCTGCCTTACATATTAGTTGAGATCACAGCAAGAAGAGTCCCATTTTAACAATGCCAGGGAGATAAATTCTCCATTCTCAAGCCAGTTAGAAAAAATATCTTAAACACAATAAAACTGCTTTTACTTATTACTTACTGCTCTTATTTACTATTAATTTATTGCTTATTACATACTTTTGTAGCTCTTACTTGGGGATTGAGTGCATTGGAGAATTAAAGGTCCCGCTCAGCTCCTTGCAGAGAGATCCTGGGGGATTTTCTATTTCTCATTTTCCCATTCCCATGGCCCATTTGCACTGTTTTTCTTTGCTGAAATTAGGGGACTTCTGCAGCATTTGAAATGCTCTTGAGCTTCCTTTAATTTCCTATGGGTGTGTACATGGGAGTCCTACCATGTGATTTTTCCACTAATTTCTCTCCTTCCTGGAGAAACTGTTTCTCCTCTAAACTTGAGTTGTGACATATCTCAGATCACATCCAAAGCTTTTCAGGTATTTGGCAATTTCTGCAGCTTTCACTTTTGAGTGCCTAATTTTTTATTCCCTTCCACCCCATGAACCTTTCAGGTTTGTCACAGCTTTGCATTTTATTGTAAGTGATGCTTTCTCTTACCTGCAGGGGTTTTGACATTTCCCTGATGGGTGTTATGTAGTGGAGCATCACAGAAGTGCAGCATGAAATAGAAATGATACAGAAAAGGGAGCTGGCTATTAATTTTATTCTATTTTTTGTCAGATTTGGGGGCTTCTGTCTCATGTTCCTACCCTGGCTGCCAGCAGTGAAGTCCATGGAAATTATTTAGTTAAATTACTTGATTTGATAATCCATAATTAGCTGCGTGCTGTTGTTCATTCTTAAGTTAGAGGAGTGATTTTTCATGGGATGATAAATGTTGGAAGACAGTTTTTGCTCCTGGAGGGCTCAGAGTGGGCTGGGATCTGCTTCAGCTCTACTCCTGCTCAGGCATCCAGTATTGTGCTTCCTACAGAGGGGGAGTAGCTGCTCCTGGACTTTGAAGGAGTACAGAGAGTCGAGACACCTGTGAAAGGGAGCAGCTTTTGACAGCTGTTGAAAATGGGATGATACATTCACATAAAAACTTTACATGTCGAGTAAATGATGCTTCTGCAAATAGGTTTTGATAGTAAGCATGTGTGTAAAAATGGATTTCATTAAGGATGAAACAGGGAGGGAAAAAGGCTTTGCATTATTTCTGGTCATCAGGAAGTTTCTATAAGGCAAACATATAGTTTGTGGTCTTGGAAAGTTCAAATTTCATCTGATACAAAGAAATTTTGCAAGAGACACAGCAGTTGTTTCGATGGGGAAGGTGCACATCAGGACTGCACTGCCTTCAGCATCAGGTGTTTAGAGCCAGGTTATAATTTTCCTCCTTTTTTGTGATGTTTTGGTGTGGGGTGAGTGCTTGTTGCAAAAACTGCTCTCCTTCTCAAGTCAGGAAATGAAAGTGCTGAGCATTCAGAACATCATCAGAGCTCAGAAGTGAAAGAGTTTGCTTTCCTTTTTTATGGGGAAAAAGGAAATAAACCATAGAAGATGTGGTTTAAATATGTAACTTTTATTTGGGAATGGTTAACTGTGGAAGATGTTGGGAAAAGGTGATAAGGCGACTAGTTAAAGAACTTTGTGGAGTTGATGCTGCTGCTATTATGCCTGTTCTTCCTTTAAACCTGGGAGTTTTCTAGGGTGAATTTGGGAGGAAAAAACCCCAAGTAGAGAATAACTAACTAATGTAACCTTTCTTCCATCAGACGTGTCAAGTGTGCCAGATGATGCTTCCCAACCAGTGCAGTTACTGTGCCCACCAGAGGATCCATGCTCACAAGTCCCCGTACTGCTGCCCCGAGTGCGGAGCCGTGTGCCGCTCCGCCTACTTCCAGACCCACGTCAAGGAGAACTGCCTACACTACTCCCGCAAAGTTGGCTTCAGGTGTGTGCAGCTCAGGCTCCCTGGCAAGCTGGGATTTACACCTCTGCAATTTGCTTGTGCTTGTGAGGTTGTGGCTGTGTCTGTCCTGGCTGTGTTCCCTCCCAGTTTATTTTGTGTGTCTTCTCACTGGCAGAGCAGGAGACACACAAACACACAAAAATGGTCCTTGACTTAGAATAAGCTTAGCAAAAAACAAAACATCAGTGTGCTATCAGTGTTATTCTCATTCTGAATCCAAAACACAGCACTGTAGCAGCTACTGAGAAGAAATTAACTCTGTTCCATCTGAAACTAGGACACCCATCCCTGGAAGTGTTCAAGGCCAGGTTGAACAGGACTTGGAGCCACCTGGTATAATGGAAGGTGTCCCTGCCCATGGCAGGGAGTGGATGGGATGAGTTTAAAAGTCCCTTTCAACCCAAAACATTCTGTGACTGTGAACTGTGTCTTACTTAGAGCAGAAATGAAAGTGGATGTAGCTGGAGGCTGGCATGGTTTTCTGCATGGCAAAACACATTTGAAATGGGAAATAATTACTAACTGGATTTAAGGGAGGTTTCTGAGAGCAGACATTATTTTGTGGTGTCTTTGAGCTGAAAAGCTCTTGTATTGAATTCATGTTGCAGCTGGATGTCTCAGGATTGATACTTACAGCAAAAAGATTGCAGATCTTAATCCTGTAAATCTCCTTAAGGCTTGAATTTATATTTATGTCAGTTGTAATGGGCTGAAGATGTGTGCCTTTATGAGAAGGGCACAGATTATTTCCTTCTATGCCCCTGCAAATCTCCAAACATTTCTCATGAGCTGAGACAGGTGGAGAAGGCTCCCAAGGTTCTGGATGTGGTACAATATCTTTTCTCCAACTAAACTGCTTGCTCTAATAAGATGTTACTTTTCCCTACGAGCCTTTTCTCCATGGTGTATTTAGATCACCTGAGCTGCAGCACAGTTCTTAACAGATGATGATTTGCTTGGGAGATGAGACTGGGTGATCTTCTGAGTTTCCTTAAAGTTCTGTTTTTTCTCTTGGTTGCCATTAAATACTCTGAGAATTCAAATAAACAGGGCAATTTCTGCTCTTGGAGACATTCTTTTAAGATGTCTGCAACTTCAGGAAGCTCTGCTGTGTGGTTTGGTCTGAATCACACTGAGGTTTTCAAGAGCTTTTTCTTTCAACCATGAAGACAAGAGGCACATAACAAACTAATTCTGAGTTTAATTATATACAGATAAGGTTTTTTAATGTGGGATCCAATTTGAGGAGACCCAACTCACAACAAAGAATTAATTCCATCACATATTAAATGGCTGTGACACTGGGGATGTTTGAAAATGAGTTAATCTGAGAAGGAGGAAAGCTGGAGGGAAAAATGTTTTCCCTGAGATGGAAAAAGGGCTATGGAGGAGATGTCAGAAAATTAACTTGGGTTTGGTGCAGTTCTTGGGACTTCAGTGGCACCTGGGAATCCTGCAATCCCATCTGTCTACAGATGTCATTAGCAGATACCTACTCTCTGTTCCAGGGACATGAATGAAGATCTAAATGAAGGCAAAGCTCACAAATTATACTTAAGGATTTTTTAGTTTTACCCAGCTTCTCTAAAAGGTGTATTTCTTTAACTTCTCCTCTAATTCACATCTACTGAAGCTCATCTGTGAAAGCTGAGTCCACTAGACAGGTCAATGTCTGGTTGTGCCATTCTTGTTTTCCTGCTTGATGCCTGCTGCAGGGCTGATGTCATTGACATTGTTGAAAACAGAAGAGATAAATTCTGGTTGCAGAACCATATCTAGATAATCTGTGGCATCTGCCCTGTAGTCATGGAGTGACTTCATTCTTTTCTTTCACATTTCTTAATTGCAGAGCTGAAAAGCTGAGGAATTCTTGAAATCCCTCCCAGGATCAGCTTGATTTTAGCTGTATTTCTTTATGTCCCTATTTTCCTTGAATTTCTGGAGCACAGGTTTGGTTTTATGATAAGTCCTTATTCTGTCTCCTTTTCTGCTCATAACCCTATGCTTTCAATTAAAAATGGGGTATGGTTGTTTTATTTGGAATTGAGTCATGGCTGGTGATTGCACTGAAAATGAGAATGGTCTTCTACAGTTAAAAATGAAACTCAACAAGATTGTCCTTAATGGTCCTTTCTTCTTGGCTCCAAGTGTCACCTTCCCCACTTTTTCCAAGCCCCTGCCAGCTGTCCCCACCAATTTGGGACTCATTATGCTGCTTGGTGCCATTTGGAGAATTGATGGGCTGGAAGGTGATGGCATAGGAAGCGTTCTGAGGGTTAAGACAACATCTTGTAGCTGTTATCTCCTCTCACAGGATGCTTTCCAAGACTTCCAGCCAACCCTCCTTGCCCTGAGGGATCCAACAACACTCAGGATGATAGCAGGATTTGCAATTTGCAGGAATTATACGGCAAGCCCCTTGACATCCTCCATCCACTTTGTTCAGCTAATTAGTTTATGAGACCTTGTCCTTCTGGCACTGGGATTCCTAATTACAATGTGACTGTTGTTTAGACTTCCATTTACTGTAAATTAAATTAACCTGTGATTGTTTGACCCTGAGTTAGTGCTTGTTTCATTCATCATTCTTAATGAAGTACTTCCCAAAATCAAACGTCAGGCAGAACCATCTCTTCTTAGTTCAGGAAGAATTTGTGGAGGAAGCCCATTGGATATTCTTGGATGTACCAGCCATTCCTTATTGCCAGGTGTCCTGGTTTAGGACAAATTAGGGGAAAACACCTCCAAAGGAGCCCCTTATAGGAAACCAAACCCTCCGCAACTTCCCCCCACCACTGGGTTCGGGAGGAATTCCTTCAGAGGGGAAGTGGAACAAACTTGTTTATTAAGGAACAACAAAAAACACTCCCCAGCACAAGAGAAATAGCCCAAGATGACCACAGATGTTTTCACCAGTCCAAGGGGGTTGAGCTGTATCTCTCTTCGCCGCAGAGGGTACGAAGCTTCTTTCGCAGACCCCGGGGGAGCTCCTGCCCGGAGTAGGTCCGATGTCTTCGGGGGGGGGGGGGGGGGGGGGAAGGGGACAACGGAAACCGGGGAAAAGGAAAAAAAATGGCAAAAAAGCAAGCCAGCGAAAAGCAGAGAAAAGAGAGAGGAAAACAGAGCCAGCAAAGCAGGCAGCCAGCAGCAAGCAGAAGCAGCAAGCAAGCCAAGCAGCAAGCCAGCAGCCAGCCGGGGGGGGGAAGGAAGACAAAACAAACTGAGAACAGGGAACAGAAACCACGATTGGGATAATGAGCATGAAAATGTCCTGTCCCCACGACACCAGGATTAGTATTTGTTCTTCCATTTATACTTGGGGAATTTATTCTTCCATAATAATCTGGTTCCTGGTGTTACTGTACTAGAAAGTCTCTCTCGCCCTGTCTCATATGGTTGAGGATCAGGCTTGAAGGCAGAACTACCCCAGGAGAATGTCTTCATGCTTCCCCAAAGGTCACACCAGCTTCTGTCACTGCTTCCCTCTTGAAATTTAAGAAAACAGCAATTCTGTGTTTTTTTAAAAGTGTGAGGGAGAGAGTTTGGCTCCTTCAGGCTGGCTTCTGCCTAATGGTCTTTTGAAGTGCAACTTCAAAGCCTGGGCTTGTTTCCTAAACGCTGCTGGGAGGCTGGTTCAGAGGGAAGGATATTCCAGCAGCTTGTTTGTTTATGATACAGGCTTGGAGCTGTTCCAGTGCACAATAGCTGGGGTCCATCTGTGCCAGCAGTGCCGTGGCAGCGCTGAGCACACATCCCCCAGCAGTGCTGTGGGCAGACGCAGCCTTCAGGGAAAGGAGGGAAATGAAGGGAAAACCTGTTTATAAGGTGAGGAGGTTATCCCTTGTGCATCTCTCACATCCCACCAATGCAAGGTTGGCCCTTGCATTATCAGGCTGGGCTCCCCTGCTCTAACATCTGTCCACTGGTGTAATTTTGGTGGAATATCCTTGGGAGAGGCTGTTCTGGTCCCAGGTCAGCAGAGGTGCACCTATGGGATGGCAAACCCCGTGGCTGGTGTGCTCGAGGTAGGTGAGGACAGGTGGCTGCATCCTCACATGCCCTTGTAAGTTGGAGTGTGGCATCTCTCAGAGCACAGCAGGCAGATCTGGGGATTGTTAAAGTTAAATGAAGTGAGGCTGCTGGTTGTTGCCATCTTGTGGGTATATTAGGCAGGACCTGTCACAGATGTGTGTCTGGAGGAGAGGCAAGCTGGGAACAGCAGGGTGGCCCTGCTTTCCTCTTGGCCTTGTTTTCAGCTGCTGAGAAGAATGCTTTTTTGCTTCTCCCTCTATCTTCCCTGAGCACCCAGACACTCCTTCCAGACAAGCAGTTTCTAGGGAGCACCTGTATCTTAATGAGCTTTATCAGTTCCTTGGGTGTTTCTATTGTTCTCAGTATCTTTGCTGTTGCTGTTGTGATTTTCTGGAGCTCGGTGGAGTAGCAATTGCTGAAGATTTCTGACTAGATATTCTTTCTCTTTATTTTGTATTGGGGACTAACTGGTATTTGTGCTGCTTTTTGCCACAGGGAGATCTCATCAGGTAGTTTTGCTTCAGTCTTTCACTTGTGCCCTGTGCTGAAATTGGCTTTCACAGGTGGCACTCTGTTGAACCACATCTTCATTCTTTTTTGGGTTGTTTCAGTCTATGAAGGTTTCTTTTATAGATCTTGTTTGCTTGTTGCTAGCACTTAGCTGTGAGTTCTGCCCAGAATTTCTGTATGATATTCCTCCTTGACTCTTCCACATTAACATGGAAGAGATTGAACTGATTGAATCAAGGGCCTGCCACAGCCTCGTCCTCTCATCTGTGCCATTCCATGGGTGTGATGGAAGTGGTGCTGTGGCTGTAACTCAGCTCTTTGTCATGCCTCCCCAGGTGCATCCACTGTGGAGTTGTTTTCATGACCCTCGCCATACTCAAAGTGCACATCCAGGAGAAACACTGCGAAGTCTTCCACAAGTGTTCTTTCTGCCCGAAGGCCTTCAAGTCTGCTGACACCACCATGGCTCACGTGGCCAGCCAGCACCCAGCAGAGCCTCACAAGACTACTCAGTAAGTGTTTTGGCTTTATCTCTTCTCCTTTGCTGGATGGCTCCAGGATTCCCCCTTTCCCTCACAGTTTCTTTGTCTGCCAGCAGGGGTCTGTTCTAAACGAGAGCATGCCTTGGTACAAGCACAGTCTCCTGGGTAGGAGGAGAGGGCTTTGGACAGGCAAGAGCTAAACATCCATAGAAGGAACTTAATTGTCACCTCTTTGTCCAGCAGGACCCTCAGTGGCACCTCTTGGTAGATGGCTCCAGGGCATCTGGCACTTGAAGGGAAGAGGAGAGTTATCCCAGGCAGTGTTGCCCCCAAAAATCACTAGAGAGAAACCTCCTGGTTTTTCCAGCCTGTAGCTGTTCCCTCCAAGGCTTGAGCTAGTGCCAAAAATCTGTGCTTTAAGTGAGGAACTATGGAAAGGTGGGATTGAAAGCAGTGTGTAACTGGCTGGTATGCTTTGTGTTTGTTCCCATCTGTCTGTGCTCATACACATGGGGTTATGCATATGCATAGAAGTAAACTTATTTTTAGCAAGCTGTGGTATGTGCCTGAGGCATTTTGATGTTCTTCCCAGTTGAGTTACTGGTTCAGTTGCCCACGTGGGTGTGTGTTGACAATACATGGAGAGCACAGCCCTCCTCAGAAGTCCATCCCTTTCTGAGTTGCTGAGATAACTTTTTACATTGTCTTCTTGAGGCAGAGTGACTGAATTTACTTTCTTTAATTGTTTAAGGGTGATCTACAAATGCTCTTGTGAGATGGTCTTTAACAAGAAGAAGCTGCTCCAAGAGCACTTCCTGCAGAACACCAGCAAGTTGTTAGTGGGAGTGTTTAAGTGCCCACAGTGTCAGCTGGTGTATATGCAGAAGCAGCAGCTAATGCAGCATGTCAAGGTAGGTAACTCTCTCCCTTACTGGTGCAAGATCTTATTTTTTGAGTTCACAGAGAATTTACATCAACCATGTGAGGCAAATGGTTCAAGAAGTGGAAGATTCTTGAGGAATATCTTGGTGGAAAATATAAGACTACAGTGATTTACAGGATCTGGAAATGTCAGTGGAGTGGTTTGTGTTAGTTGGTCTTAATGCTGGCAGTTTCTCTCATCTAGATGCATTTTAGCTGTATGACAAAAACTTGTTTATACAGGTAAATCTCTTTGAGTTTTAACTCTTCTATTTTCACAGAAGCACATAGTCACAGACTGGTTTGGGTTGGAAGGGACCTTAAAGCCCTTCTCATTCTACCCCTTGCAGGGACACCTTCCACTATCCCAGGTTGCTCCAGGTTGCTCCATTGCTATCCAATGTGTTCTTGAACACTTCCAGGGATGGGGAGTCCCCAGCCTCTTAAACTCAAAGAAAGTAATTCATGTGACAGCTTTTTATTCAGATGGGAGACAGGAACAATTATTCTCTGCCCACAGTGTTAGTGAATTTATATAGTGAAAGCTGAATCTGCCATTTTGGGTGCTCCCCTGGAGAGCTTTGGTCCCTTTGACCCCTTTAAGAAGGAGCTTACGTGGCATTCAACAGCCTGATTCCCTGCTGCTCTGAACCACACCAGAGTGCAAGAGGGGACTGAGAGAGGCAGAAGTGATTGCCCTGGAGATACTGGCCTTACAGGTCTGATTTTCCTATAAATGTAAAAGGACTCCATTTTTCTGTTATTTTACTCAGGATGATTTTATGTTCAGTGTCTAACAACACTCCACAAAAATAATTTCAGACGATTTCTCAGTGGCATTCTGAAGAAAGAGCTTGCAGTCTTCTTGCCCTTTGATGAGGGGAAAAAAAAAGACACTTTTTTTTTAATCAGTGACTTTATTTTGTTTATATTAACACTGAGAAAGCCAGATGATTAGCTCATTCCTGAAAGCAAAACCCATTCAAAACTCCTTCCTTACTCTCTCCCCCATGTCTTTAACTTGCTAATCTGGGAGTGCTTTGCATGCAATAATGAATTACAATTTGAAGCCCTCCTGTGAAGTTGATGATTGCTAATCTTAGTGCATTATAGCTAGGAAAATAGAGTTGAGATTAAGGCTAGGACCTTCAAAGAGGTGTTCATGCCCGGTGCTAAAAAACTGGAGATGAGATACTCACCTTGTGGTTCATTGTCTGATCCCAGCCCAGGGACCTGCCTGCAGCAGTTTGCGCATCAGCACCCTGAGATCTTCACCACAAAACTTTGTCTCTTAGCCTCTGAGGTAACTGAAGGCTGTGGCAGGGTAGTAATTGCACTTCACCATCTCCTCTGAGATCACCTTCATGCAGTAGAATTTTTAGGAGGTGCTGTCTATTGTGTGCCTACATGCAAAATAAAGAATCCATGTGCCTCCTCATCTTCCTCAGGTTTAGAGTGTCGCAGAGCAGGAGTTAGCTCTGCTTCCTCCTATTGATTCTGCAGAGAAATCACTTCATTTTTCCATGCTCCTCATTTGTTTTACCCCAGTGGTGTAACAATGGAGTAATGGGCACTGAAACACTCCAGAGATTTCCAGATGGGGAGAAAGGTGATGTGTCTGTGTTCTTGAGGAGCTGGCAGTGCTGTGGCTTCTGTGGTCATCAGCTGGGCCAGGTGCAAAGTACACAGACTTCTCAGCTGAGACGTTGTGTTTGGAGGTTTGCTTGGTGTCTAACCCAGAGAAAGACTTCCAAATGCCTGGGGCTTTCATGTGTTGAAACTTTACCCGTTATTAATTACTGTGCACAATTAAACCTCTAAATTAGCCTTTTGTGTGGATGAACTGTTGTTGCTCCTGGGGGAGTTTCTTGAGGTTTCTTTGGTATGTTGCTCTTTTACTTGCTTTTGCTTTCCCACAGCTCTTCATTTTTAGATTATTTTCCTTATGTTTAATTTTCTTTGTTAAAATAACTTTTTGGGGGACTTTTGGATTTTGGCCTGTTGAATATCCAAAGAGCCTAGAGCCATATTCCTTATAAGGCTGGTTCTTGGTTTTATGCTTGGTCTTATATGTCAGAAGTGAAGTTTTGAACCATGAACAATGTAAATATCAATAGATGGAGTGGAATTGAAAGAAGCAGACATGGAGAAATGGAAATATTTTCTCTTCCCATCCCTTAAGCAAAGATGAAGCAGCTTTGGAGCCCCCAGGATACCAGCAAACATTTAATTCAGAGCTTACCAAAGCTCTGTGTTTTTAGAGCTTAGGCTGTTGAAATAATGACAATTGAAATTTCTCTTCCATTACATCTTCCCTATTTAACCAGAGTTCCCAGGGCTCATCCAAAATGCTAAACAGGCAGCACCAATGAGTGGCTGTTGTCATGCAGGAAACAGAAATAGAAGCTTCATGTTTCTTGGGAAGATCTCTTGTCAGGGAAAGCACTGCAGCAGCTTCTAGGAGAAATGGGAAAACATACAGAAATGGGAAAACAGGAGCAAGACAACAACACATTGTTTGGCCAGTGGGGATTTAAATAATGTATTTGAATAGCAAATGGTATTTATTTATAAATAAAGGTGTGAAATATGAATTTCATGTAAATGTTACATGGATTTCCACTATTACTGTTACACAGGGTGTTCATGGAGTCCCCTGTAATCCTGAAGAGCTCTCAAACTTTCGGCAGAAGTCTGAGAAGGCTTCAAGGAACCAGGTTCATACCTCACCAAAGGAGCTTTTGGTAACCAATGGGACTTCCCCCTCTCCTCTGACGAGGAAAGACATGAGGGTGGAAGGACATAATCCTGAATCCAAGTCCAGACTCAGAAGAACTGGTTGGACTTGCAAGGAATGTTCACAGTGGATCCCTGATCGGGAAACCTATGTGTCCCACATGAAGAGAAATCATGGAAGGGTAAGGACTGGGATGAAATACTTGAGCTAGCAAGCTGGGGAAGAACACCAATCTCCTGCATTCCAGGCCCCTTTGCAGGGCTGTTATTACAAGAACTGCAAATCTCAATTTTTTGTGTGTTTCATCCAGCTCAAGGCTTGTGTTGCCTTGACCTACTTTTGTCAAACTAATCCTTGTTGCTGGCAGAATATGGGCCAAGATGCTGTGTGCAGCCAGATTTCTCAGTACTTTGGCATCAGGACTTCTTGTTTGATATCCTGAGTCACCCAGCCATGAATGGGAATCTGGATCATGGTGTTTGAGTCCTTCTAGCTTGATTTGGAGAGGGCTGGGTTGTCCCACTTGATGATGTCCTCACTTCAAGAGAAGAAGATGAGGGCAGGCTGACTGCTGGATTTTCCCATTTGAATGCCACAGAAGTAGGAAATTGGCCAAATATTTCAGTTTAATACATATATATATTCATTAAGAAGGTCTTAACTGCAATGTACATGCAGGTTATATAAAGGGCTGTAGAAAAATTTTGGAGGAGGCTGGTTACAGGACAGATTTTTTAGGGGGATGTGGATATCATACATGGATAACAGGTAAGAGGGCCCATGTGATGCTTTTTAGCATCTTGCCCTTTTCTTGTGCTGAATTATGAGGAGTGAGAAGGGTAAGTGGACTTGTATTTAACTGGGGTCCTGCTGCCTTCTGAGGCTAAAGGGACCTTCCACTGAGGGAATTCTGCATGGGGTCCAGTAGTGAAATGAACCTACATGAAAAGCATATATGCAATTCCTAATAAAAACATCAATAAAATCAAGCAGGTGCTTTAAGTAGTCGTGGCTTTATAAGATCAATGCTGGTATTACCCAACTGTCGGGCTGAATCTAAGTGGGATCTCAAAGTCTTAGTTATCTCTAGCACTATATTATATAAGGGATTTTTTTGCATCTGAGAGGTAATGTACAGGTGAAGAGCATAGGAATTAGAATCCAGTCAGTGCCTTCCGTGTCCCTGGTGTTGAAAGCTGTTTCTCTTTTCCTGCCAGTCCATGAAGAGATACCCCTGTCGCCAGTGCGAGCGCTCGTTCAACGCCTCCAACAGCCTGCGCAGACACATCCGCAATAACCACGACACAGCAAAGAAAGTCTACACCTGCTGGTATGTACCCAGTGCCACTTTGCAGACTGTTTTTCAGCAGTAGTCTAATCCTCTGAGTTTGGAAATTGTAATAACTCATGTCTGCTGCTCCTGCCTACTCCAGACTGTAAGTTACTGAAGGAAAGTGAGGAGAAGAATGTGTTAGACACAAGAGACTTAGTGGCTAAAATAAGACCTTGCATTCGACTGCACAGTGAATGTCTTTTGGAAACCTAAGGGAAGGTGTGGTTTGATATCTGCAGGTGGTGAATGAGATTAATGTTTTGCATTGTTGTGAAACAGCCAATAAAATATTGGGCTAGTCTTTCACTGCTTTGTGGTCATGCATCACTCTTGTGCCTTCTCCTTGGGTGCAGAAGGTATGTAAAATCCTAATAATGAACCAGATTTTGCCACTGCTTTAGAAGGGCAGAACTGATTGTACAGGCTGCAGGGCAATGGAGAATTAATCTTGCTGGAATTGCTTGGGAAGTCATACCTCAAAGTTGGAAAATGGATCTGGAGACTTGAGAGAAGTTTTGGAAATCAGTGGTGAATGAAAATTATTGCTGGTCAACATATTTTAACTGTGGATACAATCTCAGTTCAAGACAAAGCCCAGTCTTTGTGAATCTACCTTTATAACTGCTGCAGATAAAGTTGTATGCTGAGTGACCATGCCAAATTCTTTCCTGTCTCATTCTGAGACATCCTTTTGAAATAGGATGAAAGCACATTTGGGTTGGAAAAGAAGTTTGCAATGATGTAGATTGGGGGGATTTTTCTAATTTGTCTATTTTGGTTTAATGCAAGCATTTCTGACGTGTGTTGTCACTTCACTGCACTCAAGTTGCTAAAACCTCATCTGAAAAGTACAAGTACATTCTTCAAGTAGTGTATTTCTTTGAACTATCTAGTAAGCCACAACAGCTTTTAGTAAATTGATACAGCGTAGGCATTACCACTGGGAATACATTCCTGAGACACTTTTTCATCTAGGACGTCTAAACTTTCCATTTCTTGTAACTGCTCTAACTAGGAACCTCTGGAGGAGATGAAATGTTGGCTGCTATTGTGTTTCATTCAGCTTTAAGTTTGTGAGTGATGGTCTTGGGTGTTGCACTCACCTGATCTGTGTAAATCTGTTCTCTCTGGATCAGTTGTATATAAAGTGGAATGTTTCAGGATCAAAATGAGCATAAGATGTTACTGGGAAGAAGGATTTGTGTGGAAATTCCTGACAGCCTAGGATATGCCAGCCTGCTGTGCATTACCTTGTTACTTTTCAGAACAACACACAGCTGCAGATCCACTGGTTCACCCAAGGGACAGTGATCATGCCAGCAGAGAAAACACAGCTAGCAATCCAAGGGAATTTTGGTTGCATTTAATTCTGCAGCTTGTAGTTGCTCTTTCTCAAAGGAAGGAAGTCTTAATTGGACTGCGGTTGTGCTCTCTTCAGTCATTGTGGGGCAGACTCCCTGAAATCAGGGCACTGTGCAGATGAAACCTCTTCCTTGAAATACTCTCCCAGCATCTCCAAGAGCTGTTCCTTGTTTGGATCTGAGGTCTCTTGTCCTGTCTTCCATTTGATCCCTCTTAGCTTGTAGAGCCCTGCTCTAAAAATCTTACCCTTTGAATCATCCTCTGAATCTTACCTCTCTGGATTCCTCTTTGACTCTTTTCAGTGCTCTGTGAGGCATCACATGTCCATTGCTCCTGCTTTCTTCTGGTTCTGCTGTCTCTTTTCCTTCTTCCTGATTGGCATTTTGTATCACTCTCACCTGTTACTCTTGAGGGGTTTTGATGCCTTAACTTCATGTCACCCTCTTCTCTTGGGTTTCCATGTGAAACATGAATAAAATCTGTCATGGATCTGATTATTGACAATTTTTATGATTCCACCATGCTTGCTTGTAGGTGACCTTCCTCTGGCTTCTAACATTTCCAGCTGTGATTTCCCCTTTCTCCCCCTGCTCTGCTTAGGTCTCTGGCTTTGGATAAATTTGTAGGGAGCAACCAGTGATGGAGGACTTACTTGAACACCCTCCTGCCATGCTTGTCACTGGAGTAATTCAGGTTAGGCAAGCATCTTTCCCTGGTCCCATGAAAAGAATTCTAAATTAGGGCAAATTGCAAAATATTATGATGTATTGTGTATTTTCTTTCATAATTCACTTGGTTATCATTATCTTACTCGTCTTTTCCAAGTCTTAAGTACAAAGTGTCTGAAACACTTGATTTTCAACATGTTTATTTTTGATAAATACCACTTAATAACCTCTCAGCTTTCCTCCACGAAGAAGAAAAATTCCATCATCATTAAATATTGATTTAGCCTCTGAGCAATTCCTTTTAAAACCCAGAAGTATTCAATGAGCATGTCTGCATTTTCACATCATTTAATTTCCCTTTAGTTACTGGAAGATCAGTAGGAATCTTCTTCTGTCCTTTTAAAAGATGTCTATTTTACCCAGAGACACTTCAGCTCCTCTCTACCCTTAATCCTCTGTCTCAGATGCAATTAGGGCACTTCAGGAGACTCTGGTGTCACTTGTCCTTGCTCAGGTCCTTGTGTAGCTGACGGACCTTCACCGTGTTGTGCTGGCAAGAACAGCAGTTATACTGAATTTTGGCTTTCCCAATTGCTATCAGAGCCCTCTGTGCCCTTGAGTGGGGCTGGTTTATGTCTGCAAGGCCTGGCACTCGTTCCAGGAGATCTCAGTCATCCAGGAGCGAAGGTGCAGACAGCACATCTCCTTCAGAGCTCCTTTTTGAGATGTCAGCCAGCTCTGTAGCACCTCTGCAGTCCTGCCAGGTTCAAACATGAGTTACATATAAGTGACATGTTCATGAGTGTTTCTGCCTAGATTGTTGGTATAAAAGTTGGAATTTCAGCAGTTTGGTAAGAATTTTAACTGTGTTGTGGTACAGTCTGGTGGATGTAATGCTGTTTCTCCCTGGTACTTGGGAGTGCTGGGTGCAGGACTGTGGGTTGTGCCACACGCCTCCTAGGTGTCACATGAGTCACCAGCTCTCTCTGTGTAGTTCTCTCATCTCAGAGTCTGTTTTTGTTGTTCTCCCGTATGTTTTCCATCCTGATCATTTGTCCTCTTTGGCACCTGTCACAGGGTGCCTGACCCCCACTAGTCCCTATATTTATTTAGCACTGTAAAGAAGACATGCCCTACTCTCATTCATGAGCACTGTGACAAACTCCAAAGTGTTCCAGATTTCTCTCAGGGTAATGCTTTATTATTAAAACAATGCTTTGCTGTGTGTTTTGGTAATCTGATGGTACATTACTCACCAGAGTCTGTCTCCAATTACACCTCTTGGTTTGGCACAATACAAAAAGCATATCCTCTAATAAATTGTCTTCCTTTTTTTATTTCCAAGGTACTGCACAGATGAAAATCAGACATTTCCTCAGCCATTCATGCTGGAGAACCACATCAGCCTCATGCATGGCATCAAAAACCCAGACTTATCCCAGATGGCCAAAGCGAAAGCTCCAGAGAGAGACAGAGCAGAAGTAACTGATACCTATTTTCATGGAAAATTAAATGTACAATTCAATGTACTTGGCGAGTAGCTGTTCATTCGGGGTGTTAACGTCGAGTGTGGCCTTGTGCCAGTGAAACCCTCCCACCCATAGGGTAGCTCTCCTTCCCTCACTCAGTTCCATCCAGCCTGATTCTCTCTGGTAGGGTCAGGGTGAGCAGTGTGAGCTCAGCTGAGCTGCACCAGGACAACACACATTTGCATCTTGCATTTCTCAAGATTTTCCCACTGTGTTTTACTGGCATTTATTCAGTCTATTTTGTAATTTAAGTTTGTTATTACCCTTGTTTTCCCCTGGTACCCCATTCACAAGCATGGCACATTTTTTTTTCTTTCTTCCTTATTTTTTCTGCTACTTATAGAAGATTTATTTTCTGTTAAAATACTTGCTAGGTCCATTACCTATGAGAACTGCATTTTTCTTAAGTAGGAATGTGTAATTTTGTATAGCAAATATAACTGTTCCACTGATTTTTGTTTTGGATTGGAGTGGAGGGTTGGCTGCTAGGGCTTCTTTGCTCCATTTATTTTAAAAATACACATGTTGCATATCACTGCAGGGACATATTTAAGCAAGTCATCCTCATGGGAGAAGAAGCTGCAGGATTTTAAGATAGAGGGGATGAGTTACTGAGAGATGCCACTAGGACAAAATCTGAGTGGAGGAGAGAATGTTCAGAGTTTAATCTGAGAAGCGTTGTCTGGGCTGTTGACCACCCCTGTGTGCCTCAGCTGTCCCTCTTCTGTGGACTCCTCTTTCCCACACTAAAGTATAAATTGTTCCCACACCAAACCAAATTTTTACCCAGAGAGGTCATGGCTACCCCACCCCTGGAAGTGTCCAAGGCCAGGCTGGATAGGGCTTGGAGCAGCCTGGGATAGTGCAACATGTCCCTCCCTGCCCATGGCAGGGGGTGGAACTGGATGAGCTTTAAAGTCACCTCCAACCCAAATCATTTCATGATTCCTTGATTCTAAACTATTTCCCCATCATGTTTCTGCCCAGCCAGCCTCTCACAGCGTTCCCATCTCACATCACAGGACAGCAATTGAAATCCTGTGCACCGGGTGAGGTGTTTGGGTGTGGGGAGGAAAGGGAATGCCCCAGGAATCCCTAGGCATGACTTCAGCTTCAGGCATCTTCAGACACGCGTGTGGATTTTAGCACTTCCTCTTCCATGGGTTCAAATGATAAAGTAACTTTTTAATCTTATTTTTAAAGGCAAAATCTCCAAAGAGGATGGCACTGGATGAGCTGGGTCAGGCAGAGAGCACTGCGAGTTTAGACGCGCCGCCAGCCAAAAAACTGAAAGCGCCTTGGAAATGCGCTAAGTGCAGCTTTGCGACAGACGTCCGGACTGAGTTCCAGGAACACATACCTCGGCACAAGACCGACAGCTCCACCTTCCAGTGCTTGTTCTGCGGCCTCTGCTACACCTCCCACATCTCTCTGAACAGACACCTCTTCATTGTTCATAAAGTCAAAGATGAGGAGGATGAGGAGGAGGAAGAGGAGGAGGAGGAGGAGGAGGAAGATGAGAGGCAGAAGTTACAAATAGAGATGGGTAAGAATGGACACGTGGACTACAATGGCGAGTTGAACACTACGGTGGAAGAGGAAAACAAATACAAAGAGTGCAAAAGGGACTCAGCTCTTTGTGAGCACAGTCAGACGTGTGGTGCAGAAGGCCCCAACAGCACCTCACAGAACAATCATTCAAAGTCTCTTAAGACTTAAAAGCAAAAAAAAAAATCCCTTTTGGTTGATTGGGGTTTTTTTGTTGGGGGGTTTCTAGTCAAAATACAGGGTGGGGATGGGGCAAATCTTTGAAATATTCTGTTGATTTCTTGGGATGGACGTTGCAACTCCTATTTGTAAGGGAAATTTAAAACAGAAAAAAGCAAAACCAGCCCTGCCATTGCATCCTAAGCACTAACTCTCTGCCAGCTCAGAGAGGTGAAAAGGGAAAGCAGGGCCAGAGTCCTCAGTGGGGTTTGGCCAGCTCCTGAGGATCCAGGAGCACTTTGCAGCTGCAGTTTCCTTCAGACGAGCTCTCTTCCTTTGAGTGTGCACCACCTCAGCCTCTGCCCAGAGCCCCAGCCTCACCTTCCCAATCTCCCTTTCTTTCTCCTTCTATTTATGGCTTCTTTTTTCTCTCCCCATCCTGCCTTTGTGTTACTCATTTTAACTCATAACGCTGGCTCAGCCAAACACGCTTGTCCGGACCATGTTGGCCGATCTGGGGTCTGTGTTACATGGGATGGGTTCGAGCTGTGAGTTGTGCTGGTTATTCTTTAGTTGCCCAAATAACAACATTCTTTTCCAAAACGCAGTTTAATGAAATGTCTTGGACCTGAATCATCCTTGAAAGAGGATTTTGTAGCCCCAGGCCTCCCTGGTGAGTACGGTGTTGAGGAGGGCCTGGTCCCCTCGGGGCCGTGTTGGCTGTGGAGTTGCGCTGCTGGAAGCCAGCCTGGGGTGGGCGTTGCCAGGCTCGGTGCTCAGTGGCTCATCCCAGTGAGGAGCTCAGACTGGCACCATCGCCAGAAGGGGATAAATCCCCCATCCTGTCAGTGGGGTCATCTGGAGTGTACATCCGGAGCTCCTGATGTAACAGTGCCAGGGCTCCCTCACAGCTCATTTTGAGAGGAGAGGAGCAGAGCTCAGCTCACAGAGGTGTTGGAACAGCGGGAGCCACTGTCCTGCAGTGCGGCAGGGGCTGGCACTCCGTCAGTAGCTCCACAACTCCTCTCCTGCTGTGGCTCGGCACTACCCATCCTTTAGGAGATGTTTCTTTCCACGTAGTCACATTGACTCTCTCTTTCCTCCCTCATTCCTTGTCACACCCATGCTTTGTGTAATACCATTACCTTCTATACCATTATTTTTTTTCATTCTGTTGAGCCAGAACTCCGCTTGTTATTGTTTACTCTGACAATGTTTAAATAATTTAAGAACTATTTATCTCCTTGCTTGGGCTCATCGCCATCTGGTCTCGTGATGCCTGGATACGGCCCGCTGGAACTGTCTGGGTGCTGAATGGCGCATTGGTTGGATGAGTAAAGGCTGGATGTGGGGTGTTGGCTGGATGGGGGGAGGTTGGGAGGGGTGTCATAGGGGTGTCATAGGGGGTGTAGGTTAGATGAGATGTTGGCCGAATGGGGTGTGAAGTGTAAGGGGTGTCGGGTGTTGGTTGAATAGGGCTTTGGTTCGATATGTGTTGGCTGAATGGGGTGTTTGCTGGATGGGAGTGATTGGAAGAGGCATGGATGGAGCTGGGCCTTGGCTGGATAGCTTTTGATGGAGCGGGGCATCGCTGGATGTGGTGTTTGAGCTGGATGGGTGTTGTGCTGGGTGCGGGCTGTTGTTTGGATGGGTGTTGTGCTGGGTGTGGGGTGTTGTGCTGGGTGCGGGGTGTTGGATGGGTGTTGTGCTGGGTGCGGGGTGTGTGTTGGATGGGTGTTGTGCTGGGTGCGGGCTGTTGGTTGGATAGGTGTTGTGTTGGGTGCGGGTGTCGCGGGTGCGGTTGAGGCGCGGCCCCGCTCCCGCTCCGGTGTCCCGGGGCCCGCGCGGGGCGGAAGCGGCGGTGACGTGGCCGCGCAGGCGGAAGCGGAAGCGGGGCCGTGCGGGCGCGGCGGTGGCGGCGGCGGCGATGCTGTCGCTGGACTTTCTGGACGATGTGCGGCGCATGAACAAGCGGCAGGTGCTGGAGGGGCCGGGGGGCCGGGGGGGAAAGCCGGGCGGGCGGACGGGGCCGGTCCGCCTTGCCGTACGCTGGCGGTGGGGCCTGACCGACCCGCTTCCTCCCCAGCTGTACTACCAGGTGTTGAACTTCGGCATGATCGTCTCCTCTGCCCTCATGATCTGGAAGGGGCTCATGGTGGTGACGGGCAGCGAGAGTCCCATCGTGGTGGTCCTGAGGTCAGTCCCGGGATGCGGAGGCTTAAACTGCCGGCGGGTTTAACCGGGCCGGGAATCGCCAGGCCCCCCGAGGGGGATCCCCACAGGGATGGCTCAGACAGAGCCGCAGCCACAGCCCCTTTGAGCAGGCGAGAGGCTCCTTAGGAATCCAGGCTCAGGAACAGCGGGGGAAGAGGGAGTGGGTAGGAAGAGCATCTCACCTCGCTCTGTCAGCCGGTGAGAGGGGGAGAGGGACTTTATACCCAGGCAGGTAGTGGCGGGCCAGTGACAGGGTGTGACAGTGACAGCACTGCCAGAGGGCAGGGTTAGAGGGGTCAGTGTGAAGAAATCCTTCCCTGTGAGGGCAACGAGGCCCTGGCACAGGCTGCCCAGAGAAGCTGTGGCTGCCCCATTCCTGGAAGTGTTCCAAGCCAGGCTGGGCAGGGCTTGGAGCACCTTGGGATAGTGGAAGGTGTCCCTGCCCACGGCAGGGGTGGAACAGGATGATCTTTAAGGTCCCTTCCAACCCATCTGCAATGATTCAATGACTGTCCATTACAGAGGTGGTCCTGAGCTTAAGGGTTGTCACTCTGTCACTGTATGTTTTGGGTGTCACACATTGTCCTTACAGCAGTGCCCTGCAGTGGGTACACCAGTGTTTCTCCCACCTCCCTGCTGCCTGGGACAAATTCCCTGGGCTGCCATTGGATGCTGGCAGGGATATTGCACCTGCTCTGTGGCCACATTGGCCCTTTCTTTGTGTTTCTGTGTCAGTGTTCATGATGTAGAAATGCTGTAATGCCATGACCAAGTGCTGCTTACCAAAACTCCCTCCTGATGAGGTACAGGGCAGATGTTTCCCCCTGCTCCTCCCAGTGAGTGAGACAGGGGTGGTGAGGTCACATCCCCTCTCCAGTGATTGATCTGCTCTTCTGAACTGCATCTGCTGTGCTCTGTGAAGATAAAACACAAATGCACGCAGTACTTAAAGTTCATTCTTCTGGTTTGCATTATTTATGTGGAATTAGGGAGTATAAGTAGTTGGTAACAATTGCCATTTACAAGACAGAAGAAAAATAACTTGAGTCAAGGTGCCTGAAATGAGATAATTAAGCAAAGCAATGAATCACAGTAACAAATTTTTGGAAAATCCCTTTGTCTGTTTCAGATGGGAATGCTTTCAGTGCTTTGTTTCTGAGGATAATCTGTCTATCTCTAAAAAATAAATTAAATAAAAGAAAGCTTCTCATCATTACAGAGCTGCCAGCATTGCCCTGCCAATGGTGAGCTCAGAAATCAAAAGATAGTGTTCATCATCAACTTTTTGCTTATTAAAAAAGCTTTTCCCTTTGGATGTGCTTGTAACACCAGCTACTGGCACTGCCCTTTTCCCAACAAATACAAACTGCTGGAAATATGGTGATTGAAAACCCGATTGCAATAGAGGTTACACAGTTGCCCAGTCTCCAAGGTGGTTTTCTCAGCAGCTCTTCATCAAGGTTTCAGCCTGGTCTTGAACACTTCCAGGAATGGGGTATCCACAGCTTCTTTTTCTCATGAAGTTCTTGTGAGATTTTTCTTAAAGGGCCATGAACTCCAAAACCTGGTACTGAGTGTTTAAATGTTGTTCAGTTGTTCCTCTCTTTTTCAGTGGGAGTATGGAGCCTGCTTTCCACAGAGGAGATCTCCTGTTCCTCACGAACCGAATTGAAGATCCAATCAGAGTGGGAGAAATAGTCGTCTTTAGGATAGAAGGAAGGGAAATTCCTATAGTCCATCGTGTCCTGAAAATCCATGAGAAGTATGTTAAGAATCTGGGGGTTCTGCTGCTGGTGTTTCCCTAACTGATGTCCTTCATCTGCTTGGATAAACAAGTGGGGGGATGTCAATCATAGAAATCCAGGTGCTGTAGGAAGTAACACAGAAGTTTCAGACAGACAAAATCTGTCCTGCTTTGTTTACTTGTAAAGATCATCTAGCAGAAGGCACAAGCTGTGCCAGTGCCCTGGACACTGCAAACTGCAGAATCATGGAATGGTTTCGGTTGGAAAGGACCTTAAAGCCAGTCTCATTCCACAGTGTGGCATGGGCAGAGGGACACCTTCCACTGGGAGTGCTCCAAGCCTCGTCCAGCCTGGCCTTGGACACTTCCACAGATCCAGAGGCAGCTACAGATTCTCTGGCACTGTGTCAGGGCCTCAGCATCCTCACAGGGAAGAATTTAATCCTTATAGCCCATCTAACCCTGGCAGTGGGAAGCCATTGCCCCTGTTACTTTAGGGCCCTTGTTTGCAGTCCCTCTCCATCTCTCATGGAGCCCCTTTAGGCACTGGAAGCTGACACCACTGAGTGTCTCCTGTGCCATCCTCTCTGTCCTGAGCTGCTGTGGCATGGCTGCGTTTGTGTGTGAAGTGAGTCTTGTTTGTGGGGCACAGCTGTGGCAGAAGGGTGTTGTGTGTGTAGTGTGTGTTATTTTAGAGCTTATCTCTATGGTCCTGGTCTTTGCTGTCATGCAGACTCAGGGCCTTTCATCTCTCTAGAAAGTTGTGTTGTTGTCCTCAGAGTCTTTGTGTGCTGTTCACTCTCAGCACTGGGGAGGTTGTGTGTCTGAAGGAATGGAACAGGCATTGTTTTCGTGGCTGATCAGGGCTTAGTTTTCCAGCCAAGGCTTGCACTGCAGTCATGAGCTTTCCTGTTTTGCTGGATGGAACTGTGGCCTCTCCAGGCCAGTCTGTGGGAATATGAGCCAACCACATGAGTTGTTTGAGTGAAAACTGAATCTTGAACTGAATCCCTGATTCTTCAAGGCATCTCGGAGAGGCAACAGCTGGCTGGGGTCCCAGCATCTGTTTCTGGTGAGTGAATGTTTTCTGGCATGAGCTGGAGCTGAACCAGGTGGCACCTGAGGATTCCTTTCGTTGAGACATCAATGGGATGGACAGGGTCCCTTTCCCAAAGCTGTTGGAATATCCAGACCAGTTGTCTGGTCCAACTGAAGGATGACCAGCCTTGTGCACATAAATACACAGCTCCTGGCTCTGAGGTAACGAAACGATGCCTCTCCCAGTAGGCAAAGCACGTTCTTTGCTCTTCAGATTTATTCTGTACCCAGAACTTTGAACTATGTCAGTTTTCAAAGTTCTGTTCTTTGATACCATTGATTTAAAAATAAGGTCAGTTTATGGGCTGAATTTGACATCTAATGTTGCAGGAGTATTTTTTGTGATGTTGTGGGAACTCTTGCAAGTGAAATGCAGTTTTCCTCCTCCCCTGTTCCGTGCAGCATTTCCTCTTCAGATGTTGCCCACCCTTCTTTTTTTGCCTGGCTCTATCTCTAGATAAAAGGGTGTCAAGCACTATTTTTTGTTTAAATGTAACAGGGCCATAGTGCCAATCCTGGGAGGGTGAAACCATTCTGCAGTATTTTAGGTTTCATTTAACTGAAACAACCAAACACAAACCTAATCTTTTTATTAGGAGAGATAAACTGAAAAATCCATATTGCAGCCTGAACCAGGGAGCAGTTGCTTCTTTCACTACTTAAAGAACAATTCTCTAGTGCCAGTTTGGAAGTGAAAAGTCTCTGCAGAAGCTGACAGGAGTGTCAAAATACAGGAAGACAGAAACAGAGTTCTCTATGGTTTTG
Organism: Vidua macroura; assembly: GCF_024509145.1. Lineage (NCBI taxonomy): Eukaryota > Metazoa > Chordata > Aves > Passeriformes > Viduidae > Vidua > Vidua macroura. The sequence continues at coordinate 4,038,210 of NC_071582.1, read as the reverse complement.
GGCCAACTCAGGCCCCAGTTCACATCAATATTTTGTCAGTGAGAAAATATCTGTTACTTGCTGGCCTTTTCTTCTTGTTTCAGCCCCAAATTGAATTCATTCTTTATTACTAACACAGAGTCTGCATTCAGAATTTACTTTGTGGTTTTGGAGCAGGGTCACTCACCTCAGACAGCAGAGAAGTGCACCATGGGCTTCTCATGCTGCATTGTGGCAGAGCCTTGACTCTACTCAATAAGGTGCTGCACTCCTACACCATCACTCTTCAGAGTTAAGCTACATTGTCTGCACCTCTGGGGATCTTTTGTCTTTTCCCAAATAGTGTTTGTTGTTCCCACACAACAAGCCAGGTGTGCTTTGGAGAAAGATTTGGGTTTTTTCCCTTTTTCCTTTCCAAGCTTCTTCTGTCAAGGAACCTGTTGGTGTTCAGGCATGATGAAAACAGCCTGAGCTCCAAAGAACTGCCTGCTTTCCTCTTCTGCATTCCATCTGTCATTTCTGTGAGAGCTGAGATTCCAGCACTGAGGACACTCGGGCTCAGCACCTGCCTGCAGGTGCCACAGGAAGGTGACAGTGGCGAGTCCCAGGTGCCATGGGCTCCTGTCCAGCATCTGAACAGGAATAGCTGGGAAAGAATCTACAAGCCTTTTTCCTGGTCAAAGCAAAGATTCATCTGCTCCACAGTCCCAATTCTGTCAAGCTAAATCATCTCAGGATTAATTCAAGACTAGAGAGAGTCTAGTTTATCCTGTAGTGATAATTTCCTTGTTTTCTGCAGGTTACAATTTCAAGCATAAACTCCTAGTTCTTTATGAATAGCCTAATTTCCTCTTTTATGTAGAGTATCGGGTCAATTTTTCAGCCAGTATAATTTTTTTGCCAGCCAAAATACCTTTGCAGAGAGACATGGTTTAGTTTGCACTGTGACTATTGCTGCATAGGACCTTCCCTGCCTCTACTTCTGAGCTCCTTTTGGTACCCTGGCTCCTGCATTGGAAGAGACAGTGAAAAGCTATTTGATTGTTGCTGTCATTTGTGGTGGACTGTGTCATATTTTGCATCAGTTCTGTCTTTTCCAGACTGGAGAGTCCTGGTCTGTAGTTTCTTGTATGGAAGTGGTTGCAGACCTTGTTAATAATTTCTCAACCTTTGCTGGTTCTTCTCTCCATTGCAGAAAAGGATCTGGGGGGCTCAACACTGCCCAGAGCATTCCAGATGTAGGCACCTTGTGAGTTCATGCAGTGTCATTGTGGTATTATTTGGGTTTTTTTGTCTCCCTTTCGTAATCAGTTCTAAGTTTCAGCTTGCTTCTGCCCACTGCTGAGTAGAGCTGTGTGCTTCAATCCCAACCTCTCCTTCTGTGCTGTAGTAGGGAGACCAGAATCCAACATTTGTGTGAAGCAAGAGAAACATCAACACAAGACGGTCAAAAGCCAAGAGGCAATAGCTTCACCTGCACTAGAAACTGTTCTGAAACTCTGCTGGAGAGCTTGGCTGGGGCCAGAATTCATTCTTCTCATGGCAGTTTTTTCCAAACCATCTGCTTTCTGCTGCATTTGACAGTTTCCCTCTTTTATCCTCCCTGAATTTCAGTAGGACATAGGTGCTTCTGGTTCCCTTGTGTTGGTCTCTCTGTACTTGTTGTAGAACAGCTTTTAACAAGTTTCTGTCCTGCCTTACTTGGCTGTCTTGTCTTTACCAGGCAAAATGGAGACATCAAATTTCTGACAAAGGGAGACAACAATGCCGTGGATGACAGAGGGCTCTACAAGCAGGGGCAGCACTGGCTGGAGAAGAAGGATGTAGTAGGACGAGCAAGAGGGTAAGTGAAATTGAAAATGATGGGACTTTTCACACTGCTGTCCCCAAAAGTCATCTGGTAAATCCCCCCCTTGTGTTGAGCTGTCCCTGCTGGGTTTTGTAACCTGCCTGAGAGTGTGGAGAGTTCAGTTCTTAGTTTGGCTTAAGCAAAGGCATCGAGTTGTGAACTGTGTCCTGAGATGTTGGTGCTGGATGGACACAGATGTAAGGGTAATGTGGGCTCAGACTTGATCAGAATTGTCATCAGCTTTGTCCTGGGAGGCTCAGCGTTTGCAGGCAAGGGAAATCTGAACCAGGCATAGGCTGAAAGACTCTCTGGGCTGGTTGTCACTCGGTTGTCACTCAGTTGTCACCCACTGCCACAGGGAGGAAGAAGTCACCAGCCCATTGACTGCAGCCCTTGGGATGCTTGAGTGACTCTCCCTCTGCACCCTGGAATAGTGTTTGTTTTAAGAAAACCTTTATTCTTGTAGATTTGTGCCCTATATTGGAATAGTGACTATCTTAATGAACGATTATCCAAAATTTAAGGTAAGAGCTCTTCTATTTCCTGCCTGCTTTTCCCACCCCAGCTATAATTCCTTCATAAGAACATGGCAGAACCCGGTTCCCTGCACGTTTGCTGCTGTAGATGTCAGTGTGCACTCCTGTGTCTCCTCTGCTCTCTCTTCCAGTATGCAGTCCTCTTTTTACTGGGTTTATTTGTGCTGGTCCATCGAGAGTAGTCCCTTGCACTGAACTACGAGATGAAGGTGCCATGGATTTTTCTAGATGAACATTTAAAGTAGCTGATGGTCCGATGTACCAGGAGAAAGAAGAAAGCATGCATTTCAAAGCTTCGTGCCAGTTTGGGTTTGTTTTGGTTTTTACTGCGTAAGGGCGAATGTTTGTCACAGTATTTCCAATGGTTTGTCACATTTTAGCCTTTTTAGTGAATTTTTTATATTAAAAATTTGAGCCAAAGTGTTTAGTGCTTGTACTTTGAAGCTGAGCTTCCTCTCCAAGTGCCTCTGGGACCGTGTCCTCAGTCTGTGCCTGGCCGGGCCAGGTGCCTCCTCCCCTGTGCTCACTGAACTGTCCAATGGTGAGTTGTGGCCATGACAGTTTTTTTCCAATTCAGAACTGGAATAAAGATTTTGCCTCTTGCCACGTTTTTTGTTATTGCCCTGATGAGAGCAGCCTCCTGGGGGATACCTGGGCTTTGCTGTTACACACTCACTCCTAGAACCACCATCTAACTTGTTCTCTCTTCACAAAGCAGTAACAGCTGCTCCTCTCACCTCTTTTTGGACAATAATCTGTCCTGAACTGTAGATCATTCAATATTTCTGTGTTTCTGTAAATCACACTGAAATAATCTGCCTAAACACTGCAAAGTGTTTGGGGTAGAAGATGGCAATGGATTACTTTGTGCATTGTGGCATTAGGTAACAGAAGGATTGAGATGGAATACTCACAGCTCTTTGACAAGGGATTATTTAGCAGGATGCAATAATAAAAATTGCTTCGTTTTGGAAAAGGGTTTCAGGTGTCTTGTGAGCTGGCCAAGTCTCACAGCTCACCTGAAAGCTACAGACTGCCCTGGGGTCTGAAATAAAAAACCCACTTGTCACCACGTGCAACAGCTGTTTTTTCTGAGCTTCTCATTTGGGCTTGTGATCCTGCTGGTGGAGGTGGTGTCAGAAAGAGCCCAGGGAGGAGGTGCAAGGCAGCAATGCTGCAGTTTATCACCTCTTCTCCATGACTGCTCCAGGATTCCAGAGCAACAGGAGTCATTGCAGATGGTTACTGCAGCCACAGACACAGCTTGTATAAAGCAAAAGCAGTCAGGAAAAGCAAGGACAAAACCCAGTGGGGTGTATATGGCTGTTTGCAGTTTCTTGCATATGTCTCTCATTGGGTTTGTCAGGCCTCTCCTATCTCTGGAGGTGAATTGTGCCATTTTGCTGGTTTTGATGTTACCAGGTGCTTTGTTCCCTATGTAGGATAAAGCAAACATCACCTGTAGGGCCCTGCAAAGAGTCTACAAACAAGTCCGACCTCCAGCACTGAGCCTTGGGCCTGTGGCTCTGAGTAATCATAACTTCATAATAAAAATGGTAATAAAATCTGTCTCTCTTGCCCCCAGTGTTAGAGCCCTTGAGAGGAAAATGTGGATAAAGCTTCTCTTTAATTATTGAATTAAGGATGGGATGTTCTGTCAAAAGTCAAACACAGGCAGCACTGAGAGAGCAGAGAATTTCTGAGAGCTACTATCACTATAGAGCACCTTCCTGAGGCATTTCTGCCTTTGCAGCTCATGTGGAGCCCGAGTCTGTCCCTGCTTTGCCTTGAGCCTAAACAGCTTTCATGCATAGATGAGTTTTAGACTTGGGCTCACACAAAGCGCTGAGTTGAGCTTGTCTGAAAGCTGCTAATCAACACTTGCCATAAGCACTTGCTGGGAGTGCTGCCGCTGCTGCTGTCCAAGTCCTCTCCCTTTCAGACCTCCTCCAAAATTCTGAGCATGTGAAAGCAGTTGTATTCCTGTCACTGAGTTAATTTAACCAAAAAGACTGAAACGCAAAGGATTATGGAGCAAGGTTTAAGTCTCAAAGTGCTGAGCCGGCAGTTCTTTGGCAGGCTGACGTGTCCAGGGGGTGGCAGCTGGTGTTAGGAGTCCCTGGGGTGGGGGACACAGGGCCAATGTGAGCTCTTGCAGGAGGATGTGCCTGGCTCTTGCCTGATGCTGTGTGAAGGAATTGAACAAGAAGTGCTTGAAAAATGCAGGGTGGTTGGGGTGAGGGGTGATGGGAGCCCCCGCTGCAGCCCAGCTTCAGAGGCTTCTCTCCAGGGTCTGCAGGCTCTTGAGGAACAGGAACAATTGCCCTAAACCAGGGGCTGCCATGTGGCATTTGGGAATTCATCTCCGCAGGCCCTGTTCTGCCTGTTTTCAGCTCTGTGCAGCTGACAATGTGGTTCTGTTTCCTGCAGTTGTGAAATGGGGAGTTGACTCTAATTAGGCCAAGAATAATTTGGCAGCCAACCCCCATCACATCTCTAACACCCACCACCTCCTGTGCCACCTCCCGTGCCACCTCCCACATTGCCTCCTGCCTTCCAGCAGCACCTTTCCTGCCACAGTGGGATGAGGGAGTGTTGGGGATGAGCCTGCACAGGCTGGAAACTGGGGATATGAGGGCAGGATGACACAGAGTTGTTGCTGGCTCCATCCTCGCCAGATTTATTCTGCTTTGCTGAGCAGAAAAGCCACGGAGTGAGTAGGATGTCTGGCTGGGTGCTGATGCTGAGGTGTTTAGGAGCACTGCTGAGCTCCCACAGAGCCAGAGTGGTTGGTGATAGAACTTGATGGGTTTATGATTTATTTCAGTTTTATGCTGCTTCTTTTTAAAGGTGAAACTGTCTGGGCAGCTCCAGCAAAGCCAGTGACACTGGAGGCTCTGGAAATGGATGGAGATCTTCATGTCACCGCAGGAATGGGATTTGCTTGTAAAGTACGTGGGTGTTGAAAGGTCTGGTTTATAAAGGAGAAAAAAATGAAGGAAAAAATCTGCCAGGGCTTATTGCTCCTGTGTCTGTTGTTGTTGGTTACAGTGAAGCAGGGCAGGTTTTCTGGTAGCAATTCCAGTGCTTAATTACAGTTCAGTCACATCCACAGTTCAGGGCATCCTTCATGGATAGGAGCTGTTTTGTGAAGCAAAGCCATGCTGGGCTGTGTCTGATGGCTGCTGGAGTTCTAGTGGGTGATATTTTTTGTATCAAAGCTAAATGCATCAGCAAGAGTGTGATGGTTGGGAAGTGAGCTGTGAGGGGTGATGTGCTGCAAGCTGGAGCTCCGTGAGACAGAGCCTGGTTTTGTGTATTTATGATGCTTTAGTGCACGGTTGTTGGTTGAACAGCAATGAGCATCACGGTGCTTCATCCAGATCTCTTGCTGCTTATTGCTTTGCAGGGGTTCACAGGGCTCAGGTTTTGTCAGATGGTCAGTTCCCCACTGTCTTTAATGAGATTGGGTAATTTCATGGTGATTTTTGTGCCCTTAAAATCAGAACAAGATCAACTGTATTTTTTTCCAAGGAGTATCTTCAAGATGAAACCTGATCCATGTATGAAGACCATTCTCTGCTGGAGAAATGCACAACACAAAGTGTGCAGCTCCCAGGACAGCCCAAAAGTTGTCCAGGAGAGGAGACAGAGGAGAGAGAAGGAAGAGAGGAGGTGCTTAGAGCACGTGCCTTGGGGATGGTTCCGGTGCCAGAGCAGGGGCAATGCAGAGCAGCTGTTTGTATGACCCACATGGTGCCAGTGACTCAGTGGCTGAATCAGATGAGGAATGTCCTGGTTCCATCCTCCAGGGAGGTGCACTGGGGTGATGCCAGAAGGGCCCAGCCTGTGCCATTCCCAGTGTCAGCAGCTCAGGGTAGGAGTTGATGTGTGGTGGGTGACTGATCTGACTCTCTCATTGCTGGGAGAAGAGAACCAGCACCCACACTGTGCTTTGAGCCAGCTGAACAGCCTCCTGCCCTTTTAGCTTTCCCCAGCCTCGTAACACTTTGGTCCCTTTGCACACAGATCCTCACCTGTCAGGAGCCACAGGTCTCTGCCAGAGTAGATCACCAGCCCGAGCATGTTGGATTCATGTGGGACACAGGGGCTTTCCTGAGAAATCTGCCTTGGTGACTCTCTTTTGCCCTAATTGGATGGCTTTGCTATGGGTTCTTAGACTGCTCTGCTCTTAGAGTCCCTCTTCACGTTTGCTTATCCCTCAGTTTTTGTGAAAACCCACCAGCTCCATCACACACAGTCCTGCTTCTCCATGAAGCAGGACCTGCCTCTCTGTGCTGGCCTGCTGGTTGAGCACATTGTGTGTCAAACCCATCCAGGTCATGGGAAGTTCATACACTTGTTCAGTTCTAGCAGGTCCTGTGAATGCCTGATCCAGCAGGGTTCCCTAAACCTTGGGGGAAATAAACATCTTCACAGAGAACAGTCTAAATAGGGATGGACTAGGAATTCAGCTTCTGTGATTCAGAACTTCTGTGATCCAGGATGGAGCAGATGCTCTCGGTCTCTTGCTCCTTCAGCCCAGCTCATCTTTTGACTCTTTGTGCTCCTTCTGTTTAACAATTCAAAAACCCTTCCTGCATCTCGCTCCACTGAACGTCTTGGTATCACCTTTGTTTTCCAACCTCCCCTTTCCCCATAGAAACAGTCCTGAAGGAAAAATAATATGGAGGAAATGAACTTCTCTGAGCCTTGATTCACTCAAATTGGGATGTCAGATTTCTGCTGTATAATTCTGGTTGGGACACTTCTGAGCTGGGCCTGTGTTTGCCTGGAAGAAAACACGATTTTCTTCTCTAAGTCTTCTTGCAGAGCAGTTATTTGTATATGTCCAGCAGTGTGGAGTGAAAGGGAGACCTCAGGGAAAACCACAACTCATTTACAGCATAAATGAAAATTGAAAATGAGTTGAAAACAAGATGTGCAAGATTTCAAATTTTATCTTTTATAAACAACAGCTATTGCCTGTGGACGAATGGATGTAACAGAGGGATTTAATCTTTGTAAACAAGAGAAAAATGAATCAAAATAGACCCTTAGGCATGTGGCAAGACCTGGCTTTGGAAAAATGGTGCAGAAGAGGCTGAAGCAACCTAACTGCTACTAAGAGTTTTATTGGCACAGGAGCTCTGTGAAAGAGACAAATAAGGACATTCAAGGCCTTTGCTCTTTGTATTTGTTTTTTATTAGAGCCATCAGTTTGAGCACATATTTGCCAGCCCAGGTGGATGTTTGCAGTGCCTGGAAAGCCTCAACTCCACAGCATGGAGTCCCTCCCTTGCCAGCCCAGCCACCTCTCTCAGGGGTGCAGAGTCAGTGCCAAAGGTACTAAAACATGGAATGTCAGAATGATTTGGGCTGGAAGGGACCTTAAAACCCAGCCAGTCCCACCTCCTACTGTGGGCAGCAACTAGACCAGGTTGGTGCAAGCCATGGCCAACCTGGCCTTGGACACTTCCAGGGATGGGCCAGCCACAGCTGCTCTGGGAAACCTGTGCCAGGGCCTCACCACCCTCACAGGGAAGAATTCCTTCCCAATATCCCATCTAACCTTGCCCTCTGGCAGTGGAAAGTTATTTCCCCTTGTCTTGTCACTCCAGCCCCTTGTTTGAAGTCCCTCTTCTGGAGCCCCTTTAGGCACTGGCAGGGGCTCTGAGGTCTCCCTGGAGCCTTCTCTTGTCCAGGTGAGCACCCCCAGCTCGCCCAGTCTGACTCCAGAGCAGAGGGACTCCACCCTCAGAGCACCTCTGTGGCCATATCTGGACTTGCTCCAACTGGTCGGTGTCTTTCTTGTGCTGAGGACTGCAGACCTGGATGCAAAGCAGAGAAAAAACAAAATGGGCCTTGCTTTAAAGCCTTTGAACCAGGGTATTTTCAGGTTGCTCTGTTACATTTGTTAGTGAGGCCCTCTGGGCTGTGCAGTCTTTACATCCATTTATTTTGCCTAGCTGTGGTTTCCGTTCTTTACCGGTGAAATCCTGCTTTATCTTTAGGTGCATTTAGAGGATTTGCTACTAGTGCCTGTTTCACACATTTGTTATTGCTCATCTTATCCCTACTTGGACAGGAGTTTGGTAAGGAACAGAACACCCTAAGAGTAGACTTGGAACTTGTTGAAGGAATTCAGAGGCTTATGGGCAAGGTGAACCCACAGGGATCATCCACCTGGATTTCCCAAAGGTATTTGGCAAGGTCCCTCAGCAAAGGCTTCTGAAGGAAAGAAGCAGCCCTGGAACAGGTGGCGAGATCCTTACAGGGGACATTGTTTGCTAAAAGGTAAAGAACAAGAGGGAGAAGGCAAGAGGGAAAAGACTGGGTAATAAAAGAGATGAAGTTTAAATGTACATAAATATAAAATGGTGCACAGGGAGAAAAACCAATTTTAACTCTATTTACGAAACAACGGGTTCCAAGTTAAGTGTTACCATCTGAAACGCCGGGGTTGTTACAGATTGTGCTGTGAAAATGTCAGTTCTGTGGTCAGCAGCCATCCAGAGTAAACTGAGTGTGTCAATTGCTGGGGGAAAACAGAACAAAACAACCCCTGCTCCCTCCTGCTGCAGGCATCTGGGGAAGCTGAGGATTCCTGGAGGTTTGAGGTGTTTTGGGTGGGAAGGGACATTCCTGGAGGCTCTGGGGCTGTGCAGGGCTGCTCTCACCCAGCCCTGGAGGGTAAATCTTGCAGAGAGGGGAGGGGGAGCTCTGTGCAGACCCTCCTCTGCCTCGAGGACCTAACCATTGGCAGCCTGCCATTTTCCAAGGAGTCATCTCTGGGGCAGCCAACAGCCCCATCTCCTGCATCACCTGGGAAAGTCGGTGTGCTGACCTCTGCCAGCAAAACTGATTTATAAAAGAGAATTTCTACAGCTTTTTTAAATATATAAGCTGGGAAGATTCCCTTGGAGACTGGTAGCTGTTGGGAAGGTCAATCTCTGCTGAGCTGGACACAGCAAGTGGCAGAGAAGCACTGCAGTGTCAATTCCTGCCTGGAATGCTGGAAGTCCCAGCAGACTCCAGGCTGGCTGTCTTGCTCTGACCCACCAAAGTGGGACAAAGGGAGAGGCAGAAAATCTACCACAAACCCCACCAGGCTGGTGACCAGGTCCTGGTGCCCTTCCCAAGCAGGTCTGGGTGCCAGTTATTTTCCCTAAAATTAGAAGCAACATCTTTGTGAGGACTGGAAAATCCAGAAAAAATCGGGTCTCTCTGTCGGTGTCTGAGGCTGGTATTTACCAAGGCTGCTGTGGAGGAAGGAATTGCTGTTCCTGCCTGGATCACAGCGCTGCTGCTGCTGCTGCTGCTGCTCAGTGAGTGCTGAGCTCGGGGTCCTCTCACCAGCTGTTTTCTAGTAAAGCCCCACTGGCTGCCCTGAGCTGTGCTCCCACTTGCAGCCTCCAACACATCTCTGAGTAGCTGTTCTGGTGCTCTTTCCAGACTTGAAATCAGGGTCATGGGCTCAAATCTTCCACATACACATCGTGAGGTCAAGCCTTGGTACTCAGCAATTCATCTGACATCCCCTCCGTTTTTGAGGGTTTACAGTGGCACAGCAAAAGGGCAGGACCTCCCTTATTTCCTTTTCCCAGCCTTTCCCAAGCTTCCTTAGCAGTGCCACTGGGATGGAAAATACCTGTTCCTCTGCTCCCACCTTGGCTGAGGTAACACCAGCTGAAAAAGAAGCAAGATCTGGGTGCATTTGGTTGTGCATCTAATTAGAGCAGTGCACAAGCCTTCATCCTGTTTGAAACCCTGCAGCTTCCTACTGCTCATTCCTTGTCCCCTGGGGCTGCCTGTGAGGAGCACTGAAGGAGTGGGACTTAACCCTGTCATGCTTCAGTGGGTGCCATAATTGCCCGGGGTTCTTTCATCTGCCCTCTTTAATTGGGATCACTTTATCCCTGGCTTCATCCTCCCTAATCCTACAGGTAACCCTTCAGCTTGCTGTTCCCCACAGTGGAGGATTGCTGCTGAGCTTTCCAAAAAACACCCCTTCCCCAGGGTAAGGAGAAGCCAGACTCAGCTGTGCCAGTGCTGGGCAGCACCAGGATCTTCCTTCACATTCAGCACCTTCTCTGGACCTCCCATCCTCCTCCTCCTCCTCCTGCCCTTCCTACATCCCCCTTCTCCAGACACCCCAAATTTCCATCACTTTGGCCAGTATGAGTGAATTTAAAACTGTTTTGAAGAAAAGGCTCGGGATAGTGTCCATCCATTTCAAGCTGTGTTTTGTCAGTGCAATGGCAGTGCAGGACACTGGGGGAGGGACACAGGCTGAGAGAGGAAATAGAGAAGGGACAGGGGTGTTTCTGTCTGTGTAGATGCAGCACTGGCATGTGGGCACTGGGAGGGGACACCAGAGGCCAAGCAGTGGCCCCAGCCAGCAGCACCAGTGGGACCAGGGGCCTCAGGTCTCCTGTCTCTGCTGACTCAGTGGGGACATGAGGCTGCCGTGATGTGAGCGTGAGAGCTGGGGCTGCGGTGCTGCAAGAGCCACATCTGGGGTGAGCACTGCATTCATGCACCCCCTGGCTCCCTAAAGGGTCACCTCCTCGAGTGGCAAGTCCAGCACTGCCTGCTCAGCCCTTCTCCTGCTGAACACAGGGAAGGAGCACGGTGAGAGAGCGGAGTGAAATCCCCCTTTTGAATCCAGGACCTCCAGCACGCCTGGACAAGGCTGGCAGAGGTGTCACACCTGGTGGGTGAGGGAGGAGAAGGCCCTGTCTGTCACTGTGGCACATCTCCGGAACAGTGAGGGAGCCCATGCTGATCTGGCCACCCAAGGGGACACTCACACTTTGGGAGGATGCCTGGTAACACAGGAACACTTTGGGTTTTTTTTCCTTCCTGTAAGCTTAGAGCTGAGTTTGCAGTTTGAACTCTGCCCCCCTGCTGCTGAAGGGGAACGTGTCACCTCCAGCCCTGTTCTCCTGAACAGCAGCATGTGCTGAGAATGGCATTGCTAATGAATTCCCTGGGTCATCTCATCCCCACCAACCAGCACCTCCTTGCGAAGTTATGGAACTATAAATCCAGCAGAAGCTATCAGGGCCTTTAGGACACTAATTAGCTTTCATGGGCTGCACCCGGGACTCCTCTCTATCCACATGGACCCAGGAACCACCAGAGCTCAGCCCTGGGCCTGCAGTCTGTCATTGATCTGTGTTGTGGGAGCGCAGCAGTGCCTGAGTGACTGGCTTGGCCTGGCCCCAGGCCCTCCTCCTCACCATGGACCTGCCAGGATTATGTCTGACCCTGGGTACCCCCACCAGACTCAGCCCAACCTACTGTGGTCCAGACCCTGAGAGTATCCCTGTGTAAATATGGAACCTGGAGGAATCCCTGTTGGCTGCAGGTGAGGGACAAGAAGAAACAGAGCACAACATGTGCCTTGGAGCCCTCTGATTAAATGCTTCCAGTTTCACCTGGAATTCACTTCATTTGAGCCCTGGCACACACAGTCTGTGCCCCAGGCCCCCACTGTCTGTGTCCCTGGCATGGCTGGGCACAACTCCATCCCTTTAATGGAAAAGGAGGAGCTCATGGGCAACATGGAAGGTTTGGGTGTAGTAATCAGGAAATAGTGGTCTGTAAAATCTCAAAGGGAGTGGGAAAGATGGGAAGTGATACACAGGCTCTGGCTCTCATGCTCTGCAGTGTGTGGGATCCTCTGGGAGGCTGCTCTGGAAAGTGAAGGAGCTGGGCAGAGCTGGCAGGTCCTTAAGGACGGGATCCTCGGATTACCCATCCCGATAATCAGGTGTGCAGGCACATGTACTGGGAGATAGGTTTGAGCTACACTGGGAATAAAACTCAAGGCTGAGCTCCAGTGCAAAAAGGCAGCATGGAGAAGGTGGAAGCATGGAGAAGGTGGAAGCATGGACATGGAGAGATTTGGGGATGGGGATCGGACTCAGCGGTGAGTCCGTCACTGTCCACCTCAGCGGTGGGTCTGTCACGTCCCCCCGCTCCGCCCGAGCGCTGGGATGGCACAGGCGGAGGGTCGGAGTCTGCCAGCTCGGGGTGTGCCAGCCGGGGATGTGCCAGCTCGGGGTGTGCCAGCCCGGGGCGGGGCCGGGCCGGGCGGGCCGTAGCGCGGTCCCGCCCCGCGGGTATAAGCGGGCGGCGGCGGCGGCGGGCGCGGGTCCCGCGGCGGCGATGGCGCTGCGGTGCTTCCTGCTGCTGCTCTGCGGAGCCGCGCTGGGACCCGCCGTCCACCTCGACTTCGCCGAGCACCGTAGCCAGGCCGCCAAGATCAAGGTCAACCCCCGCGGCAACCTCTGGGCCACAGGTACCGGGCGGGCGGCGCAGGGACACGCGGGAGGTGCGGGGCACGGCGAGCTCCTGCGCTGTCCTGTGGCTGCCTGTGCGGAGCCCCCCGCTCCCACCAGGGCAGGGGGATGCTGTCAGTGCCGCGAGGGGCAGGGGGAGGCCAGGGCAGGCGTGAAGTCACCTCCACCTGCATCTCTGGGCAGCAGGTCCGACATCCCCAACAGACTGACCAGTCTGGCATCCCTGGGTATGAGGTTCAGCATCCCTGGGTGGCATCTCTGTAACCCCAGAGTCTTGTCAGCTGGAACAGTGACGGAAGTTTCCCAAAAATCCCATGTGGTGTGAGGACCTGGGATTTCTGGGTTTCTCTTGGCTCAGCTGGTTTGGACATTAGGTCACTCGGTACTCCCTGTTGGTTTGTGCCGGTGCAGGGTGGCCGGTGACAGCTCAGCTGGAGCCCTATGTCCCCCAAACACCCCGTGTGTGGTGTTGCAGGTCACTTCATGGGGAAGAAGAGCGTCACAGGCTCCCCACACCTGGAGACTGCGGAGGAGCCTGCAGTGCCAGTGGTCTTCGGTCCTTCTCTCCGAGCCCTGCTGGAGGACATGATGGAACTGCTGACCCGGGAGCTCCTGAAAATCCTCTTGCAAGAAAGGCTACTGGATGAGAACCAGGGGAAATATGACCTCACTGGCCAGGTGAACATTTACTTAGCTAGAGGGAGATGCTCAGAGCAGAAAGGTGGAGGAGCTCTGCTGGAGAGGGGATCACCTGCACAGCTGCTAGAAGTGCATTCCCCTCTTTAGCCTCCTTTTAACTCTCCTTAAACGACTTCTTAAGACCAACCATAAAGGGAGAGAGGAGAAGTGTCCTGAGGCTTGTGTCTAGCTGGGCAGTGACAAAAAGTCCCAGGTGCTTCGGAAGGGTGTGAGGATGAGCAAGTAACTCTGCAATGGAGCTGTGACAGTAGTGGTCTCCAGGGGTTGTTAATAAGCATCTAGGTCTTCCTCAGCCAGATGCAGAAGAGGATGGTGTCCCCTTTCCAAGGACAGGGAAATCCTTTCTCCCTGTTATTTCTACAGCAGGAGACCAAGAGGGATGCAGTATGTGAAGGGAAAGGCATCTGTCAAGAAAAGAGCTTTGGCTCTCTGTCACTGTGGTTGGGATCCCTCGATGCTGAGGGCACAAAGCCTTGCAGAGAGTACGTGTGCGCTGGTCCTGCTGCTGCAGAGTGGGTTTTGGGGAGCAGGGAGAGGGCAGGAGCTCCACTGGTGCCACTGTGTATCAGCAGACCTTCACCGTGGCTTTTACCTTGGAGCTCACTCAGCTCCTAGTAGAAAACCTGCCCCTGGGAGCAATGTACAGGCACAGATCCTCAGGCAGGATGTGGAGATTGAATTGCTCAGTCCAGAGATGGAATTTCTGCATCCATAAATGGAATTAGTCAGTGTGGCTCTGCTTGTCTGTTGCCTCCTGCACACCTCCCTGGTGTCTCACCCTTTTCCAGTCACTTCAAGAAGTAACTGGGAGTCTAAAAAGGATGAAATCCTCTTAGGTCAGTCCCACCTGTGCTGTCCCACTGAGCCAGATGCCTGAGGAGCTATCTAGTAGCACTGCGTGCAGGTAAAGCCATTTCTGCTGTGCAGGGTTAGGCAGGGCTTGCTCCTCTTTGGCACAGGTGGAGCAGAGTTGCAGGACTGGGAGCCTGAGAGCCACTGATTGCTCAAGCCCCTTTTGGACTCACTTCCAGCAGATTAAGGTAAACTGATGCATCCCAGAGAGCTGTTCCCATTGGGGAGAGGGCTTTCCACAGTGAAGACACAGCTGGGCATGGTGAAGGCACCAGCCCACCCCATTCCCTGTGCAGTGTGCTGTGCTGGGCTGCTGCAGTGTTGGCATCTCAGATGCAGCTGGAAAGGAGACGAGGGCTGTGGAGGTTCTGGACCCTTCCCCATTTCCCCCAAGGAACCTTTGAGCAGGAGGGCACTTGAGAAGATGGGAGAGCTGGCAGATGTGCTGCCCTGCCTTGTTTTTGAGCATGGTGTGAATTTGGGAGTGCTGCTCCTTGCTGCTCACATTGCAGATGTGCCTGTGCAAAGGCTGCCCGGGGTGCTGGTGTTGTGCCACAGGTTCCAGCTGGGTGCCAGAGTCCTGCCAGCCCTGCCAGTGCCCAATCCCAGTGCTCAGGGGTGGGTACTGGCCAGGTGTGGCACTGGGTGCCAAAGCCCTGCTGCTGGAGGGTGATTTGTCTGTGGCCATGCAGGTGCTGGCCAGTGCCTGCCTCGGTGCCCACGTGTGGCATCACAGCTGAGCTGCTTGACGTAAAACTGGCTCCTGCCCCTCACTTTCTCTTCCCAAAGCCTTGCCCTGGTCCCCTTGGCCACCTTGCTGGGTGCTGTTTCTGGTTTTGCTCCTTGGGCACTTCTGAGCACTTCACTTCCCCAGCTCCTGCCCTGCTCCTTTCTCCCACCCATCCCCAGGGCATCCTCACATCTCTGCTGTTGTGGATATTACAGAACTGCTTCTCCCCAGTGCCTCTGAGTGCTGTCCATGTTGTACTGTTCTGTGTGACCTTATTTTTTTTCTTGCTCTTGTGATTGTCACTGTGCCAGTCCAAATTCCTGCCACCCTGACATCTATACTCCTCAGCATGACAGTTGTTGGACACCAGGTGTCAGCACCCAGCCTGAACTGATCTGTGTGCCATGTTCCCACCTTCCTCACAGGCTTTTTCATAGCTCTACCCTGAGAAACTCCCGGTCCATGCCCTGCTCAGGGTCTGTTGCTTCCATCTCAAGCCATGTGTGGCAGACAGAGCTTGGTTCTCAGCGTGCTGGGGCTTCATGGTGCTGCCACGTTGCTCTGTGTGACAAAGATTGGGCTGGCAGAGGAGGATCCTTCCCATCCTTTGTCACCTCCTTGGGTGTGTGGCATTGATTCTCCAGGATGCAGAGACCACGTGTGTGGAGTGGAACGGCTCCAGGGGTGTGGGGAGAGCCCTTCTGCCTGAAGGTCTGCTGCCCCGTGTAGCTCTGGGACCTGTGGTCAGTGCCAATCCCACAAACCCCTCTGTGACTCTTTCCTGCCGTGTTTTCTGTCTCTTTTTGCCTTCTCACATTCTCTGCTGAATGAGGCTCTCCCCTGAAGCTCAACCCAGTGGCTGCTGCCTCACTGGGATGAAGTTTCCCTCAGACATCTCTGAGTTGTGGTTCAGCTCTTGGAGCACAGGTGGGAAGCTTTGGCTCTGTGCTTCTCATGTGCCATCCCAAGCCACCCCTGAAAGTGCCATTGCCCCCGAGCACGGGATGTTTGTCTGATGTGCCCCACGGTCCCAGAATGGGTGGTTGTGTGCATGACCCCATGTCTCACTGTTGTCTTGTTTTGTAGGAGACAGGGCTCTTAACGAAGGTGCTGGAGAAGTACTTTTCAACCTGAAGAGGTGCACCTGGGGAGGATGAGGTCTGCAAGGTCGGCTGTGCGTGGTGAACAGAGGAGAGCATTGTCCTTGTGCGTTTCTATAGCAACATCACTTTTATTTATTCTTTCTGAAATATTGTTAATAGTGATGGTGTGTGTGGAAGTGAAGCCTCCCTGTATAGTTCCTGTATGTTTTGTGTTTCCTTGACCTCTGATGTGCCCGTGTGAATAAAACTGGTTCTTTGCACAGACTCTTCTGTGGGGGGTAGGAAGGCAGCCCCCCAGGGCTTGTGAAGGGGGAATGGGGAGTGGGAGCACCTTGGGGCAGGGTGAAGGGAAGCACTCAACAGCTCAGAGGGGTTGGATTGAGTCCCTGCAGCCTCTGCTCACTGAGGGAAACCCTGACATGGTAAAATGGCACACTTGGGTAAGCTGATCACACCACTCATACTGGAGCATTTGTGACCCTCTTTGCTGGGAATGTCCCCAGCAAAATCTTGTCCTGGCAGTGGTGGGATTGTGGCTCAGTCAGAGTCCTGGCCTTGTGGCACCTCAGGGTTAACTACAGGCTTGTTGGCCTTGGTCATCAAACACTCAGTGTGGTTATGAGGCTGCTTTGTGATGCTGGCTTGGTGCTCCCTTCACCTCGTGCATGCAGTTAAACACAGGGGCAGAGGTACAGCCCTGGGCCCTTTGTGGTGCAGGATGCCAGGAGAAGGGAGCTGGGGCCTGGCTGAAATGGGTGATGGAACAGTCCCATGAGCAGACTCTGGGTCTATACCCTCTGAAAGTGCTGCTCACAGATGCACCCTGTGGCTGCCAGCCACTTGTGGGGATCATGGAATGGGTTGGGTTAGAAGGCACACCCTGTGGCCATATTCCAGGGACAGGGACACCTTCTACTACCCTGGGTTGCTCTAAGCCCTGTCCAGCCTGGCCTTGGACATTTCCAGGGCTGAGGCAGCCGCAGCTGCTCTTGGCAACCTGTGCCAGGGCTTCACCACCCTCCCAGGGAGGAATTCCTTCCCAATATCCCATCTAACCCTGCCCTCTGGCAGTGGGAAGCCATTCCCTGTGTCCTGTCCCTCCAGGCCCCTGACCGAAGTCCCTCTCCAGCTCTCCTGGAGCCCCTTTAGGCCCTGGAAGGGGCTCTGAGGTCTCTCCTGAGCCTTCTCTCCTCCCAGCTGAGCAGTTGCTACTGTGTCAGCCTTTCCTTGGAGCATCTCCATGGCTTTGGAAATGTCTCCAGGAAAAGCAAAACCTAGCAGTAGAACCCAGAGTGATGCCATAAATGAAACCATAAACTCACTCTGCTTCCCACAATTCTGATGATAAATTTAACTTGACCCTTTGATCCCACAGGAGGAGAGCTCTTTTCCCAAGAACAGGCACCTCAGAGCCACCTCACACCAAGCCAAGGGACGATCCAGCACCTGAAGATGCTGATAACTAGTAGAGGGATCAAAGCCATGGTAGGAGACCTTCCTACCATGCTCCCTATCCTTTCAAGTGTACTTCAGATCCTGTCAATCTTCCTCACGGGAGCAGCTGCTTGGCTGCAGCCTCTGGGAAGAGCAGCTCCTTGAGCCTCCCAGGTTCCACATCCTGCTGGTGAACACCACCTGTAAAAATTCCCTTTGTGCGTTCTTTATGGTCTCCTACCTACCAGCTTTGCTCAAGAGGTTTTCCACTGTCCTGCACTCATTCATGCAGGAATCCTTCCTCTAACATCTACTTTTTTGCCAAGACTCACTGCTGTGTTCTGGCATGTGGGTGACCCCCGACTCACTTTTTCATTATCTGGAGTAAAGCTTTGACTTAAAACTAATTATTAGCAAGAAAAATAATGACACTGTGGATTGTGTTTGACACTGGAGGAAACAAGATGCCCCTCAGCCAGCAGTGTGAGGGACTGACAGCCTAATGTGGTTCCTGCCCTGATGTGTCATGGGACCACCCTGTCAAGCTCACTGGAGGGGGAGCAGCTTCCTGGCCATGAGGCAGCCAGGTGAGATGCTCATTCTCCCTCTGGCCTAGCCAGACCCTGTCCAGCTGCCTCTCTGTCTGTGTCCCCAGCCCCCATCACTCTCCTCTGGGCTGAGATAAAGAAGGGTGAGGTCACTTGTTAACTGCTGCCGTGGGCAGAACCAGCTCACCTTGGGGAATATAAATTAGCTTATTGTCAATTAATTTCAGTATTTGATTCAGGTTTTGGAAAAAAGCACCCAAGCATTTTTCACACCTGGGGAAGGCACCTCCCCTCCCCTTTGCCAGGCTCACTTTCAGCACCTCTCCTGCTCCCTGTTGTCCCTGCAGGTGACACTCAGTCCCCTTGTGGAAGCAGCAGCTGAAGGCAGGAGGGATGCCCCTGCTCTTTTGTGGGTGAGGCTTCCACAGGCAATGCCTTCCATGGCAGTGGTCCCTCCAAAGAGTGCATGTTCCACCCTGGAGCCTCTCTTCATCCTCCTCTCTGAGCTGCTGCACAGGCTGGAGTAATGTTGGACCCCCAGCCCTGAGTGCCCAGTGCCTGCCTGGGACACCATCCTACAAGCACAGGGTGACCCAGGCTGGAGAAAATCTCAGCAGATCTGTAGTTCAGCCATCTGCCCAAAGCAGCATGAGCTCAGGCTGCCTTACTCAGGGCTTGAAAACCTCCGTGTGTGAAGGCTGGCTCCACTGCTCAGCTGCTTCAAAGTTTCTATTTATCCCTCACAGGCAAACAGCTACTCAAGCCCTAAATCACTGTTCCCTCTTGAATTTAGATTACAAACTGAGAGGATCAGGAAAGCTTTTGAGGAAGCTCATATTTTTTTTTTTTTTTTTTTTGGCAATTTGCTGGCTCTGCCCTGTCATCCACCTTTCTGACATTTACCTGCTGGCCCACAGCATGCATAGGCTCAGCACAATGTCCTGCCGCTCACCAGGTCATGTTCTTAGGCAAGTTCCAGGACCAAAGCTTTGTGCACAAGCTTAGAAAATGAGTAAATTCTTCGCTTTGGGTTTTTTTTTCCCCAGCTCTGATTTGTTTCTGTTGCTCCTCTGGTTTGAGGATAACCCTCCATGCAGCTGCTGGGGCTCAAGTCCTTGCTCACAGCTGTTTCTGCACATTGCAAGCAGAGATGCCACGAGGCCCCTCAGGGTCACTGGGACGACTTTCCTGGGGTGCTCAGACCTGTGACACGTTTCTTTGGAAGCCCTGAGAGCTCATGGGCTCTGTGACCATTGCTGTTCCTGGGCTTCCCCCACAACCTGAGGCCGTGGCACGGCCCCAGGGATGGGGAAAAGAGCATGAAGGGAGATAAATAGACACAAGTCACCTTCACGATTGACATTTGTGTCTTTGGCTGTGGGACTGACTCAGTAGGAGCTGGTTCAGAGGGATGTCAGTGAAAGTCCACTGCCACCACTTGGTGTCATTGCTGTCCCAGGCTTAGTGAAGTGCTCCCTGTCGTGCTCACTGGCAGGGGACACCCTCCTGCTGAGTTCTTGCAAAGACAGCAGGCCCCAGGTTGGGTTGTTCCCTCCTCTGGGCTGCTTGGAGACCTCTCTTCCAGAGGAGACCAACAAGCCAGGCAGTGAGGAAGGGAGGGAAGGAAGCAGAAAGGGAAGCAGGCAGGGAAGCAGGCTGCCATCAGGAAGCAAACCGGTCAAATTCCATTGCCATCCCCCACGCTCCTCCAGGGAAAGTTCTTCATATCCTGATATGAACATCAAACCCTGACCTGACCAAGGTAAATCCAGCCAGGACAGAGGCTGGGACAACCTGAGGAAAAAATGATTTCCAGAGAGCAGGGCATCCTAGTGCAGAGGAGGTGAAGTTAAATGCAGTTAAATCTCAAACCCTAGAGAGATTCCAAGTGGCCAAAAAGGCCAACAGCAGCTGGCTTGTAGCAAAACCAGTGTGGCCACAGCCCAGGGCAGTGCCTGTGCTGGCACTGCTGAAGCACCTCCAGCCCTGGGGGTAAGCTCTGGGCCCCTCACTCCAAGAAGGACTTTTGGGGGGCTGGAGCATGTCCAGAGAAGGGAACAGAGCTGGGAAAGGGTCTGGAGCACCAGGAACAGCTGAGGGATCTGGACGGGGGGCTCAGCCTGGAGGAAAGGATGCCCAGGAGGGACCTTCTGGCTCTGCACAATTCCCGACAGGAGGGGGCAGCTGGGGAGGGAAGGCTCTGCTTCCAGGGGACAGGACAAGAGGAAATGGCCTCAAGATCTGTCAGAGGATGTTCAGGTTGGACATCAGGAGAAATTTTTTCACTGAAAGGGTGGTCAGTTATTGAAAGGGGCTGCTCAGGAGAGGGAGTCCCCATCCCTGGAGGCATTCAAGGAATGATTTGATGTGGCGTTCAGTGCGCTGGTCTGGTTGACAAAGTAGGGATTGGTCACATCCTGGACTCAATGGTCCTGGAGGCCTTTTCCAACCTCAATGATCCTGTGATTCTGTAATAAGGCATACAAAGGCCTTTTCCTTATGGTATATCCCACCAGCTCACTTTTTCCTATCATTCACCAGCCTCTGGAAAAATCCAACTGGTAAAGATGACACTGAGAGGGTGATGGGACCTTCAAACATTGGGGGATGCATTTAACAAAGGCCAGCCGCTACTCAGTCAGCACCAGGGGATCTGCCTGTTGGGCTGGCCCTGCCCAATCCAAACCTTCAGGTACAGTAGAATGGCATGAAATTCCTGCAGTGCACATAAAGAATATGCTGGAGAAAACAATCTGGGTTATTCCTGCCTCAGGCAAAGACAAACCCCTCTGTGGGATTCCTTTTACTCAAGGACCTGAGTGCACTTTGTTGGTGGTGCTGGAGGATGGGAAAGGCCAATGTGTGCCTCAAGGTGATTTAATTTAGGGTCAGAACAGCCAATAAATTCAATTGTGTGGAGTTAGTTGATACATAATGCTGTGTATTATCACTTCTATGGCACTTCTGTATGCTCCTCATGCCACCAGGCACCTCACAGCACTGTCTGGATTTGGGGGTCTGAACCTGGCTCCCCTCTGATCATCACATTAACAAAGGATGAACTTTGATGAAACTGGACAAGTGCAGTGGTGATGGAACAAGAACTGGCTTTAACACGGGACAAACCTCTGCTGCCCTGAAAGACAGCTGGAACCCAATGTCATGGCCAAAATGAGCTCTGGACTTTTACAGGCATAGTCCATCAGCTGAGGGAATGATCTGTGTGTGTGCACATCCATCAGAGCACAGGAAAGGTCTTGGGAAGTGTGGAACCTGGCATACCATCAGTGACATGGGTGAGGGAGGCTACTGCCCCAGTTTTACTGGGACACAGTTAATTTTTTTCTCAGTAGCTGCTCCAGCGCTGTGGTTTGGATTCAGATCAAGAATAATCTTGACATCCCAGGGATGTTTTGGCTGTTGCTGAGCTTACTCTAAGTCAAGGACTTTTCAGTGTCCCACGTTCTGCCAGTGAGGGGAGGGAAGCTGCCCAGGAAGCTGGGGAAAGCAAGGGCAGGACAGCTGAGGGATATTCCTGCAGAACATCATATTCAGTATATAAACTGAGAGGGAGCTATATAAGGAGTATATAGGAGTATATAAACTGGCCAGAAGCCTCTGATTGCTCTCAGGGGCAGCCTGGGCATTGGTCAGCAGAGGGTGAGCATGAACCGTGTATCCCTTGTTTCTCTTGGGTGTTCTTTTAACATTTTTTTTCTTAAATTACAGCTATTATCATTATCAGTAGTAGTATGAAGTATCACAAGTATTATTGGTATGTTTATATTTTTGTGACCTTTCAGTCATCAAACTTATATCAACCTACAGAATCTTTTTTCTTTTTCTTGTGATGAAGACTTCCATTGCATCAGGTCCTTGGCTCTTGGCCAAGGTCTCAAGAAGAGACTCAACTAAAGATGAGCAGAGACTGTGCAGTGGAAGACAGTCAGAGGCCTGCCAGAGACCTGGTGCTTCTGTGGTAGCCCCAGCAGTTTGGAATCCATTTCACACCGGAGCAAGAGTTCTCCAGTTTCACTTGGAAATGAGAAAGGGCCAAACTCCCTGGACACCAGCCTGTTCTCACTGCTCTGGTGTTTAGAGGAAACCCTTCTCCTGACCCTCTTTCTGAGCCTAGGGGAAATCCCAGCCTTCTGGGATATAAATGACTCCAAGTGCTGATGGTCCCAAGCCAAATCTTCCCCCAGGGGATGCGTTCACCGTGGCCCCAAGGAAATGCCTCGCTCTGATGCGAGGTGCTTCAGCAACTACAGCATAGACATGGAGCCTTGAAATCCTGAGTGTTCTCCTGCTGTGAATAACCCAAGGAAAGAGGCACAGGTGCTTGGCTGTGTTGGTTCCCTGCCTGCCCAGGCTGGGAGGTCTTGGGGTTGTGTCTGACCCAAAGTCCTCTCTATGACCCTGCTCAGGAGATGTTCTTGCAGTGTTTGTGCACCAAGTGCTGCTCCTTGGAGCAAGAGACAGGGATCATCCCAGCTTCAGACTTACAAAGTCTTCTTTTATGGGCTTTTTTATGGGATGAAAACAGCTCTAGGGCAGCAGGGACAAAACCAGCTGTGGGTTTTTGTGGGTCCCTAACCTAAAATCACCAGAGTGCTGGAGTGCAGTGAGAGAAGGTCCAATCTAACATTTTCTTTTCATTTCTATTCATTTTAACCTCCATGCAGGGCTGAGAAGAGGACAAGGACTCCAACAGGAATAAGGGATTCATAAATTTTTTGGTTCTTCAGGCTGGTGGAGTTAAAATACAGTGAGCAGTATACAGCTGCCGTAGCACTGGGGAATTGCAGCAGTGACAGCTCCTTGTGCTCGTGGTCCTGCTGTGCTGCACAGGAAGGTGCCATAAACCTCCTCCTGCCATGTCCACCAGCCAACCTTTGGACTCCTTCTACAATGCTGAGACCATGCCAGGAATTGCAGAGCTGCAGAATTGCCATGGAATTGGTGGATTTTATAAAATATGTGTAGGTCAGTACCACCACGTGGAGGTGTTTTCCTACTGTGGGAAGACCAGCCAAGCAGTAACTGGGGCAAATCTCCTTCCTAAAGGGGCAGGCAGAGGTGGATGCAGTAAGACCCCTTCCTGCTCCAGGGAGGATATAGAAAGAGTGCACTTAGGACACTCCTGTCTTTCCATTTCCTGCTCTCACAGTTCCCACAGCCTTGTTGACATCTCCCAGCCTCTCACGTGCCAGGGAACACCTTTGATTTCAGGACTGAATCTGTACCCGTTCCAAGTGTTTTCATGCCAAAACCAGCAAAAACTGGTCCAGGGTGGTGGCACTGATAAGGGAGCCACCAGCCTCCAGCCTGGTTATGTTGCTGGTGTGGAAGGCAGCAACCTGCTCCAGAACCTGGATCCAAGTGCCATGGAAAGGGCTAAGGGAGCTCCAGGCAGGGCAGGAGGACTTGTGGGAATACTTACCTGGGACTTGGAAGAAGGGGGACTCTGTTTTTCTTGCCTGGGAACATTTGTGTGGCAGGCACACCTAGACCTTAAAAGACCCTGTCCTTTCATGAAGGGTCAACCTCCCAGCTCCCTGCCATGTGTGCTTTCCCTGGAAGGATGGGAGACACCTACCCTGAAAGGTTTTAGGGAACCAGCTCTGATGGGAGGTGTGTGAGACTATGGTGGGAGGAACAGGGCCTTCAGCCTCATATAAATACTGGTGGGTGTCTGCTGAAGGCCTCTGGTTCAACCTCTCACTCACAGCAGGACTGTCACCACCTGCAGGACACCATCCCAGGGTGATGTTTGGTGGGACAGGACCACTGGGAGGGAAGAGCTCTGACCATCGTTGTCTTTGGGTGATTTTGTAATTATGTTTTATTCCCTAATTGTCTGCTTTACACCCAGAAAATGGCTGCTGTAGACTTAAGATAGACCTGGGGGGTGGGGCAGGGAGCTTTGGGCTTCTACCTGATTTTGGTTCAATCTCTCTCCAGGCTGGACTGGGGATGCTGCATTGCTCTTTTTGTGGGATTAGCTTTAAGCTAGCTTTAAGCCAGAAGTTTTTTTTTTTTTCCCTTCCCTTCCCTTCCCTTCCCTTCCCTTCCCTTCCCTTCCCTTCCCTTCCCTTCCCTTCCCTTCCCTTCCCTTCCCTTCCCTTCCCTTCCCTTCCCTTCCCTTCCCTTCCCTTCCCTTCCCTTCCCTTCCCTTCCCTTCCCTTCCCTTCCCTTCCCTTCCCTTCCCTTCCCTTCCCTTCCCTTCCCTTCCCTTCCCTTCCCTTCCCTTCCCTTCCCTTCCCTTCCCTTCCCTTCCCTTCCCTTCCCTTCCCTTCCCTTCCCTTCCCTTCCCTTCCCTTCCCTTCCCTTCCCTTCCCTTCCCTTCCCTTCCCTTCCCTTCCCTTCCCTTCCCTTCCCTTCCCTTCCCTTCCCTTCCCTTCCCTTCCCTTCCCTTCCCTTCCCTTCCCTTCCCTTCCCTTCCCTTCCCTTCCCTTCCCTTCCCTTCCCTTCCCTTCCCTTCCCTTCCCTTCCCTTCCCTTCCCTTCCCTTCCCTTCCCTTCCCTTCCCTTCCCTTCCCTTCCCTTCCCTTCCCTTCCCTTCCCTTCCCTTCCCTGGAGTCCCCTCAGCCTCTTTCCCCCCCGCCTTGAACTGTTTTCAGCTTTTCTTATTTTTCCTTTCAGCCCTTCTGGGGAGGCAATGGGGGACCTTGGAGGAGCTGAACCAACTTGAGAAAGGACATTAAAATCCAGCTTTGGCTGCTATGAGGAGAAGACCCACACCAGACATCCAACAGGTTCCCAGCGGCTCTGTGAATTCTTTTCTCCCCCCTCTCCAAAGA
Organism: Vidua macroura; assembly: GCF_024509145.1. NCBI lineage: Eukaryota > Metazoa > Chordata > Aves > Passeriformes > Viduidae > Vidua > Vidua macroura. The sequence goes on along the minus strand of NC_071582.1, from coordinate 4,013,368 downwards.
AGGGCAGCCACCACCTTTGCTTCTCAGCCACACGGTGAGGTGAAGTTGGGGTGTAAGGTTCAATTTATAATTTTTTTTTCTGTGCTTTGAGGGTATCTTGCTTTGATAATGAACAGTTTTTCTTTTTTTTTCACTTTCATCCCCTGGTATCCATTTTTGTCATTGACAGAAGAAAAGAGACCTACTGAAGCCCTTTCTCCTTAGAGAGAACATTTATTCCAGGGCATTTCCTCCCAAAATTTGTCTCCAGAACTGAGACCATTATCTATCAAAGCTTTTGTGACACCCAGAGCTGGTAGAGAACATGCATAGGTGACCTGGCCAACCTCAAATCTGCCTTGGATATCTTCCACCACAATGTTCACTCTGCTGATGTGAGATCTGGAAGCTCACACCCCTCAGGAGCTGGTGTGAAGGGATTCCAAGGCTGGCAAGGAGATATAAGACAAAGGAGTTTCCATGGAAAAATGTTGCTTAAAGTTGGCCTCTAATGCCAGGGATTACAAGAGAAAGCTCTCTAAGCTGCAGCCAAGGATGAAAGTGATAATTACCACACAGTGCATCATTAACAAGCCCCAGCAAAGCTGGGAAAAGTCCAACTCCCTGGTGGTTCCATTAAACTGGCAGGAAGGGCTGTTATCTGTGGTGACAAGCTTCCCCAAACTGGGACAGTAAAATCCCTGATAAATGCATCCCAGAGCTAATGCCCTTCCCGAGACCCACAGCAGGGCAGAAGAGCTCTGTTAGATGAGGGAGATGCTCTGGGATGAGTCTGAAGGGGCGGTTTGGGAGCTGGCAAATCCATTTGCTCTCTGATGGAGAGGAAACACCTGTAAGAGATGCAAGATGGGAGGTGACATTCTTCCCCTCTCCTCCCAGCTCCCAGGGTATCAGCTTAGACCCTCTCGTGATTCCTCTCCGTATCCCTGTTGCAGAGCTGGGATTAGGGCAGCCTGGAAGGGGCACTTGGGCTCTGTCAGCAGTAGGGAACAGCTGGACCTGCAGCCCCTCATCCAAGCTGGGTAATCCCAGGAAGCAGCAAGGGAAGGAACGGGAGCAGCCCAGACCCTTCCCCACTCAGACGTGGGTCTTAGTGCCCACGGGGTCAAACACGGAGTTTCTGGGGTGGATGGAAATATTTGGGAGGGCAATGGGACAGCAAGGTTCCTGTCCCTGTATCTCCGAGAGCCCATGGAAACCTGTAACACTGGCAGGAGCTGAAAGGAGCTGTTTGGGACTAGAAGTATTGATGGTCAAGCACCCAAAGCAAGATGCTCTTCCTGAACGCTCAACACAATTTCTAGATGAGGATTTCCTCAGTGGGGCTGAAACCACATGTCTGGAGCTCATGTCATGTTTCAGTTCCCACCAGGATGATATGTGGCTCCTGCTGAGCTCTGCCTCCATCTCCTGGCAGTCCTTTCACTTGACCCTGAGCTGTCTCCATCGTAAGATGTGAAACCCACTGGTCAGTGTAGTGGGTAGCAACACCTTCTCCTTCTCTCAAAATGTGTAATTTCCAAATAGAGCTGGAAAAATAGATCCTTCTTGCAAATATATCTAGAGCCTAACCAAGGCCACAGCAACCTCTCTGCTCATCAAGGTGGAACTGACCAGAGGGGGTCCCTTCTCCTCCTTCATTCCTCCTGTCATTCCCTTCAAGCTGCTCCATCGTGACCCAAAGATTCCTGGGCAAGGATCCACAGGATGGACTTCATCACAACAGATCCCCAGCTCAACTCTGGCTGCAGCATTGTCCCTGTCAGGGAAAAGGACAGAGGGGTGATGGGGACAGCTATGGGGCAGAGTGACTCCTCGAGACAAGCACCACATCTATCTTCCTGGCTCCAATGGGTCAGGCAGAAATCCTCCTTGTTCATCCCCAAAATCACCTCCCTGCCCAGGCATGTACACATTCTTTCCTCACTGCACTTCCCAGCCCTGAGAGGGGTGGCTGATCCAGCACTCAACATCCTCTTGCACAAGAGGTGATGGGTGCTGCTCCCCCTGCCCCCACCTCCCTCGGTGACCTGGATCCAATGACTCATCTCTAATCTGGGGATTCATCTCCCCAGAGGGAGTGAAGCAGAAGCTTCCCAAGAAAGAGGGCTGCCCCAGCAAGGGCAGGGTGCTGATAGTGGGAGAAGAAACTCCCTGGAAAATGCGTAGTGTTCCCTGGAAACTGTGTGATGAAATGCACACCTTTACTACCTGCAGAAATACTCAGAAAATTTAAAAAGGAGGAAAACACAAACAACCAGTTGTAATAATAGCCTCTTCCTATATGCAGAGTGCTGGGTGAGGGGTAAGTCAAGCAGTTTTCTCACACTTCCCAGGATATGATCTCATCAGCACTCCAGGGAAGGGGAGATCCCACTGCCACAATCACACTGGTGTTTCCATCACTGCTGGGGACAGATGAGAGAACCAGAGCATTTCTGGGAGCTCCCCTGAGGTCCTTGCACACAAACCTTGTGTTGCTGGTCACCTTTAGAGAAAAAGGGGAACTCCCTCCCGTCTTCATTTTTGGGAATAGGATATCTCCCCAAAGGATGTGTTTGTGATGCTTGTCTGAACAGCCCCAAACCCATGGTGCCTCAATCCCTTCGGAAGGCAAACTCCATACATTGGTTTATCCAAGCCAGTGTAGGGCCCATCCCTCTGCTGCCTATCCCAGCTCCAGGGAGTGCAACGAGGGATGCTTCAGACCCTCATCCCACACGTCACTTCACATGGTTGCACCTTCCCCATCCTGATTCATTTCGTCCTGCCACTTACCAGCCACCTCCTCAGTTATCCTCTCCCACACTGGAGGGAGAGGTGGTTCCACCTTTACAACAGGTCCAAAGCCCCTGTGATCATCCCTAAGGATTTGCTCCATTTGCTGTGAAGCCCATGTCTCCCTCTGCTTTGCAGAGGCTGTCAGAGCTGGAGCTGGTGCCACATCCCCACCAGACAGCTCCTCAGCACATCTCTGCACACACATTCCCCAGCCACATCACCCTTGCCACCCTTTAATTTTTGTAAACCATTCCAGGGGAGTGATCCTATGTTCAGACTGGGTCAGACCAGGTAGGGATTTGAAGGGAAATGGCAAAGTCTTTGCCCAAAAAATGCCTTTATTTCTGGTTGGGCATGAGTGAAAACTTGTTTTTACCTCCCTCTGCCAAGGAGGTGGGTTCCCAGCCAGCCCATTCACTGGGATAAAAAAAAAAAAAAAAAAAAAAAAAAAAAAAAAAAAAAAAAAAATCCAGGGGGTGTCTGTGCCAGTTTCAGAAGAAAGACCCCAAACATGGGTCAGGAGAGTGTTTCTGCCAGGCTGGTCCCTCTCAGTATCAATACAACCTTCTTCAGACAACTGAAATGCCAAAGTAGAGGAGCAAACCCCAAAAGCTTGAATTTCCATGATCTCCATGCCCTGGCCAGGTAACAAACCTGAGCATCTTCTGCGTGATGGGGCTGGGAGCACCTCTGGACACCTTGCCTGGTGCCCAACAGCTCAGTCAGGACCCTCTCAGTGATGGAGTCAGGGGTCAGGGCCATCAAGGAGGCCACGCAGGCACAGCCTGTGCTTGATGATCTCGGCTGGGAACTCCACCCCACAGTGCCCATGAGGGCTTTGGAGACCTCTGGTCTCACCAGGATCCAGAGGGCCCTGGCAGCTCCAGGGTCTTCATGACATATGGAACTGGAGTTTTTTTACTGTTCTCCAAGAAAATTCAGGGAGATGAAGCCAACCCTTCCCAGGGCTGTGCCCGCAGCAGGAGCGCCGGAGCGGCCGGTCCGCTGTGGGTTCGGCTGGATGATCCAACCGCCTTTGGAGGCGGGCACTCTAAAAACCACCGGGAGCAGCACAGCCGTGACTCCACGCCAGGCTGGCTCCTCGCCCGCAGCCTCGGCAGGAGGTGCGAGCGGGCGGGCGGGTAGCACCACGGCTCATCCCGGTGCATCCCGGCGCTTCCCGGTGCATCCCGGCGCACGTCGCGGCTCCCAGCCCGGGAGCGGCTGTAGCGGAGGTAGGCTCGGCGTGGGGAAGGGTATGTGGGTGTTTCTGCTGCTGCTGCAGGGATAGCCCCCATTCCCGGGGGATGCTGAGCAGCCCTTTCCCAGCAAGAAAGGGAGCTGGTCAAGTGCTGTGGTAAAAACAGCCTTTGGTCTCCCAAGCAGCGTCCTACCGCTGTCCCCAGCTGGCTCCTGAGGGCTGACACACCGCTGCCACGGGCGGGCTGTGTCTCTGTCCACTCCGTGTTATTCCCGTTTCCTCGGACGCTGAGGAGTTAACTCCACGGGGGCTCAGCCAGGAGCAGCGCGATTGGGCTCAGCCTGTGTTTGTGCCGTGATTCACCCAGAGCGCCGAGCCAGGCTGCTGGATAAAGAGCTGAACTAGGCAGGGTGGGAGCACAGGCAAGGTTTTGGGGATGGGGAACAGAGGAGGGGAGTGAATGGCCCAGTAGTGTTTGCATGTCTTGCTGTCCCTCTCTGGGGACAACCTGAATATTGCAGCAGATGCCCTGGTGGCTCCAAGCCAGCTCTGCTGTGGGCTGTATGCTGGGAAGACAAAGGGTTCCCGTGGGAGATCCCCGAGTGCATGGCCAGTGTGGGGCTGCAGTGCCCAGGGGCGCTGGGATGCACACCCAGCCGTGCCAGGGACAAACAGAGTGCTGGCAAGGGGGCAGGAGACACTTCTGTGGGGAAGGCTGGTTGGAGTGGATGTGTGGAGATTATTTTCTCACCACTGTCTCTCTGGGTGCCAGTTTTGAGTCCTTCCAGGCAGCAAGATGACACTGTGGAATGGCTCCTACCCCTTCTACCCTGGAGCCAATGCCTGCTTCCCCTTTGACACCACCCGGGCTGTCATTGTCACCATATTCCTCTCCATGTTGGCCACGTTCATCATCATCCTGCCAGGGATCCCGGGCAGGGGGGTAAGTGGAGGGGCAGGGGCAGTTCAGACCTCTGGTCCCTGCCTATGCATTCCACATTCCTCCTCCTTCACAGCCTCCATGCCAGACTTGGCAAGCAAACCTGCCCGCGGGCTATAGCCAGAGCTCTGGGATCTCTGGAATGCCATGGGGCTGAGTGAGCTCCAGCCCATCCCAGCATGAACACCAAACTCCACCACCCCAGACTTCTGAGGCAGCTAGAGCTGATCTTGGCTGGATTTCTCTGTGAACAAGACAAAAATCTTTCACCAGAGTGGAATAGCAGGGTGAGGCTCAAAGATGTCACCCCACCTTCCCAGAAACCTCAATAAAAGAAGGAGGTGTGTACCGGGCATGTCCCAGCACTGCTCACTGGGCTCTGTGTGGCCAACAGACCCTGCTGTGAGCCACATCAAGTGCCTGGTTTTGCACCAGGGCTGGTTGAGGGGCTTCTGTCCCCCAGGGGACACTCTACAAATGCCTGGTCACTCCTTTTTTCTACAGCTGTGGCCAGCTGTCAACACAGCTAAACACATGAAGTTTGGATAAGTGTGGAAATTGCAGCTGAAGACTGTTAGAGGGAATGTTTCCACCCTCCTTCCCAAGAAAAGGGCCATCACAGCTTTCTCCAAGAAGATCATTTGATCTTCTTCCTCTGCCAGATCTTCCTGCTGCCTCCCCCCCACCACAGCATGGATGCCACGGGTGTACCCCATGCCAGCACCCACAAAGCACATGGGGTGGCTCCCCAGGGGAGGGACAGGTCTATTTCTCACCATTTCACGTTTCTAAATTATGTGCTTGGTGCTGAGATCTTTGTGGTAAAATCTGACTGACCCGTGTGCCTCCACTCTGTTCACCCCTCACAGCAACTCTTCTGGTTCCTGCGGTCGGTGCTGGGGCTCTTCATAGGAGCAGTGATCCTCAGTGAGTGCTGGGGTCCTGGGGGAAGCTCATGGATGCCCAAGAAATGGAGGGGAAAGGTGGGGGAGGGTGGATAGATCAGTCAAGGGCCAAGTCCAGCCCGTAGGATGAGTTCATGGGGAAGATGGACACATGTCTTGTGTCTGGGAGGTGGCCCCAGCAATGGGTGAAAGGCACTCATATGCCTCCAGTCTGAAGACTGGTGGTCATATCCAGGGCAGTCACCAAAAGCTCGCCACCGACTTCCAGGGAATTCAGGCATATTGGCAGGGGCTAAGATGAGAAGCAGTGCCCAGACATCAGCCCCACTGCCACCAGGGTTAGGATCTCCACTGGGGCTGGGGAGAAACCAACCCAAGTGGGGCTTTCAGGGTCATGGGGTGGGAGTGATCTTGGGGAAGGACATACAGGACTCCTGCCCCTTGGGACTAACAGCCCAGTCCTGAACTTGGGATGAGGTAGGTGATGCTCAGACCATGGCGACCATCCTGGCAGGTTCTTCCAGCATCAGACATCTTGCTGCCAGGCTGTAACTAACCCCTGAAGTCTTCACAGATGTACAGTTCACCAGGGACTGGGAGACTGGCTGGGTGCAGGCAAACACCTCCTACAAGTCCTTCAGCCATGTCCAGGTGAACGCGGACATCGGGCTGCACATCGGCCTGGCAGGGGTGAATGTCACACTCAGGGGTGAGTCTGATGTCCCCATCTGGAACTCTGGAGAGGCCACGGCCCCAGCAGGTCTACAGCTGCTCTGCAGGGCCCCTTGCTCTGTCTGGAGGCTCCTGGGAGCCTGCTGTGCCTGTGCTGCTGGCTGGCAGTGCCCAGGTGCTGGCACAGCAGGACCTCGGTTGGTCCCTCCCGCAGGAAACCCAGTGGAGCAGATCAACGAGACCATCAACTACAACGAGCACTTTCCCTGGAACTTTGGAGTGGATTATGACCGCAGCTACAGCGAGGGGCTGCAGAAGGGGCTGCCCAGCCCCATCCTCTACGTGGCAGAGAAGTTCAGCACGCAGAGCCCCTGCGCCGTGCACAGACAGTACCGCATCACCAGCCACTATGTGTCCCTCACCCTGTGGTGAGTTACAGCCAGGGGTCAGCCCTGCCCTGCACTGGGGAGCTGGGAAGGACCAGGGACAGCAGAGAGAGCTTTATGGAGCCACCCTTGTCACTGTAAGACCATGTCAAAGCCTTGGCTCTCTGCAGAATCTGGGGTTCTCATGCTTCTGTGCCTGTCATAGATTCATAGAATTGTGGAGTCATGGAGTGATTTGGGTTGGATGGGATCTTAAAACTTATGTTGCTTTAACCCCCAACCATGGACAGGGACATTTTCACTGTTCCAGGGTGCTCCAAGCCCCATCCAGCCTGGCCTGGAACACTTCCAGGGATGGGGCAGCCACAGCTGCTCTGGGCAACCTGTGCCAGGGCCTCACCACCCTCCCAGCCAGGAATTCCTTCCCAATATCCCATCTAACCCTGCCCTCTGGCAGTGGGAAGTTATTCATCCTCATCCTGTCCCTATAGGCCCTTGTTCAAAGTTCCTCTCCAGGTCTCTTGGAGCCCTTCCAGGCACTGGAAGGGTCTCTAAGGTCTCCCCAGAACCGTCTTCCCTCTCTCAACACCCCCAACCCTTCCAGCCTGGCTCCAGAGCAGAGGGGCTGTGGCCCTTGGAGCATCTTTTGTCCATGTCCCCAGACCCCTCTTATGTCCCCAGACCCCTCTAATGTCCCCAGACTCCCGTGTCTTGATGTACAAAACTGCAGTCAGACAAAATGTCATTGAAGGGAAAACAGATGCAGCTGTGGGGCTCACGGTTCAAGATCTCTCCCAAGGACCAAGAGAAAGAGTCCTCGTTGAGACCCACTGTGAAGGGTCTTCCTTTGCACGTCCAAGTGGTCACAGACCTGCCTGAGGCGAGCGGGAGGGACCATCAAGAGGGAGCTCATGAAACTTAGAGCCCTTGTGTGTGTTGTCATTGTGGAGTCCCAGAGCACCCCCACGAGTCTCAGAGGTGGTGGGAAAGGCACTGCAGGGAAGAGAGAGCCTTGCAATTCCCCCTTGAATGTAGGTTCCAGGACCCTGTACCCATCTCCTTTTTCATTTTCAGGAAAAATAATTATCCCCACCCAAACATTCTTCTATTTCAGAGCAGAAATGTTCATGAAAACTTTTTTTGTTTGTTTGTTTTCTTGGAATCAGAAAAATTTGTTAGGCTCGCCTTCCCAGGGAGCTAAATCCAAGCCCCAAGCACAGGGTAGGGCTGGCAGCTGGGTGCACTCCAGGTGCTGAATCAGGTGTGGGCATGGCTAATGGTGCAGTTCTTCAAACAAAGGTGTCCCTTGATGCCATTGTCCCTCTGAACATCTGGGAACTGCCTGGGGGTGACCAGTTGTGGACAATCACAAGAATCAGGAAAGAAGTTGCAATCTGATTATTAGAGATATCCTCTGCCCAAATTAAGGTGTAAATGAGACCATATGCTGAAGCCAATAGTATGGATTTTATGTCACAGGAAATATGATGCAGACAAAGATAGAAAGAAATAGAAAAGGAAACTAGGAGGAGAGAGAGTGAGAGAGAGACAGATTAAATAAGAAGATACGACCACCCATGGAACCAGACAATGCCCCATTGATCCTCCTCTCTGGTCTTGTCAGAGGTGGGAGTCCCGCAGAACTCAGAGCCCAGTGCTGGTTCGGGTTTAAGTGAGAGCACCCAGAACTTCCCTGCAGAGGGGAACTTTTACACTTTGCAGCTCTGTGGATCAGGGGTATTTCTCCAGTGGAAGGGCTCAGAGTCTCGGGATGCTTCAGGGGTCTTGGATGGTTTGTGATCCCTTCTGAGGCATGACTCTGCCTCTCATGCTGGTGTTGAACAAATTCTGCCCCCTCAGAAGGGATGGAAACCTCAGGCCGAGGTGTGAACAGAAACAATGTGCCATGTGAACAGGCCCTTCCCGGGAAGGGAGGGGGAGTGGTTCAGCTGAGCCTGTTGTGTAAGGGAGGACATTGGCATGACAAAAAACATCACCCTGCCTCTCCAGAGTCTGCTCCTCATCTGCCTCAAAACCCAGAGCTTCTGGGGTGGCTCCTCTGTCTTACGTACATCTGAGGGCTTGCCACCACACACCCGAAAAAACTCCTCCTTCCCCCCTCGTAGAGGGGAACCCAGCCCCAGCAAAGCACCTGCTGCCTCTGCAAATGGCCAAATGTTTGAGCTATTAAACACTAATATTTCAGTCTCTCACAGGAACCTCCAGAGATTTCTACTCCAGGCCCACACCCAGAGCAGGGCTGATGCCAAAGCCCTACTGAGGTGCTCGGGGGCTTCAGGAAATTCAATACTGAACATTCCCAGGGGTGCAGATCCCTCTCCACTGCTGTGGGATCTGTCCCACAGCTCCACCATGTCATGACACAGTTGTTTGGGTTGTAAGGGACTCTCTAGATCAGGCTGTCCAGATATCTGCTGAAGCAAAGCCAGCTAGAGCAGGTTGCCCAGGGCTTTATCCCTCCACTGGGATATGGAGAGGAGACCCTGACTAGATACTCCAAGCCTGATGTTTTCTGCTCAGTTTTGTGGTCCCTTTGCAGGCTGGCCTTTTGCACATGGCTCATTTCCATCCTTCTCTTCTCCATGTCCATCCTGCTCTATGGTGGCCAGATGCTTCTGCTCACTGCCACACTGATCCTCTTCTCACTGCTCCTCTTCTCCACTGCGAGGAACACCCTGAGGTGCCCCATCCAGTTCGGCCCAGTTTCCTTGAGAACAGACTATGGTGAATCCTTTTGGCTGGCATTAGCAACAGGTGAGTGCTCAGCTTGCTTCTGGGGCATTCCTTCTCCATCCCTACAGAGATGATGGCCCAACAGCACCTCATCCCTTCTTTCTCCATGGCTGGTCACAGAAAATGATAATTTTAGGTTAGAAGATTTTAGATTGGAATTATCAAGGCTGGGGAGAGAAAGAGATGAGCAGCCAAGAGAATTGAATGTTTGAAGTTACCTGCTGCCTAGAGATTCCCTCTGCCTTTCAGGACCTGCTCCACTTCCGAGCAGCAATTATTTCCTTTGATCAAACCAGAATTTTCCATGTTACAACATCACCTCCAGGGAGACTAGCCCTTTTCCAGTAGCAGGTAGTAACGAATTCCTCTTCTTCAGGCTAAACAAACCCAGGTCCTCCAGCCTTTTCCTGTGCACGCTGGGCTCCAACCATCCCAGCTCTCTGCCCCAGTTCACTGACCTCTCTTTTGTACTAAGGAGCCCAAAGTGATGCCAGACTCGAGAAGGGGAAAGAGAAACCAACACCTTTGCCTGCCTGCTGGGTGATGCCACATGTCCCTGGCGTGCAGCTGGGACCCAGCAGAGCTCCTGCAGTGCTGTCACTGTGTATCTTTGCAGGGCTGCTGTGCCTGGTCTTGGGGCTGGGCATCATCATCCTCAACTCCCTGCAGCCAGAGAAGCTGAAGCTCATCTTTAGCCTGGACAAGAGCAGTGAAGAGGAGCTGTGGGACAAGTCCTGCCTGCCAGCCCAGCCCAGCTGCTCTGCACAGGATGGGCTTATGGTCCCCCTCGGGGAGCTCTGCCACAGGGCAGCCACCCAGCTCTGAGGCACAGGAGAGGCAGGACAAGGCCTGCAGATGCTGCTCCTGAATTCACCAAATCCATCAGGAGCCCAGGTGGGAAGAGACATGGCAAGAACCAAGTGATGAGAATATCCAGATCTGAAAAAGTGTCTCAAATACAACAGTTTTTGTTGGTTTGGTTTTTCTTTTTTTTTTTTTTCTCTGTTTTACTGTCCTTCCCCTCAGTCCATCCCAACAAACCCTGAGTTGGCCCCAGGATACAGTGATGAAATCAAAACAAACTAGGGAGAAAGCAAGTAACTGCAGACTCACAGTTATGAACCAAAGGAGAAGTAGAGCCCACAAGAGCCCTCTCACTCTGAAGGCCCTCAAAAATTCCCCCTGCCCTTGGATGCTCTTCCCATCAGCAGTCAGGAAGCGCAGATGGAGCTGTGCTCCTCAGGCTGCCCTGTACCAACACCTCCTCTTAGTCTGAGGTGAAGAGCAGGATGGCAAAGAGGAACACGATTTAGTGGGATCCTGGAGGTACCAGACCAGGAGGGAAGGAGGGGGAGGAGGAGGTGAGAAAGGAGGTGCAACAGTGCCTTGGAGATCAGCTATAACCAATTAGGGAGAGGTGAGCAGCACCTCCAGTCTCAGCTCCTCCTGGGTTACTCATGACAAAGGTTTCTTAGTGGGTGACCTTGAAATGTGCCAAGGAGACATTTGTCCCTATGGGAAGGAGGCTGCTGCTGGGGGCTTGCCAGAAGAGACCTTCAGATATGCCCCATGGCCCCTGCTTAAGAAACCAGCCCCCTAAATGTACACAGTGTTTCAAAGGAGAGGGGTTTTAGTAAAGTTTTATTGAAAATAATTCCTGTGCAGAACAAACCACATTAGTGACGTACAAATATCATCTGACAGAAATAAGTAACTTACCAGCAAGGATCTCAGAAAGAAAAGTCCAAATACTGAAATTATGTACTTTACAATTAATTGGAATGAAGGTGCCCAGGTTTCCAGCATTCAGATATATAATCCCAGAATGGTTTGGGTTGGAAGGGACCTTAAGACTCATCTTGTTCCACCCCCTGACATGAGCAGGGACACCTTTCACTATCCCAGGTTGCTCCAAGCCCTGACCAACCTGGCCTTGGACACTGCCAGGGATGGGCAGCCACAGCTGCTCTGGGCAACCTGTGCCAAGGCCTCACCACCCTCCCAGCCAGAAATTCCTTCCCAATATCCCATCTAACCCTGCCCTCTGGCAGTGGGAAATTATTTCTTCTCATCCTGTCCCTACGGGCCCCTGTCCCCAGTCCCTCTCCAGATCTCTTTGAGCCCCTTTATTCTCTGGCAGGGGCTCTGAGGTCTCCCTGGAGCCTTCTCTTGTCTCCAGGTGAGCACCCCCAGCTCTCCCAGCCTGGCTCCAGAGCAGAGGGGCTCCATCCTCAGAGCATCTCCGTGGCCTCCTCTGGACTCTCTCCAACAGCTCCACGTCCTCTCTGGAGGCAGCTCTGCAGGTGGGGGTCTCACCTGAGTGAGGCAGAGAGACAGATTCCCCTCCCTACCCTGCTGCCCAGACAGTCTAAGTGTTCTCCAGCTGGACACAGAAGTGTCCAGCTGGAAGTGGAGTGAAGGGATAACTTCACTCTCCTTCCTTTCCTATGGCATCTTTTTGGCCCACACTAGGCTACAAGTTTCGTCTAATAAAGGCCAAATTTGGAGGTGAAAAGAATCCCATCAGCACATCCCTCACAGCAAACTCCATGGTACATTTACTCAGCCTTTGTTTCTGCAGCAGTTTTTTTGTTCCAGCTCCTGCAGCATCCAGCCTGTAGAAATTGGATCCATACCTGGCTTTCCTGGATACACCTAAACCACAAAATGTCATATTTGGGGAAAAAATGAGCAGGTTTAATCCCAGGCTTTTGGAGTGGCAGGTGCTCCCAGGCAGAAATGTGACCCATGACCTGTTTCTCAGTTTCAGAGGGAACAGATCATTGGAAAACCCCTGCACTGCAGCGTGGGACAGGGCATGGAGCAGGAAGGGCATGGAGCAGGAAGGGCATTCCTCCTGGGCCAGGGGTCCCCAGGTGAGTGTGCAGCCCACGTCTCAGCAGCTGTGAGCTGCTCTGATGGCAGCCTGCCAGCACAGCCTGCCCCTTCCAGAGGGAGACACAGGGAGACACAGTCTGGGAAGTTACTTCCCAGCAAGGACCCATCCCAATGTGGGCTTCAAAGGCAGTTGCATGAGGAAATGCATCTCTGGGGACATCAAGAAGAATTTGTTCTGCCCTTTTGGGTCCATCTTCAGGGAAAGAGTGAGGACTTTCTTTTAGACGCTGTTGATTTCAGAGGGCTGAGAAGGAGACAGGCCCTTGCTCACAAAGTGAGGGTTGATGAACACCTCAGGCATCTCCTGGTACTCCTCTGCTTTGTCCTCACGGAGATCAAAGAACGTTTTCAGCAGGTCCAAACTGAGGTAGTGCATGGCCACGATGGTGATCCCAACCACAAAACAGAGTAGGCCTGGAAACAAAAATGCACTCTGATTGAGTTCCTGTCACTCCAGCAGTGTCCCCACCCCACAGCTGTCCTTGGATTGTCCCCTGACAGAGGACAATGCCTTTGCTTGTGGAAGGTGGCCTTCTATTGTGTGAGCTGTTCTGAGCATCCTTAAAACCCAGGCACAAGTGTGAAAACCCAGGCAAGTGATCCCAATGCCTTTGCACCTCAGGAACTATAAATGCCTCTATTGCCTTGAGATGAGGATCGTGTTTCTCCTTTTCCCATCCCTCTCCACATCTCTGCCAGGATCTGCTTTGCCAAGGCACAGGCTGGTGCTCTGGGGAGCTGCACTTCCCACTTGGGAGGGAAGCACTGGGACTCTGGTAATCCAGAGGGACACAGTGATGTGACCTGGGGCACCCTGATGTTCTTACCAATTGCTAGCATGAGCCAGAAAGATCCCCCATAGGCTACGTGCAGGGTCCTGGTCCCAATCTGGATCAGGCACATTGGAGTGTTCCTCACGGTGGAAAAGGAGAGCAGCGAGAAGATCATGAAGGCCCCTGTGACCAGGAGCATGTACCCTCCATAAATGAGGACAGGCATGGAGAAGAGAATGTTGGAGATGACCCACGTGCAAAAGGCTACCCTGTAGACAAGAGAAGACCAAGAGATGAGTGGTGTGAGCCCCATGGATTAGGATGCTCTGTGTGAGGATTTCCATGGGGTAGGAGAAACCTGAGCTCCAAGTGCACTGTAGGAGGTGGAGAAGAGCTGTGGGCAGGCAGGAATGATCCCTAATCCCCACGCTGGGCAAGAACATGTGCAAGGCTCACATTGCTACATCCAGGAGGCAGAAACACAGATCTCCTCCTCCTGTTGCTCAGCCCACAGACAGCACCAGCCTCAGTGTATCTGGACCATCCAGTTATCTGCCCTTTCACATGTGGGGCACTGTGGTCCCTGAGAGTAGCACCCAGGACTGAGATAAGTGCAGGAGCAGGCAAAGGTCATTTGTAGTAGCTCTGAACTTGCTGAGAAGTTGGGCTACAGAGGAAGGCCTCAGCTATGGACCAGGGGCTCTTGTTCCATGGCATCACCAGGATTCTTCCCTAGTTTCTGTGTCCCTGCTGTCAAACACCAAGAAGGGAGAACAGCGCTGCAATGGTTCTTGATGGCAAACACGTGGTGGAAGGGACCATCTCCTGCCAGCTGGGGGCTAGCTCTCCCCCAGCCCAAGTGGGCACTGACCTTGCCAAAGAGTCAAGATCTACTCCACAATCTTAGGATCTTTTTCTCACCTGGTCCCAATCTTAGATACAAAATCCACTCACAGGTAGGGTTGGGAGAGTTCTTCATGTGTCCATGGGCCTCTCTGGGCCACCAAGGACAGCAGCTTCAACTCCATTCATAGGAATGGACTTGTGCCATCATCACCACATCACAGCAAGGACCTGCACCACACTCCTCTCTCCTGTGCCCAGCCCTGTGGATTTGTCCAGCAGGGACAACCAGGACTTCTTCTCTGCTCAACCTAAAGTGTTGACAGTGCCCAGCAGGGCCCCCTCCATGCACACAGCTTCCCTCCTGGCAGGATGCAATCCCACCCATTCCAAAGGCCTAGGGGAAAGGCAGCCAAGCTTTTCACATCCCTGCATCTCCCATGCCTGCAGCAGGACAGGAGGGCTCACCAGAGCATGGCTGAGGCGTAGTGGCTGGCGATGCGGTACTGTCTGTGCACGGCGCAGGGGCTCTGCGTGCTGAACTTCTCTGCCACGTAGAGGATGGGGCTGGGCAGCCCCTTCTGCAGCCCCTCGCTGTAGCTGCGGTCATAATCCACTCCAAAGTTCCAGGGAAAGTGCTCGTTGTAGTTGATGGTCTCGTTGATCTGCTCCACTGGGTTTCCTGCGGGAGGGACCAACCGAGGTCCTGCTGTGCCAGCACCTGGGCACTGCCAGCCAGCAGCACAGGCACAGCAGGCTCCCAGGAGCCTCCAGACAGAGCAAGGGGCCCTGCAGAGCAGCTGTAGACCTGCTGGGGCCGTGGCCTCTCCAGAGTTCCAGATGGGGACATCAGACTCACCCCTGAGTGTGACATTCACCCCTGCCAGGCCGATGTGCAGCCCGATGTCCGCGTTCACCTGGACATGGCTGAAGGACTTGTAGGAGGTGTTTGCCTGCACCCAGCCAGTCTCCCAGTCCCTTGTGAACTGGACAACTGCCAGGAAAAATAAAGCTGCAGTTAAAGTAGGTCCGGTTTCAGGCTTTGCTGTGCTCAAGGGGAGAATCACAGGTGAGTGGCAGCATTCCCACCATGGCACTGGAAGGGAGTGTTAGGAGGGCAGGAATGCTGATTCAGCCACCAGGACGTGCCCAAACCAGCTCCCACACCCTGCAGAGCTCAGGTCCTCCCATTGCTAAGCATCCACTCCCTGGATCCGGGAACAGCAGGGCTCAGATCCCCAGGGATGATCATCATGATCTGATTTCTCCTTGGACATCCTCTCCAGAACTTCCCTGCAAGCTCCTCACCATGGCAAGCACCACACCACCCAGGGACAGGGTTCAGAGATGAGCCTGTTTGTCAGCCACAGGAACAGGGGTGAGTCTCATTTCACACATCCAGCTCCCTAAATTGCACTATTAGCGAATAGTAAAAGTCATTGTCAAAAGGAGGCGGTCGAGAGGGGTGGGAAGTGCCATCACAGCTTGGGCAGTCATTCCAGCTGGGAAAAAAAAAAAAGAAAAATTGGAAGCTTTTCTTGTATATGTTTTTTGGAACAGGTTATCCTTTTCTGAAGCACTTTCACTTTGCAGTGGGCTTCATTTTCCAACAGGGAAAGTAAAGCCGATGGTTTGATGTCAGTCTGAACAAAACTTTCCTGAGAAAATGTTCAGTTGCTGAGCCAACTTGTGAGGGCATTGATGCAGTGGGAGCTCCACAGGAATGTTTTTTGGCTGCAGGAGTGAGTGTGCCCTGCTGCTGCCAGACAGAAACTCTGACACTGGCTCCTGGACAATTTGTTCTTCCTGTGTGCCCAAGCAGAGCCCAACTGCAGCCTTGTCATGGAGTGGTGCTGGATGGCTCTGCAGGGCTGAGCTGGGTATGGCTGTGGGATCAGCCCTGGCCTTCACCCCTCTGCCACCTCCAGCCTGGCACAACGTTCTCAGGTGGCTCTGGTGGCATCCCCAGGGTGGCAACCTCATGCTGGGATGGTTCCTGTGTCCTGCAGCTGGTCCCAGTCTGGCTACCTACTTCTAGTGCCTGGCCAAATCAGAGCTGAATCTTTTAGGTTATCATTATCCCTCTCCATCATCCCTCTCCGAGCAGTCCTGTAATCCATCTTTTCCTTCACAGCAGGAGGAATGCTTTGATTTAGGGTCAGGGCTGGTTTCTCTTGCCACCTTGCAAATTCTATCCCCTCAGTACATCTTTTCTTATCCATCCTGTTGCCCTGAGTTGGAAATCCCACTGCCTGGTTTCCACCATCAGTTATTACAGGAGATTTCCTGATTTTTACTAAATTAAATCCTTTTCTTCATCTCCTCTGACCTCGCTCCTTGGGAGGTCTTTACCCCACTACTGCAATCTCTGCCCTGCCTGTGTTTTATTCCAACCTGCTCTCTCCACATCACTGCAAGGCTCCTCACAATCTTCAAACATGCCTGGCTGCAGCCCCAGGCAGCACAAGAGGGCTCACAGAGTGGGGGGAAATAATGGAAATCTGGTGAGGGGGATTGTAAACACACTCAACCAATGTGTAGCTGGGGTGTAGAAAAACCCAGAGATCACAGTAAGCACTGTCTAGCCTTGTGTGTTGGAGAAATGGAGCACCTATTGAACAAACTTGAGATCCAGCCCTGTTACAGGAAAGATCAAAGTACATCAGTGAATTACACCTGCACAAATCCCTGAAACACAAGTGAAAACAGCAGCTTTGGTGACCCTTGGTGCCAGTCCCCTCCTTGTCTCTACCCAGTGCTGCTTTGGGGGTCCCCTGAGGGTGAGGTAATGAAAATAAATCTGCTCTTTGCATTTCATCCATGCTTTTGTGGTTGTTCCTGCACCCTGCCTGTGTTGGGTCATACACACAGCTGGAGGAACATGGGACTGTTTGAGTTACAGCCAACAAAACTCCCAGAAGTAACCACAGGCACCTCCAAGTGCCCTCAGCCTCCATACCAGGGAATGGAAAGCCATTTTGGGAAGCTGTGTGACTGCTTTGCAGAGCAAGGGTAAGGTAGACCCCATGATCAGCTGTGGTTGTGACTCACATTTCCCAGCCACAGACCCTGCCCCAGGGTTTAATCCTGCCCCCAGACCCATCCCCGAGGGCTGCCCGGCACTCACCGACAATCACCATTCCCACGAAGAGGCTGAGGAGAACACGGAGAGTCCAGTACAACCTCTGCAGGGAGACAGGGGGGACATCAGGCAGGGAGGAAAAGCCCTGGCTCTCCTCCTGCCTCCCCCTAAACCACTCGGGAGGGTCCCAGCATGCAGAACACGGGGAGCAGCCGCCCATCCCAGGGTCACGCACCGCCCGCCCGCGGATGCCCGGGATGATGAGCAGGAAGCTGCAAGCCAGTGTCAGGAAGACCACGATGACGATGATGGTGCTGATGTCAAACACAGCAGCCTTCCTCTGCTGCGGGTAGAAGGGGTAGACGCCATCAAAAAGAGTCATCCTGCACCTCCAGGAGCCTGTGGGAGAGAAGTGGTGACAGCGGGGACCCTGCAGTGCCCTGCCTGGATGCCTCCAGCCTGTGGTGGCTCAGTTCTGGAATAACCAGCTGAGGGAGGTTCACCTAAAGGGTCCCCAGAGGGACAAGGAAATGTGACGCTGCAAGCAAGCAGGCGGGCAGAACACTCCCCAGTAGAGAACACGCCACCCAAAAGCCCTCAGTGGAGGAGAGGAGGTGCCTGGGGCAGGGCTCCAGCAGCCTGAGGGACTGTGGCAGCCCAAGGAACCACAAGCCCTTGCCCTGCTGCACTGTGAGGAGCAGCCCCAGAGCAGGAACCTGTTGAGCAGCTCTTGCCTGGACAGGGCCAGGTCTTTCCCTCCAGCAGGTGCAGCCAGGGCTTTCCGCTTTGGGGTGAACTCTTAGGGGAAGTGCCCAAGCCCACTGGGGAACTTCTCAGTGGGGAAAGAATGCAGAAGTGTTTTCCTCCAATATTACAAGGAACCACTGAAAACATGGATTTCACAATAGCAAAATTATCCCCAGCCAAGGCCCAGCAGTGCCAAGTGGAACAAAGCCCACTACTCCCATTCCTGCCCTCCAAGAAGATTTTCCCCGGGAGCTGCTGGTCTGGTGAAGGAGGAAGAGGAAGGATTGGTCCTGCACTTGGTCGAGAGGGGTCAGAAGCAGCCCTATTCCCAGGATGAGGGTCCAAAGAACATTCAAAACTCTGTGAGTACATCTCAAGGCTAAAGGAAGCTGAACTATATAAAATTAAAAGGTGTGTGTCATTCCCACAGATGACTTTAAACTTCCTCTGGCACTCCACTTCCAGCAGTTACACACCTCATTCCTGTGCCTGGGTTAGATCTTTTCTACCAAAACTGATAATATGCTTAGTCCCCTTGCTTTGCTTATTTAACAGCCTCTCTGCATAACTGCCCCAGGAAGTTTGCTAAAGTCAGGGAATGCCAGAGCTGATCTGACTTGTGTCCAAGCAACGTGTTCCTGTATGGAAGAGGTGATTTTATTCTCATTTTCCAAAAACAGTTTAAATAATATTTTTAGGTAAGATCCAACCCAGAGCAATTCAGCCACAAAAAGCTGGTCCCAAATCCCTAGAGGTGAGTGGGGATCACAATGATTATCATAAACCACTTGGTTTAGGCAGCTGAATTGCTTTTCAATACATAAAGCAGTATTTGATTTGAGAATAATTTTCTGTCCAGTAACCCAGACAATAACAGCAAAGAGTGGAACGGAGACTGGGATTTTACAATAGCTCTGAATTTAGCTTGACTGCTACAGACTGACAGAGCTGTCACGTGCTCTTAAAAATCTTCTTGGGGCTATTTTGGTGTAACAGCTTTGGGTTATTTCCTTGGAAAGCCAAACCTGGAGAAAGGCAGTGCTATGATTACCTGGCAAGCAGGAGCTGCAGCTGATTCCTGGTGCTACTGAAGTCCAGCAAAAGTGCCCACAAAACAGTCAGAGCTGCTGCAAGTAAAAAAATTAATGAGTAGTTTAACTAGGACAGATTAAATCATAATGGCTTGAATTTCCCTTGTTCCTGGTACCTTTACCCAAATTTCCTATGAGACACAATGAAGCAGAAAAGATTTCCAAGTCTATAGTCACCAAAACACAACTCTTCAGAGTTTAAAACATTAAAAACCAGAACATAACATGGAGAATGCTGTCTTGTTAAATCTAAATTTAACTTTCAACCACCACCAATGGATGTTTGCATTTCCATATGCTGGGACTTGTTTTAAAGAGAATTTCCAGGGAAACAACTCTTTTGCTCTCTGACCATCTTTCTCCCTTGACTGCCCTTCCGGCATTTTTGCAGCTCTTTGGCCTTTTTTGCAGCTTTCAAGTGGAAAAGTGATGCCTACAGCTCACGGCAGGAGAAACTGAACTTGTTGCACCTTGGGAAGCATCCTCCACACTGAAGCATTGCTGTGACCTTGGAGCCCCTGTGGTTCCCTCTGTCATAGTATAGGAGGGGGGAAAAACTGGGAACATCTTCAAGGAAGGATCACCAGTTCAGCAGAAATAGACAAGTTAATCTTATATTTTAAAATAGTCTGGACCTGGAGGAGAGAAAGACAAAGAAGGCAGAAAGTTTGCCCAAACCCCAGAAGTTTCTCATTACAAAATCTCCATTTTCCTGCTCCAGAATGAATCAAGATAAAAGGATTTTTTGGAAGTGCTCAGCCAAAAAACTGGTGGCAGGGCCAGCAGCAATCCTAGCTGGCTTGCTCAGGGCTGCAGGTTGGTACTTCCCATAGGAAAAAAAATCTTGTCCCCTAGAAACTGAAACATCAGTTCAATTCCCAGCTGGGGAAAGAGGGGCGAGGGGGCAACCTCGCTTTCCTGACCCTGTAACAGGGTGGAATGGAGGAAACTGAGGGTTAACTGCAGATGGGAAGCATCCTCCCCTCACGGTCCCGGCCAGCCGGGACCCCCGCAACAGAGGCCGGGGACCACCTACCTGCTCCTCCTTCTCCTGCTGCTGCTGCTGCTGCTGCGGGCGGCGGCTCGGGCGGCTCCGTCCCGCACCGCGCTCTTATAGGCGGCGGCGGCGGGCGCGGGCCGTATGTAACCCGCGGCAGCGCCCGCCCCGCCGCACTCCCGCTGCGCCGCACGCAGGTGAGGCCGCGGCCACACGCGTGGCACACCGCGGGGGGACAGCGGGCTTGCACCGGGGACACGCGTGTCACACTGCCTGAGAGGGGGATCGGGACGCGCGTGTGCGTGGGGGATCGGAGGAATCGAGGACACTCGTGTCCCCGCTCGCGTGGAGGAAAGGAGATGGGACGGCTGGGGGTACGCGTGTCCTTGCTCGTGGGGGGCGGCGGAGGGAGCTGGGGGAGCAGGGACACTCGCGGTCCCCGTTGTGCGTTGTGTCTGAGGGCCGTGTGTGTCCGCACTTGGAAGGATGTCTGAGGGACCGAGGCCACGCGTGTTCCTGCCTGCCCGCGGGGTCGGGACCACGCGTGTTCCCGCTTGCGTGGGAGTTGCGGGACCGGGATCGCGCCTGACCCCTCCTCCCCCGCCGGGACGCGGTAGCCAGGGCCGGGCACGCTGTTACCTGCGGGGCCTTCTGCTGTCACTTCTGGAGGGGACAGGGGCTGGTGCTTCTCCTCCTTTTCCTGCGGTGGGGACACGCTGGGATGGGCCGTGCCCGGGGTTGATGGAAGGGGTCGGGCGGTATCCCCACGTCACTGCACGGCCCGAGGGCTCTGGGTGATGTGGAGCACGGTGAGATGGAGCCGTGCGTGTCCTCACCTGCAGGGTGCGGTGGAGCCACGCACATCCCTGCCGCAGAGGGAGCAGGTGCGGGACAGAGCGTGTCCCTGCGTGGGGACAGGACACCGCAGAGACCCCTCACCTTCCTCCAGGGGACAGAGTCCCTGCTGTGCTCTGGGAAACTGGGGCGTCCTGCCTCAGGGGTGAAGCTGGAGACACTGCTCGTCCCCATGTGCAGATTGTCCGGGGAGTGTGCACCCCTCTAGGATACTCTGGGATCCAAGGCTGGGAACATGTAGCCCGTTCTGAAATCCCAGGACTGACTGGGGTGTGGGGGAAGGTGGCAGCTCCCAAATGTGTCCCACCAGCACTGGGAAGAGATAGAAATTCGCTGTGGCTCACAAGAATCATAGGGATCAGGTTCCAGGCTTCTGGAATGCCTTGGATCTGCTGTCCTCTGGGTGACCACACTTAGGTTTTGCAATGGGGCTGATGCTCTCAGGATGCTGATGTGTTCCACAATCCCAGTGACCTGTGGCTCTGTGGAGAGCCCAGGGGACTCTTGGAGGATGAAGCTCTAATTTTAGGGGGGCCAAATCTACTGGGATCAGGTGGAAGAGGAGAGCCTTGCTCTGTGGGAAGCTGTGTGTCAGCTACCTGACATGGTTTTTGGAGAGGTGTAAAACTCCAGGGTCTGACAGGACTCTGATGGGAGAAGACAAGGCTGACAAGCTCAATTCCACTAGATGAAGAGGGAGGGAGTGAGTTTCTGAAGGTGGCACGGGGAATCTCTGGAAAAGCAGAGTCTGGAGGGCTCATCATTACAATATTCCTGGGAAGCTTGACCCGGCTGTGGAAATAATCCAAACTTGCCAAGCTTCCCCTCAACAAGCTGCGTCATGGGCTTCCAAGGTCAGTCTGCGAGATCACCACTGTTACTGTATCACATTGGCCATGCTCCAGACTGGAAAACCTCTAGAATCTTGGACTGATAAGGCAATAAGTAGATTTTAATTTCTGAGGCATAAAGAGATAAAGGGTTCATGAGAACTGGTATCTCATCTCACAGCTTGGGACAAGAGTAATTCCCATACCTGAGAAAAAGGGAGGTGTGCTCAGTGTCAGAAGGAATCTTAAAACACTTGTTCTGCTGGAACTCTACGAGAAGACCGAGGGGGAAAGGGGAGACATCTGTGCTGTGGCTGTGGTGATGTGCCTTGAACTTCGGTTTGCTCTGTGTCTCCTGAGCCACTTCTGTGGGGGCAGCTGTACATTTTGGGTCAGGAGGAGATAAATCCAGCTGTGTCTCTGGGATCTCCCTTTCTAGAGCACAGGAGGCTGTGTGGACCTCTCTGCACAAATCAACAACTGCTGCCCATGCTCAGGGAAGGGGCTGTTCATCAGGGAGAGCTTTCAGGCAAGAGAGTCCCAGTCCCACGTGGCCATGGTGACAGCACTCTGCCACTCCTGCCAGAGATCATGGGCACCTCCATGTGTCACCTTTAGTCAAATTTTCATATTCTTCGTACGGAATGGGGCTCACAGAGCCTCTAGTTCCCACCAGCTGCACAAAATAAATCTCACATCTGCCAGACCATGCTCAGCACAGGGCTGTGGGGTGGAAAGGATGGAAGAGCTGTTGTGATGGTCAAGGAGCGTAGAAATGTCACTTCTTGAGACATATATTTTCTTATTTTCTAATGCAAAAAACCAAAAGTACAGGAATCTCTGGCAGAAGGACTGACCACAGGTTACATGCTCTGCTCACAACATGGTGATGGGTGTTTAAATTGATGAATGTAATTAATGTGAGTGCAAATGATAATATTTAAGTCTCAGACCATTTGGTTTTCCAAGCAGACAGTTCAACATGAACTCATGTTTTGCAGTTTGCACCACTGGAAGTTATAGTTGAAAAATCCCCACTGCAATTCTCAGTAAATCAAATACAAAACCTACAGAGCTGCTGGTAATGTGTAAGCCTTTCCAAAACCAGATTTTATTTAAATTTTAATTAAAATAATGAAAAAAAAAATTAAAAACATCAATTTAGATGTGACAGAGCGGTGTAGGAAAAGCTGAAACCTGCGTGTTGCTGCATCTCTTGGCAGCACGGCTCTTCTGAAATAGTGCTGCTCTTTGGATACACACTGAAGCAGGGACAAAGAGCCATATTTAGTGGAAAACCTTGTCTTGGAGTTAAAGTCAGGTTTGGCATTTCTGCGCATGGAAAGCCATGTTGGTGGAATTGTCACATTTGTGACTCTAAATCACTTCACAATCCAGAACTGGGAATCCCTCTCTTCTGCTAGGTGTTGCCTAGGATTTTAAATGTTCAGCTCCCAGTGATGAAATCTGCTCTGGATCCAGGGTTTTTGTGGAAAGGCAGATGGTAAAACATCAAGAGAAAGGCTGGTCAGGAGGGATGGCCATCAGGTTAGCTCAGAGGGGATCAAGTTGTCCTGCCTGCAGTACTTACACACTTTGGGATGTCTGACTGTGTGCTAAGCTTTTCCGTCATGTTCACAGCAGGATTTGCTTGGATGGGTCAATGCAGGGAAAATTTCCAGCTGAAATGTGCCTGTTTCTGTAAAGAAAGGCTTTCTGTAATGGAGCAGACACAACAAGATGATGAGCTGTGAGTCTGTAACTGGGATACCCCAAGGCAGGGCTACTGGTCCTGCTCCAGCAGAAAGGTGTTCTCAGGTCAGCTGACACATCCCAACAGAACATTCCCAAGGTAATGGGATCTCACATGACTCCTGCCAACTTCCTAGAGCCCAAATTAGCAGGCACTGCTGATGGATGATGGCGGCAGTGAGGTTTTACCCAGCAGCAGAAACCACAAAAAGGAGCTGAGGTTTGGTCTTTCCATGTTTCCAGCCTCCAGGAACAGCCCACCTCCAGCTCCCTCCCTCTCCTCTCCATTTGCAGGTTGCTGCTTCCAAGTGGCCGATGCAACCCGCGGCAATGATGCTGAGTTTGGTTGTGGTTCTGGTGGGAACATGGACCTTGGGGAGTAAGTGTGGTTTTGGGGAAGGGAACCCAAGGGGAGATCCTGGGTAGTTGATGCCCCTCAGGGGAATTTCATCTGACCCACAGGACATCATATCAGAGCACCCTGTTCTTGTGAAAGTGTGTCTGCCCACAGCAGGGTGAATGGGACCAGGTGGTGTTTATGGTCCCTTCCAACATAAATTCTATGATTCTATGATGCAGTTTGTGAGGAGATAAGAAAAAATTGGAGCAAAGTGCAGGTTGAGAGACTGCCCTATGGCAGCTGAGTACACAGCTTGTTAGCTGGAACTGGGAGTCTTTGCTAGTATTAGCAAAATAGAAAGTAAAAGTAATAAAAATTAACATGAAACAAGTAAGGCTGATGCTGATGCAAAAGCACCAAGTATTTCCTTGACTCACATGGACATTGTAGGAGTCAGAAGTAAGGAGAGGTTTCTGATCCAGTGAGAGAGAAGGAGGAAAGGAATGTCTTTTGGGATTAGATTGGTGGTGGCCACAAATTGATCTGGGGACATCAGGATCACAAGCATGAGTTTCTCATTTTAGCTACTGTCCCTCAAAAGGAGTGCAAAACTTGTATGAAAACCTGCATAGTCGGGAAGTTTCAGAAAGAATATGGGAAAAAATCACAATATAAATATAAATCTCTAGTGGTGATGCTTGCTTCATGTTTTTTTCTTGCTGCTCACAAAGTGGGTCTTGTCTCTTCCAGGAGCCCAGGAGAGCATCTCCTGGGAGGTGCAGCGCTATGATGGCTGGTACAACAACCTGCTGCACCACAGCCATGGCTCTGTGGGTGAGTGCCAGGGATGGGAATGGTGGGATGGGGCAAGGTGAGCTGCCCCTTGGGCATCTGGCTTGCTTTGTGGCTGAGACAGAAACCTTTCTGACCAGAGCCCGAACCAGGCAGGTCAGCAGACGGTGCCACCTCCCATGGCCCTCAATGGTCCCTAGATGCACCTGGGAGCCTGTTAGAACAGTATGGAGGGGCCAGAGAGCCCATGTCTGAGCATTGCCACATTTTGCTGATGCCCAGGCACCATCTGCAGGTCATGCTGGTATTGGATCAGTCCCAGAGCAAAGCTGTGCTTTGTGAGATATCTCAAAATAGACTCAGCTCTTTTCAGCAGGTGTTTCTGTGATGGTCAAGGATCCCAGAGCTGCAAAAAAACCATCTTTAGCCAAAATCACATGCAGTTCAACAAAGATTCAACACAAGGCAGAAGAGTTCATACTCCAGGCATGCTGAACCTTTTGATTTTCTGCCCTACAGAGAGGTGATACCATGTACTGATCGGAACTGGGAGAGGCATTCGGGATTTCCCTGTGCTATTGGTGAACTGTTTCCTCATGCCTACAGCCAGCCCATGGGCTCAACTCTAGATGTCCCTGAGCCAGGGACCAGGACAGATCAGGCAGGATCTTATCTAAAACACTGGAGATTCTGAATCCTCATTTCTGGCAGGTTGGTCACTGCTCTGGTGACACACTGGCACAAGATGCAGTGGCAGTTGCACAGGTTCGAGTCCAAAGGGTTCTCCCACATGACATGTGTGTCACCAGCCCTTTAGTAACACCAAAGCCTGACAGGAAAAACCAGCCCTGACAGACCAGGTCTTCCTCTTCTAGAGTAGAAAGATCAGACCTTAACTTTTGGAAACCAACATGTGGAAACGAAGCCACAAACTAAGGCAGGAATTCAGGATTTCCCCCAGTTCTGGGGAGCTCCAGTAAATGGAGCCCACCACACTGGTGACAAGGCTTTCAAAATCAGTGAGAAATGACCTCCTGCCTCTGCACTTTCCAGTTTTGAGACCAGCAGTGCATGCAAAATCAGGGTGCTTCTCTCTCATCTTCACACTTACCTCGCTGGCTGTTCCCTCTCCTATTCCCTATGGTGCTGGAAAACACCACACTTCTGTAGGATTACACAGTCAACACGGCAGCTCAGCACCGCTCCAGTTACCCACTGGAGCACCACCCCAGACCTCCAGGAGGCAGCAGGGATGCACACGGACAAGAGAAGGACAACTGGAAGAGAGGAGGATCCCTCCTGGTTTTAAGAGTACTGATTCCAGTGTTGCAAGAAGTTTTGGGCGATGCCACCAAAACTTGCATGCTCTTGGCCACTCTGAGAACCCATGCTATCCTCTCACTGTCTTCTGGGACCTATGGCTTTGTCTTTTGGGTAGCACAGAAGCCATTCCATGTTTTTTGGTGCTGCAGGAGCCAGGCTGCTGCGTCTCCTGCCAGCCAACTATGCAGACGGCGTCTACCAGGCGCTGCAGGAGCCCCACGTGCCCAACGCTCGCCAGCTGAGCAACGCGGTGGCACGGGGACCCTCGGGGCTGCCCTCCCGCAGGAACACAACCGTGCTGGCTGTCTTCTTTGGTAAGACCTGGGGCCCTACATTGACTGCAAAAGTGGTGGTTTGGGTGGAAAAATGTTATTTTCTCGCACACCCAAGGCCATGCATTGGAGTGCTCCTCACCCAGCCCTGTGCAGCAGACTCACATGTGGGTATCAGACCCACAAAGCCTTGGGTACAAGTTTACCACAGCACTGTCTGGCTAGGAAACTTTGTGTGGATTTTTGCTTACCTTCGCCAGCTGACCCAAGTGCTGGTATTTGTCAGTTGGGAACTTCCTCATTTCTTTTAGCAGTGGAGTTGCCCCACGGCGAAAACACCGGACAGATCTGGTAAGAGCCATGCTGGGCTAAACTGCTGCAAGTTGGAGCAGTTTTTTCAGTCTCCCAGGAGCTCAGTGGGGTCTTAGGTCTCCAGGCCTGGAGATGTCTGTCTCTGGGAAATCATAGAATCCCAGAATGTTTGGGATGGAAGGGATCTCGATGGTCATCTTGTTGCAGTAGGCCAGGTTTCTTCTCAAGCCCTGTTCAACCTGGCCTGAATCACCCTTGCTGCACATGGTGGTCCCCTCAGCTGCCCTCCCTGGTGTCCTTCTCTAGCTGCTGGCAGCAGTCCTGGCAGCTGCTGACCATGCTTTGTTCGGTGTCTGTCAGGTTTCCATGTACTCTTGGACATCCTGGAGACAGAGAAACCTGGATGCCCTGCTGAGTTCCTCAACATCCACATCCCCTCCGGAGACCCCGTGTTTGACCCTGCCGGCACTGGAGATGTGGTCCTGCCCTTCCAGCGCATCCACTGGGCAGCAGACACGGGGCAGAGTCCCAACAACCCCCGGGAACAGGTAGGTGTGGTTTCCTCTGCTCTTTGCCTCTCATCTAAACTCTCCTTCACCCACCATCGGGGTCTGTAGCAGCCAAAATAGAATGAGAGCGCTACTACATCCCCAAATATACACATCTCTCAAGTGTTTGAACCAAACAAGTGATTGAACCACCTCTCAAGTGTTGGAAATGAACCCAAAGTCAACTTCCAGGTTTCACACTGAGCAACGTTAGTGATTGCCCAGGGTCAAGGCATTTCCTGAACAAAGAAAAGGTAATTAGATCAGTTAATTATTGCACATTGTTTTAGGCACCAAATCCTATCTTTAATAATGTATCACAAAGCTGAGCTGGCATTGCCACAAAGTTGTGGTGCTTCCCTGAATTTCAGTTATTTTGGAAAATAAATCCAGGTTTTCCCCCAGTTTCTCTGGATTTTGCTGTTCTGCCTGTGTTCCCCAGATTTCCTTCATGCTGGAGATCTTCCCAGCCAAAATCACTAAAGTGAAATACCTCCCTGAACCTTTCACATGACAAACCCCGAAGAGACCAGTTTAGCAAGTCATGCTTTTATCAACATTTAAAAGCTTAAAAATTTGGAAACTCCAGCATGTTTTCAGAATAAAAAGTATATTTCCATGCAAACCTTTGGCAGGGGAGATACTCAACATGCATACAGGACAGTGGGACTTCCTGCTGTGAGGTGTTCCCAGTTTCTCCAGAGATGGCTTTAGTCCCCTTCCAGCCTACATAGGGACTCACAGATGTCTGCTTCTGGGTGTAGTCAAAATAATTGGGGAAAAAACAATCCCAAATGTACTTTTGAAAAGCTTGTACCTGGTCTTTTCCTCTACCTGGCACTAAATCCTGAAGTCTACACACAGATTTTCTGTGTATTTATTTGCTTCCTGAGAGCTCTTGTTAAAATAGGGTTAAAACAGACTGCTTTGCAAGAGCAAAAGAAGCAGACTGGGGCTTTCCAGACCTCTTTTTTACACCTTTCCAGTGAAATCCTGGCACCTGTTAATGCCTCTTCCCTGTGCCTCCCCTAGACCAACGAGATGACAGGCTGGCTGGATGGTAGCTCCATCTATGGCCCCTCACACTCCTGGAGCGATGCCCTGAGGAGCTTCCTGGGGGGACAGCTGGCATCAGGGCCCAACAGGAGCCTCCCGAGGCAGACGGACGGGAGGGTTCCCATGTGGAAGGCACTGGATCCATCCACGGGACAGGGCGGTGCCCAAGGGATCTACGGTAATGGTGACATTCCAATAGTTTTTCATCCCTCATTGGGAGCAGGGGGTCCCTGGAGCTGAGCCCAGAGTGGATCCCAGGAAAGGGAAAACGGCAGAAGATGCAGGGAGGCAGGATATATGGGTCAGGAGGGCTGTGGGAGAGCAGGCAGTTTCCCAAGGGGGTGGAAGATTTGAGCACCAGCAAAAACATCCCAGCAAGGACACACCAGAAACTCCAGAGGCCACATGCCAAGGTGGCAATGTCAGACACCAGCTCTGATCCCAGCTGAACTCCTCTGGGGAAAAGGGCCACTGCTGACACAAACCCACTCAGCTTGCTTTGAATTCTTCACCTGCCCAATGTGCTGGGGGCCCAGTACTGCTTCTCACTGTCCCAGGTTGCTGGGGAGGAAGGAAGGACGAGGGGACAAGGGGACACTGGGTCCACAGGGCTGGGTGTGCTCCTCCAGCCATGGGCAAAGCTAGACCCAGTGGTGACATCCCCCACTGATGGTCATGGTGGTTCTTGCAGACCTGGGGAGTGCCTGGGGGAATGAGAACCCCTTCCTGCAGGCTGAGAGCATCGCCTGGTTTCGCTACCACAACCATCTGGCCACAGCACTGGCCCAGAAGCATCCTGCCTGGTCCGATGAGGATCTCTTCCAGCACGCTCGCAAGAGGGTCATCGCCACTTTCCAGGTGAGGGACGGGACCCCCCAGCTCTGCTGGGACCCCCAAGATCTTGCATAGTTCTGGCCCTGACCCAGCTTCCCTGTTCCCTAGAGCATTGTTCTGTATGAGTGGCTGCCGACCCTGCTGGGCACACAGGTCCCGGAGTACCAAGGTGAGGGGTAGGCAGGCAATGGAGGGTTGGAAGCAGGGGGAGAGGGACTAGGGAAGCTGGTGGGTGGAGAGGAAGAGGGAGCTTGGCCCCTTTTCCCTCCAGCCTGGCTACTTCCCCACAGGTTACCAGCAGCACCTGGACCCCAGCCTCTCTCCTGAATTTGTGGCAGCGGCAGGGCAATTCCTGGCCACCATGGTGCCTCCAGGTGTTCACAAGAGGTAGGAGCAGCCTGGCAGGACTATGGGACTGCAGTGCCTGTGTGAGGGGAGGGGATGCCCAAGCTGGATTGGTGACTGGGAATGGTTTTTGTTGGGATCGTGTCTGTCCCTTGTCCATGTCCTGCCCTCAGCAGAGACAGCCAAGCCCTGACAGCTCCAGCAGCCCTGGCCCAAGGCTGTGGGCTCAATCCTTCTCTGTTGTTCCAGAGACACCAGGTGTCAGTTCCAGAATGTGTCTGTCTCCAGTGGCTCGTTCCCAGCAGTGCGGCTCTGCAACAGCTACTGGAGCAGAAAGGTACAGGGGAAGGAGCACGGGGGTCCTGAGGCTGTGGCAGGCTGGCCAGGGGGCTTCATCCCTTGCTCTTGTGTTATGGGGTACTCCACAGGGGTCTGTAAGGGAAACTGGGTGCAGAGCATGACAGCCAGACAAGGGGTTAGAGATCCTCCCCATCCAGCGTCCCCAGCCTTCAGCTGTGTCAGGCTCAGGCCTTGTGGCTGACCTGATGTGAAGAGGTCCCCGATTCCCCTATGCCATGATCCTGCACCCCTGGGGGCACCAGTTCAGGGTTGTGGGGCTACTTTCTGTCCTCCCTTGTGCAAGAGGAATCACTTGCTCTTCCCATGCCTCTCAGAGCCCTGGGCTGCAGCAGGCAGAAGATGTGGACAGCCTCCTGCTGGGGATGAGCTCACAGATAGCAGAGCGGGAGGACAACATTATGGTGGAAGATCTCCAAGGTCTGTACTGCAGCTGTGCCTTGCTGGGGGACCCCCACGCCTGAGGCTGGGCTGGGGGCAAGCTGGGGAGGCAGGTCCTTCATCAGCACCCAACCACACACTTCAGCCTCTTTAATGGAGGTGCAGAGAGCTACAGGACACATTAAGCACATCCACCCACAGATTACTGGTATGGGCCCCTGAAGTACTCCCGCACTGACTACGTGGCCAGCTGGATTCAGCGTGGGCGAGACTTTGGCCTGCCAACCTATAACCAAGTCCGGCAGCGTTTTGGGTTGAAACCTCTCCAAAACTGGTCAAACCTTGCCCCACACCTGGAGCCACAGGTAACAGGGAACCAGTCTGGGCAAGGAATGTATGTGGACCAAAGGATGATGGGACATTCCAGGCAGGAACTGAATTCTGCAGCATTATAAGAAGAGGGAGGTCAGTGCATGTCCTGCCCTGGCTGACTTTCATGCCTGCAGTAGGGTAACTGTAATTACATGGCATGAATAAACCATCCTGCCCCAGTGCTACACTCCTGTGACACCAGGCACTCTGAGCCTCCTAGAGCTGAGATGCCCTGGGAGTGATGCTCAGTTGCTCAAGTCCAAGCCATGAGCTCAAGGCTGTGTGAGGCTCAGCATCCTCCCAGTCCATAGATATGTGTGCTGCCTGGGAAATGCACATTGCTTACACCTCCTAAGGTTTGCCAACACTTTCTGATGCCCTGGCAGAATTCCCTTTGCTCACAGATGTGTGGTGGGGGTTTCTCACCAGGTCCTGCAGAAGGTCGCTGCCCTGTATGGCAACAACATGGCTGGGCTGGAGCTGCTCCCTGGAGGCATGTTGGAAGCTGATGGCTCCCTCTTCTCTACCATCATCCTGGAACAGTTTCTGCGCCTGCGTGATGGTGATAGGTTTTGGTTCGAAAACACGAAGAATGGGTAATGGACCTGTCCCTATCTGGCAGCTGCTCTGCAAACCCCAGTAACGCATGAAAACTGGGACTGGAGGAAAAAGCATCTTCCAGCTTCCTCAGTTCCCTCCTATTGCTGGTCAGCGACACCAGGGGCAACCACTTGTCTCCACGTCCTTTTCCTCAGGCTGTTCACAGAGGAGGAAATCAGGGAGATCCGTAACACCACCTTTCACAGCGTCCTGACTTCCGTCACCTATGCCAAATCCACAGACCTCCAGCCCCACGTGTTCGTTTGGAGAGAGGGTGAGTGCACCCTGCAATGGGAGGGCACAGGGAGGGAATGGCTCCAGCGAGGCAGCAAGGAAAACAGAGCTATCCCAGTGACACAGCTGGTGAGTAAATGACACAGGGAACACATCAGGTTTGGAGTTTCTCAAGCCTCACACCTGCTATGACCCTAAACCAGCAAAATGCAAGGGTTGCTTGTGAGCAAGACGTTGATGCATGATGCAGATGTTGAAAGAGGACTGTAGTGCAGGCGTGATCCCAAGGGGAAAATGCATATTACTCTTTGGCAAAATGCCTTTTCCTCTTGGAATCTTGCCACACTCTTCCCATTTACTGTAAGCATTTCATTTGGGCAACATTCCAGGCTTTGCAAGGTGCTTTTGTTCCCTTGGTGTGTGTTCCTTTTAATCACACCAGGAGGACTTCCTGGATTTGCAGCATCCAGATGAGTGGAGGCTCTGAACCCTAGATTCCTATGGCCCAGGGTGCCTCTTGGTCAGCCCACCCCAACAGGAGAGATGATGGTGCTGAACCTCCAGAGCACTGGAGTCCAGTTCTGTGCTTGGTTTGCTGTGCCAGGCAAAAGTTGAACTCAAACCCAAAGGCTGTTTCCAAGATCTAGAGTTTAAATCAAGCACCCCAATTCTGCAGTGCTGGGTCACTCATCCATGAACCCCATCAACATTTTAATGCAGAGGTTCCTGGGGGTGATGCAGGTGAGCTGGGTACAAGGTCAATGACACTCACAGCCTGTTTCCCTCTTGCAGGGGACCCATGCCCCCAACCTCAGCAGCTGACAGCTCAACACCTGGCCAACTGCACGTCCATGATGGTGCTGGACTACTTTTCAGGCAGTGGCGCAGGCTTCGGGATCATCATCGTTGTCCTCTGCTGTCTGCCCCTGGGTTTGTCATTTCCTCTTCCTGTCACTCTCCTCCTCTTCCACCTCTCCACGAGAGAAAGGGACTGAGTGCCCATGGACAAAGCACCTCCCTGCTGGAGCTGCTGAGTCCCAGACTCTGCTGAGGTGCTTGAGCTGGCAGAGTCCTTGGGCACCAGGAGGGAGCCAAAAGGGGAAAGGAGCTCTGTGATCTCTCATGCCTCCTTCTCCCATGTGTCCCCAGTGACTCTGTTTGTTGCCTGGGTTGTTGCCGCTTTCCGCAAGCGAGATTTCAAGAAGCTGCAGAGGAAGCAGGGCACCAGCGTGCACAGGGAGGTGTCCGGCGAGGCCATACACGGTGAGGTGGCACTGTCACCCTGCGATGGCATCTGGTAGTGCTGCTGCAGTCAGGGCACACATTGAGGCAGGGATGGGCTTGGGGCTTATACCCAGATGGGATGCAAGGAGGAATTGTTTCCCCAGGAGCATAGTCAAGAAGTGGAACAGAGAGCACAGAGAACTTGGTAGCCCATCCTATCCAAGACCTGACCAGACACAGCATTGAGCAGACTGATCTGTGGCTGGTCCTACTTTGGGCAGGAGGTTGGGAAAGATACCCTTCCAACCTGAGTCCCTTCCAACCTGAGTCATCCTGTGCCCCTCCCCAGATCACACCTTGCCTGAAGGAAACCTGTGTAGAGCAATTGCACCAGTAGCTCCAGGACAGGGACAGTATCTCCTTGCTCTGCACACTGGAAAAATCCTGCCTCCCTGCCCCATAGTCTGTACTCCCTCTGTGTCCATGTGCTTGAGCTCTGCAGTTAGGAGATCGTCATTATTCCTTTAAGATGTTCCTGGTCATGAAATCACTCCCAAACTGCTTCTCGGTGAAGGAGGTTCTGAGATGAGTAGGAACATTTCCAGCTGAGTCCTGTGCTCTCTCCCACCAGCCATGGAATGGCATGGGCCCAAGACAGACAACTGTCCCGTCTACATTCAGCTCCAAGCTGACAAAGTGCTCAAAGTGCTGGATAGCAGAGGGTCTGTGCTCCGGAGCATCAACCTGAAAGCCCACCAAAGAGTGGAGGTGGTCCTCTCCAACAACAAAGGGAACAAAGCTCTGCTCCTGAAAAGCCCCAAGGAGTATGACCTGGTAAGTACCATGGTGCCTGGGTTATGACACCTTCCCCTGGACCCTCCATAGTCTTCTGCACCACTCAGCTGGGGGCACTGGGAGCAGTGTAAGGCCTTGAAGGGAGGTTGTGGCCACCTGAGAACCACCAGGTCCAGCAAATACCGTGGAGCTGAGCCTCTGGTGATCACAGCCAGTCTCTGGGTCCTTTGCAGGTGCTGCTCTTCAATGGGGAGGCTGAGAGGAGCATCTTTCTTGGGAAGCTAGGAGACTACTTGAAGGAGAGCAGATTTGACCTGCATCTGTCTGAGATGAAGGAGCAGAGCCTGATGAAACGGGCAGTCACCCAGGAGCAGAGAAAACAAATTCTAGAGACTTTCTTCAGGCACCTGTTTGCTCAGGTGTGTAGAGGTGTAGCAAGCCCTGATGTGTGGGGGAAAGTATTTCTGTATTGATTAAGCAATGAATAATGGGGCTGGTGCTTTCTGGAAGAGCTGGTAAGTCACCCACAAGGAAGCTGCCAATACTTCCAGCTGCCAATCTTCCTTTTCAGAAGACAAAGGGAGATCTCCTGCAGTGATACAAGTGTCTAAAGTGGCAAAGAGACTGTTGGGTGATGTAACAGGTCTCCAGTGTGGTCAGTCACATGGAGTGTGAAAAGTCACATTGTTTAGGAGGGATGCAGGACTTTCTCCATGGTATCTGCCATGAGTTTTGTGCCAGGGAGGCACCAATCTTCATGCAATAGGTCAGAAAGGAAACACCAGCCTTCTGCTCTGCCATCACTCACAGCATTTCCTTTGTGGGACATAACCTGCAGGTGCTGGAAATCGACAGATCCGATGCCGGGGAGCTCAGCTTTGAATCTTCACAGAAGGCAAAGGAGTCTCTTACCTGTGAGCTGAGCAGGGCTGAGTTTGCTGAAGCCCTGGGGCTCAAAGAGCACTCCATGTTCGTGGAGTCCATGTTCTCCCTGGCTGACAAAGATGGCAATGGCTACATCTCCTTTCGGGAGTTCCTGGACATCTTGGTGGTCTTCATGAAAGGTGGGAGCTGGAGCTGGTTAACGCCTCCATCTTCTGCCCTTGGAGCTGTTTCTAGGCTCTATCAGAGTGGAGGACAAGATTCACCCAGAAGGTCAACCTGTAGACAATGCTACAGATTAAAATTTCCTTCACTCAGGACAGCTTCAGCTTGGGTTATGGGGCATGACAACGTAATTACATTTTCTGGAAGGTGGTTCACGAGGGGAGCTGTCTTCTACCACCACAGACATGTCAGCCCTTTCTCCTGAAGGGACTGTTCCTGGGAGATCATAGCAACTGTGTCTGATATCTGATTCTCCCTAAATGACCCCTGAACAGTGGATTCATAGGTGGAGGTGTTAAATGCCAGATTCAATCAAAACAACTCCCAGAAAAATCATTGCTCTGTAAAAGCACACTTTGAAAAATAATGCACAAGAAAGAATGTGTGTCTACCCAATATTTCACCTTGCACTTGAGAAAGTCAAGTGCAAGGGTGAGGCTTCACTGCTGCAGGCTCCAGACTCTCAAAAAAAAACCCCACATGAAATCATCTTTGTTGATGAAAATGTGATTTTGTTCTTACTGTGCCATTTCCTCTCCCCACCAGGGTCCCCAGAGGAGAAGTCCAAGGTGATGTTCAGGATGTATGACATTGATGAGAATGGGTTCCTTTCCAAGGAGGAGTTTCTGAGGATGCTCAGGTACTCTCCCTCCTCTCTCCTAATGTTTTTACAATGTTTATAGACATGTCTTCAGAAGCAGCTTCCAGTTTCCATGCTTCTGTGCACCATAGACTCCACACTTGCAACCAAGAGCCCATTTATCCCATGAAACTGGTCTGGGACTCTGCTCTGTGTTTTTTGAGGGACTCACCTGCTGTTCCCATCTCACCTCCTTGCTCCAGGTCCTTCATTGAGATCTCCAACAACTGCCTGTCAAGAGAACAGGCAGAGCAGGTGACCGAGTCCATGTTCCGGGCCTCAGGTTTTCAGGACAGGGATGAGCTGACATGGGAGAATTTCCATTACATGCTGCGTGACCACGACAGCGAGCTTCGGCTCACCCAGCTCTGCGTCAAAGGTCAGTGGGCACGAGCACTGGGATGCCCCAGGTCCTACAAGGCTGGAGGCAACGGGCAGCACCCAATATGGAGCTCTCAAATCCTGGCCCATCAGTCTCCCCACCTCAACTGCAGTAATGGGGCATCAGCTGTTGCTTCATGTGTGACATGTTTGGGCCAGTTCAGAGCTTTTCCCTGCCCACAGGAGATTCCTAAACTTTGTCTTGCACCTTCTGAATGGCTGTTTGTCCTTTTGTCTCCTCAAAGGTATCCCTGAGGTCTCCAAGCAAAATCTGCACAACTGTGTCTCCTTCATAAAAAAGAGCGAGCCAAAAGGGTAAGCTCCCTTCCTTAGTACCACTGTTGCTATTCCATCTCTTGCTGCCCTGGCTCACATCTATCCTCCACCCCAAGCTTTCCAACAAATGCTCCCACCAGATGCTGGAACTCCCAGCACTGGGGAAGGGGTGGGAAGTGTATGCTGGGCGCTGCAGTGGGGCTGCTGTGCTCCTCCCAGGCATAGCCAGAAGGGAGGAATTGCCTCCTGCAGAGCCCTGTTGCATCCTCTGTGTGGAGATGGGAGTCCTGCATTGCTCTTCTGATGGAGGGGTTATCTTGCAGTGAATCCAGACCGTGTGCAATTGGAGTTAATGCAGGCAGGCTTGCAGAAAAGAGCTGGATATGTTCCCAGCTGAGCCTGAGATGGGAAGTGGAGAAAAGGGGAAAATTTTGGTGAGCACTTCTAGCAAATAGAACTCTGGGCTAGACATAGCTCTATTTCCACAGAATCGTCTCAGAGGAGAAGAAAGACCCAAATCTAGACACTGTGAGTCACTACATGGAGCAAAAAGGCCAAGAACTGAGGAAGAGACCAGGAAGAAAGTGAGTCCCCTCGCCATCTGTGCCTCTGGGGCTCGGGCTTATTCTGTTTGCTGTTTCTCACATCTCCATGTCAGATTGGGTAGCCCTCCAGTCAAATGGCACTGCTCCAAGGAGGCACTCATTGGCCAAGGAGCTACAGAAATAATCCCATCTTGGCAGGACAGTGCCATAGCTGGATGTGGGTGATGTGCTTCTACAAAAAAAACCTCCATACAAATGAAGTGGCTAACTCCAAAGGTTGGCATAGTGGCTTTTAGAGAGGAGTCTTGTCTGACTGTTCCTGCCTGTGCTCCTCTGCTTCTTGGGCTGCTGCTGGTTCACCTGGGCTGCCAACAAGAGCTGCAGTAGAGAATTTGGTCCTCCCTGCTGTGGCAGCAGCAGGTATTTCTTCAATGAATGCTCAGCTGCTGTTATTGATGGCCAGAATATCTTGGTCTGCCTTAACTGTACCAATTAGGGAAATTCCCCTTTTGTGGATAATTTTTTGATGGTTGAATATTACTATGAAATTTTCTTTTACAGTTCTCATCTACAGTTTCATTTGTGAGTCACTGCCCCCATGTTTGCTACCAGCTTTTGTAGAGCAGGCTGACCTGAGATCACCCTCTGATGCTGTGCTCTGCAGGTCGCCCCTGTCACTGATGTGCAGGGGTATTTTGAGTGGAAACCCAAACCTGGGCCCTGAGCCATTCCTTGCCAGGGAAACCTCATGGTGACACCAGCACTCCTGTATTTGCCAGGGCGAACCAGCACCAGCTCCATCTGTACACGGAAGCACAACGGAAGAAGTACAAGAGGAACAGAGTCCAGCAGAAGATCCAGGAGTTCAAGCGCTTTGTTGAGAATTACCGGCGCCATATCGTCTGTGTCATCCTCTTCTCCGCCGTCACCGCCAGCGTCTTTGCCGAGAGAGCCTACTGTGAGTGCCCACCCTGCCCTGCTGCGGGGGTGGGGGCTTCGTGCCTCAGTGCTGGTGGTTGCCGGAGGCATGATGAGGACTTGCCCGGCACAACTTTGGGCAACAATATCAGTCCTCCCCTGGACTGAGGGTGCCAAAGGATCACTGAGGTTGGAAGGGATGTCTGGAAAGGTCTGGTCCAATACCCTCCTCAGAGAAAACCCTTTTCCAAAGCTGAATGAGGCTGCTGAAGGCCTTGTCTAGAGAAGGTGTGAAGAGTTCCAAGGCTGGTGATTCCACTGCCTTGCTGGGCCTGTGCTGGTTTTGACCGTCCTCCCGGTGAAGAATTTCAAGAATTCAGACCTGAGTTTTCTACAGTGAAAGTCATGCTCTTGCCTCATCCTTCCACTGTGCATCCCTGAGAAAGACTTGCTCTGTGTGCCCATGAGATGGCTGCAGACAGCCAGCTTCCCTGACCCATCTCCTCCAGCCAGAACAAGCCCATTTCCCTCAGCCTTTCCCTTACATAGACATAGCTCTATGATGTCCTCCAGCTCCCACCCAGCCTGGTGGTCTCCACTGGATTCGTTCCAGTTTATGGACACCTCTATACTGGATTCCCCAACTGAGGCCACAGTCCCAAGGTGCAGATTCCCAGGTGGACATTCTCCTCCGGGAATCTCCAAAGTCACCTTGTCATCCAGCAGTTCTGGGTCATTGTGCCCCTTTCCCCACACAAACCCATCCCTGGTGTCCTGGTTTTGGTGGAGTCACACAGGTGGCTGCCCCCTTGTTGCAGGAAGGGTGCTGGCCCTCAGTGCTGGGCACATGACACCCCCTCTGCTCTCTCTCCCCAGACTATGCCTTTGCATCCCCCAGCACTGGAATTGCACAGACCACCTTTGTGGGGATCATCATCTCCCGGGGATCAGCTGCTTCCATCTCCTTCATGTACTCCTACATCCTGCTTACCATGTGCCGCAACCTCATCACCGTCCTGCGGGAGACCTTCCTCAATCACTTCATCCCCTTCGATGCCGCCGTCGACTTCCACCGCTGGATTGCCATGGCAGCCCTGATTTTCTCAGGTAGGTGGGCTGCTGGGGGATTGCCACCCACAAGCAGAGGACAGCCTACCACACCATGGCAGGACCAGCCAGAAGCTTAAAGACCTTGCAGAGATATAGATGCCTTGCACTACAGAAGAGGCGGAATCTCCAGGTCCCTGGGGACATCAGCGGTGTCTGACACATCTCCATCCACATCAAGTGATGTTTCTTTCTCCGTGCTTTTGTCTCTTACAGTGCTCCACACTGCAGGTCACATAGTGAACGTCTACATCTTCTCAGTCACACCTCTCAGTGTGCTGTCCTGCCTTTTCTCCACTGTCTTTACAAATGATGGGTAGGTGGAATTTGAAGCAGAGTTCAGACAGGGTGTACTGGGCATGGATAGAAATGAAAATGGAAACCATTAGTTTATTCTGGTCACTCCATGGTGCAATCTCTTGTCCTTCTCCAGGTCACAGCTCCCACAGAAGTATTACTGGTGGTTCTTCCAGACTGTTCCAGGTGAGAACACCTAGCAGACAGACCTGAACATCTGTGTCCAGGATAGCAGCCATCTGCCCGGTCCAGTCAGAGCCCCTGTGGGGCTGCCCTGGTCTCCCCCACAGGGCCTCTCAACTCTTCGTCTCACAGGCATGACAGGAGTGCTGCTGCTCGTGGTCCTTGCTGTGATGTACGTGTTTGCCACACGCCACTTCCGGCGCGTCAGCTTTCAGGGCTTTTGGATCACTCACCACCTCTACATGCTGCTCTACATCTTGGTAAAGGATTTGGGCTGGAAGGGAGGGATGGTGCTGATGCCCTGCAAGTCTGTAGGTGAAATCAGTGCAGCTGATGAGATGGAATAGCTTGGGGTAGTCTCCCAAGGGAGAGGGTAGCCCCAGTCCTGGCTCCCCACTGCTGTTGAGCTGCCACCAAATCATCCCTGGGGTGATGACTTGCCTTGCTAAAAGGTTCTGCTCCCTGCCCAGGTCATCATCCATGGCAGCTACGCACTGATCCAGCAGCCCCGTTTCTACATCTACTTCATCATCCCAGCTCTCATCTACAGTGCAGACAAGCTGTACAGCCTGAGCAGGAAGAAGGTGGAGATCAGTGTGGTGAAAGCCGAGCTCCTGCCCTCAGGTACCACAACATCCCTGGCCACACAGCACCAGGCTTCCTGCAAGAGCATCAGGGGCTGCAGCGATGCAGGAATATCAACTTCTCAACATCTCCAACTTAACGGAGCCCCCTCCCATCTCCCCACAGGTGTCACCCACCTGCAGTTCCAGCGGCCACAGGACTTTGACTACAAGTCTGGGCAGTGGGTGCGCATCGCCTGCGTGGGCCTGGGCACCACCGAGTACCACCCGTTCACACTGACCTCAGCCCCGCACGACGACATGCTGAGCCTGCACATCCGTGCCGTTGGGCCCTGGACCACCCGTCTGCGGGAACTCTACTCTCCCAAGAACCTGGCCCTCCTCGGCACACTGCCCAAGGTGAGCCCTGCACAGGATGTCACCCATGGGGACATCTGAGCCCAAGAGCACCTTGGCAATGGGTTGAGCCAAGCATGAGGCACTTCTCCAGCCCTGAGGCCTTCCAAGACCTGGGCAAGTGGAGACCTCTGCTAACAGCTGACTCCCTTCCAGCTCTACCTGGATGGGCCCTTTGGGGAGGGCCACCAGGAATGGAACAAGTTTGAGGTGTCGGTGTTGGTGGGAGGAGGCATCGGGGTGACACCCTTCGCATCCATTCTCAAGGACCTGGTTTTCAAGTCATCCATAAACTCCAAGCTGCTGTGTAAGAAGGTAAGAGTGTCTGAAAGACAAGTGCCTCTGAGAGGTTGGACTTGATCTCAGAGATCTTTTCCAACCTAATTGATTTGTGATTTTGAGATGCCCCCTACTGCTGCTGGTGTCTTTGGGGGTAAATTCCTCTGTGAAGTCCATAGACATTCATAAGGATGTTGGTCTCACCCTGGACCTCGTTCCAACGTGCTACAGATCTACTTCATCTGGGTGACGCGCACGCAGCATCAGTTTGAGTGGCTGACGGACATCATCCGGGAGGTGGAAGAATCAGACAAGAACAGCCTGGTCTCTGTGCACATCTACATCACACAGCTGGCTGAGAAGTTTGATCTGCGCACCACCATGCTGGTGAGCCTGGACATTCAAGGGGAAGGATGCCAGGCCATGCCATGCCAGGCTCTGCAGGGCCATGCTGGGCTGTGCTGGGCCATCTGACGTGCACCAATCTCTCTTTCAGTACATCTGTGAGCGGCACTTCCAGAAGGTGCTGAACAAAAGCCTATTCACAGGGCTGCGCTCCATCACCCACTTTGGGCGCCCTCCCTTCGTACCCTTTCTCAGCTCACTGCAGGAGGTGCACCCTGAGGTCAGTGTCTGCCTGGGGACAGGAGGAGGTGCAACCACTGGCCATTGTGGAGGACTGGTCCCAGCCTGTCCCCAAGGTCCTGGAGACCTCAGTGGCATCTGCACCAAGAACAGAGCAGAAGGGGAATGAATCCTGTTTTCCCTCGGGAGCCAGGCTGAGCTGCAGGAATCAGCAATGCCCTATACCAGCCAAACACCCCCTGCTATTGCAAGACCTTGGCTGCAACCACTGATCTGAGCTGAGGGTTCCCATTCTTCCTCCATGGCCCTACATGGCAGCTACATGGGAATGTGACAACCTCCCCAAAAGCCTGGGGGAGGCTGAGACAGACTGCTCAGCCAGCATCCATGCCCAAAGCCATCAGAGAGCAAGGGAGGCTGGACTGTGGGGAGAAGTGGTGCTGCAGTCTGACCCCTATGGCTCCCTCCTTCCCTAGGTACAGAAGATCGGGGTGTTCAGCTGTGGCCCGCCTGGGATGACAAAGAGTGTGGAGCAGGCTTGCCGGCAGATGAACAAGAAGGACCAGACCTACTTTGCACATCACTATGAGAATTTCTGACCCTACCCCACACTGTTCCATTCTCTGACTACAGCTGCATTTTTTCACCCCAGCACCCAGCAGCAATACTTCAGCAGCCACTGTCCCAGGCTCCCACCAGGCACCCTCCCCAGGTGAAAGCCATCCACAGCCGACTGCAGGGATACTGAGACCCACACAGCACAGACTAGTGTGCTAGTAAAGCCTTGACATCCCAGCACTGCCCTACATGGCCCCACTGTGAACCCCTGAGTCCTGCTACCACCCACACATCCCTGCAGCCCCATGCCCAGGGCCATGCTGGTGTGTCCCAGTCCAGAAAACCCACTGTTTGAGTTAAACCCAGCTCTGCCCCCTTAATCGCACAAGACAGAGCTTCTGCTCTGCTGGGGGACTCAGGGAATGTCTCTAACCAGCTTTGGGGAGCAGCTTGGTGCCTGCACAACCTGAATTCACAGCACTTTGTTCCAAGAACCATGTGGTGAACAGATGGGGTGAGGAGCCCAGCAAGCTCTCTGCTAAGCCTCTTCTTGAAACAGCTCTCCTCACATACTCTTCAGTGCCTGCTTGTTAACTCTCAGAGCCTTCCCTGGGTTTGCATAAGGCCTTAGTTGTGTTTGCATTGGCTTCTTCCAGCAGTGTCAATCCTTCAATCAGGAATCAATTGTACTTGTTTAAGTAATGACTGGCTTTGCATCACTGCTACTTTTGCAGGCTGTGGTTGAGCTCAAATAAAGCTGATTGAAGTCTTAAAACACTTTCTTGCCTCCTGTAGTTGGGGACTTGTAATACTTGTGGCATAGTGCTGGCCTTGCTCCTGGCACAGAGCATTAACTCCAGCCCACTGGAAAATGGGCCAAGTTGGAGAGAGTTACCCCTGCACTGGTGACATACATGGAGTCGGGGGTGGGGAATTACAGGCACAGACCCACTGATTATGTGACCTATTGCCCCCAGCAATGCCCCTGCAGTGTCAGTGCCCCCAGCAAGACCTGATAAAGGAGAAGATCAGACAAGGAGCCCAACCAGGCTGAGCTGTGGGAATAACACCAGCCCTTGGGATGCTAAACAGCCCCCTAAGACTACAGAGAGCATGTTTCCATTTCCCAGTAAGAACAATCTTGCAATGGCCACTGGTCTTCCAGCCATGCCAATGGGGATCCCCACAGTACAGGAGTCAGGATGGCCAGTGAATCCCCAGCCATGCCAACGGGGTTCCTCCCAGAGTGGCAATGTGCTGGGCACATATTTTGACCACTTCTTCAGGCTACAGAAGGTTCCCCTGAGTTATGTCTCATCCCTGTAAAATTCAGCATGGACTTGGGGATTTCCATCTCTGCCAGGATTAACTTGGTCACATCTGGAATAAACATGAGGTTTCATTTGTAAGTGGTTGGGTCGTTTGAAGTTTCACAGTCCTGCCAACACTGAGCTCAACCTGCACCCTGTGCGAGGCTTAGGTCTGCACAGTCCCCTGTAAGCCCCTTCAACCCACCACCCCACCCTTCAAATGACACATCTGGAAGGTCTCAGGCAGCCAGAATTTATTGAGGATAATTCAGTACCAG
Source organism: Vidua macroura (assembly GCF_024509145.1). Taxonomy (NCBI): domain Eukaryota; kingdom Metazoa; phylum Chordata; class Aves; order Passeriformes; family Viduidae; genus Vidua; species Vidua macroura. The sequence goes on along the minus strand of NC_071582.1, from coordinate 3,970,632 downwards.
GAAAGGAACTGATCTCTCAGTACTAAAATTAACATGACTGTAATCAAAGATTAGATATTTTTTCTACCTCATCAGTACCTTGTTTGTGGCTCACAAACTCAGCAGGAAGGCATGGTATTCCCAAATAATTATGATTTTTTTTTTGCAGTTTGCAGTGGTAAAACCTTTGAGTGATGCTTTCCCATTGTGTCTCATCTATGCTCCTTCCCATGTCAAAAGCAGCTGTGCCCCCCAACAGCTCCTTCATGGGAGGCACATAAGGACAGAGCTCTCAGCAGTCCCAGTTGTTTCCCTGCCTGCAGTGATCCCACGAGGAGCTGTTGGGGGGTGACATGGCAGACATGGTCCCAGCTGGTCTCCAAGGTTCCCCAAATCCTCGTTTCTGAGCTTTGAGAAGAGCATGGAGAGAATGACCTGAATGTGCCAGTGCTTCCCATGGAGTGGGGAGGGCCAGGCTTTGTTCCACAGCTGTTCGGTCCCTGAGCACCCACGAGGGAAGGGGGGATATTCACATAGGGCTATTTTGCATCCAGGGATTGCCATGCAGGAAATGCTGCAGCCAGGGCAGTGCGGGATGGGAAGGGAGAGTGCCAGCAGCTCCACCCTTACTGTGCCACATGCCAGTGAAAACCTCCCTGGCATGGAGGAACCTGGCCAGGCTCTCCTGCACGTGTGGTCTGTGAAGAAGAGCCACCAGCTGTGCAACCCATCATCTCTAATTCAGCATTTTGATTCGGTTGTCCATTTGTAGTTACCTGTTAATGCTCTAACGGTGTATCCCAGTACCTTTCACCCTCATTACATGTGATTTTCTAGTTACAAGCAACAGGGATGAGGGCCAGGCACTGGGACAGCTCAGGGGCTCTGATCAGTGGGGTCACACTTCAGCATGACTTTGACCCCCTCACCCCTCTTGGTGGTCTCAAAGGCCTCCAGAGCCTTCTCCAGGGGAAAACGGTGCGTAACCAAGGGCTTGACGTTGATCCGCTTGGATGCGAGAAGAGCGATGGCCACAGGCCACCTGCAAGGGAAGCAGAGAGCAGGGGATGAGAGCAGCCACTAGTCTGGAGTCCAAGAAAAGAGCATGGAGCAGCCTGGATCGTCACAGTTATTTCCCTAGCCCAGGGAAGTTTTGCCTGCAAAGAACCTTCTGGTGTCTGGTATGGGAGATGGAACAAGCCAGCTGCTCTGGGCTGCTGAGCTCTGAGAAGACAGGCACTGCTAGTTGAGAGAGTAAGTGAAATCACAGGAAGCAAGTGAAAATCACAGGAAACTACTACTTTGGAAGCCCTGAACGAAAACCAAAACTGCCATGCTCCACACTCCTCTTGCCTGGCCTCTTGCCTGCACACTGACCATGGTGGAGCTCAAACTCATGGACTCAGTGCAGGAAGATAAAAGGAAAAGCCTCAGTCAGCTTCCAGCCTCTTCTCTGGCACAAAGTCCCTCACAGGGGTTGTGTTGTCACTCTGTTTAGAATCATATAAACACTGAGATTGGAAAAGGTCTCCAAGATCATCAAGTCCAACCATGTATGGGCCAAATGAGAGCAACAGGGATAGGAGAGCAAAGAGATGCAGCAGTTAATATAGTTCCCAAACTGCCTACTTAATAACACTTCTCACTTTAAGAAGGAGTGTGACAACATCCCATAAATCCTTCCTGGAGAGCTACAGATTAAGAAAAGAGACTTTCTCCATTAGCAAGAAAGTAGAGCTCTGAAGAATTTTAACTTGGAGACACATCAGCCCCCCCTGCATGAGACTCACGTGTTGCAGTAGCGGAATATCCCACGGATATCCACTTCCCGCACGGCAGCATTCACGATGGGCACCGTCACCATCTCAGGCCCCAGCCCCACCAGAACCAAGGTCCCACCAGAACGAGTGGCCTGGAGAGCAAAGACACAAACAGGTTACATTTTGCAAAACACAGTTGCAGGAGCCTGTGCAGGGTCTGTCAAAAATAAAGCCACCCTTTATGTCTGCAATGGACTGCCTGGGGCACAGCAGAGAAGCCAGGGAGAGGCAGGATGCTGTCAGGAGTCTGACAGAGTGAAACACGTGGTAATCAAAGCGAAAAATTCAATCTTTTGAAAATCTCTGAAGGATTTTGGTAGGAATCCAAAATTCCTATTCGGAAAACCCCATTCTGAAAAATGGCTGGCATTTAGGACTACAAAAAGTACTTTGGGATTTCAGTGGGAGAGACTTAAAACTAAGAGCCTGATGCTCTACTGGAATTTCTCTTTTTGCAGTTTGTCCCATTCCCCTCCTGTCCTGTCACTCCACATTAATCTTCCCCCCATCCTCCTGTTTTAGCAAAACATCCCTTTCTTGCTTCTTTCATTCCTTCTGGAATTAATTTTCTTGATTATTCTTCTTATTTGGACATAAATACAATGGAAGCTGCTGTCCTACTCCCTGGGTTTGGGGATCTTACTGGAGTCTCCTTGGTAAGTGGTTAAGCACCCAAGCATCAAATCAATTATCCCCACACTGATGTTAACACTTTAATTATCTCTCTTAGCTTACTATCTAAGGAGCAGCTTCTCTCCCCACACCAAGCCCACTTAAATTAACCACTGTGGGAGTGAAATAGCTCATTCACTGAACCATCCCAGAAAAAAAACAGACCAACACCATCACTAGTCTGCCTTTGGAACAAGTGGTACTCACATAAATTCCAGCCTGGATACAGGCTTGCACTCCTGTGCACTCCACAGTTATCTCAGGCATGCAGCCAAGCACACTTTCCACTTTGGAGGCCACCTCCTGTGGGGTCTCGTTCTTCACCTGAATGGTGAAATCTGCCCCCACCTCCTTGGCTTTTTGCAGGCGAGAGGCAGATAAGTCTGTGGAAAATAAACCAAGTCAAGAACTGGAGTATTATTTGAAAGAGGGGGAAGAACCTGAACCTGGCATCTGCTCACTACATGTATGACAGGACAGTGCACAACCAGAAGAGGTGAGGATTCACCCTTTCTTGGCAGGCAGAGAATGATCATAAAATCCTGGAATAGTTTGGGTTGGAAGCGACTTCAAAGCTGCACTCCACTTTGAAGTTCCATTCCCTGCCATGGGCAGTTTCTCTTTGGTACTGCCAGAACACTGAGAGTGCATCAAGAGAATAGACATGGCTACGGACAGCACCAAGAAATCTTTCTAACAGGAGACAACAGGCTCAGAGGATCATTAACACTTCTAACAGTGAGAACAGACCATGAGTTCTCCAAGGGCTTTCTCAAGGAACCCTCAGCAGGTGCCTTCAGCTGAGCGAACTGCAGAATGCATTAGTTGTAAGCAGTGTGTCTGCACTGTCACAGACCTGTCCTGCTCTTTACCCTCCTTGTAGCAGCTCTGGGGGCTGCTGAGCATCTCTCAGACAATTTTTGTCACAGATGAATGAGCAGGCAAGCCTATAAAGAAAAAAGGGAGTGGATCTGGTAATAAGGTGGACCTGAAACAGTCCATTAACATGGAGCAACAAAGCTGGTGATGATAAACATCTGTGAGGGCATGGCTGTACTCCTGCACTCTGTTCTGAGGGATCTTGACAGGGCTGTAAGTATCACCTGAAGATCCACAAGGGGTTTGTACCACCGACCAAACTGTCCTGCTGGGGCATCCCACAAGCCCTGGAGGAAAGCCACTATTCCTCTATAGGCACCACTGGTAACCAGGTAACTCTGGAGATAAGGACATGGACAGCTGAGGAGAAGAGTGGGATTTCCCTGGAAGGAATCACCTCTTTTCCCTACACTAAAGCAGTGGTCTACAGGAGTCTGCATGCTGGCACTGGAAAAGATATAACAGCCAAGATTCCCTAGACCCAAAATTGAGGGGTGGTCTCCTCCCGGAGGTCCTGGGCTTAAAGACTCAGAAAATGATGCCTGTGGTAGGGGCATACACAGCAAAGAGGCAGGCTTCTCACCTGGGCACAGTCTTCAGAGAAATCAGAGATGGGGTGGGGTGAAAATATCAAGGGAAAGAGGAGGAGGCCAGTTCTCCAACATGAGAAGACCAGTTCTCCAACATGAGCCGCTCTGACTCAGCCACAGTACTGGGAGTGAGCCAGAGGCTGTACCCTGCCCATCCCACAGCAAAAATGATGGCTCTCACTGGCAGGGCAGGGGATGCACAGGCACTCACTGGCAGGCCAGATGATGGACATGTTCCCATGGGAAGCTGGAAGGCTCGGGATGCCAAGTGTGGGCACACCTACCGAGGAGAGCTGGAGAGGGTATTTCAAGAAGGTGTAACAAAGGGTAATAAAATGCAGGCAAAAGAGGAAAAGTTGAGGCTGAAAAGAAAGGGCAGCATCACCCTGGAAGCCCCAGCATGGGCTCATTCCTGTGGCTGCAGGAGTCACCTTTGTCCCTCCCAAGCTCTGAGCAGTGGGCTCCAGGCCGTGTGTGGGGTCATGCTTGACCCCAGCTGAGTTGCATTCAGAGACCTCCCATGCACCAACTGCACGGCCAGGAGCTTTTTGAGGCACTTCAAGTGCTATGAAACACTTTTTCCCAGCATGGTTGGTGTCTCCCAAATCTCAGTGCATGGCAAGGAGACCACACGGATTCAACAGTCCTCTCAAGTAATGACTAAACTCCCTGTGAAGTTTGGTCTCACAATACCAGTTCACAGCAGACACAGATTCTGGATTCTACCATTTTTAACATCTCCTGAGTCACTATATGTATTTTAAATTATAAATATATACATAAATATTATACATGTATAATATAGAAATATATAAAATATTAGAGACATTCTAGTCTATATTTTACATATTTTATACTTTCTCTCTAGCAGAAATAATCCACAGGCAGTGTCCTAGAGTAACAAGGCAGCCAGTGCATTTCAAAGTGGCCACAAAATCACTTCCAGGCAGCAACAAATCACACATCTTCCCTGTAGCTGTCCTCTGGTTTGCTGACCTGCTCTGGAAGGAAGCCCTGGCTCTAAGCAGCACATGGAATGCAACAGCAATACTGCCAGCCCTGGCCAGGGCTGCAATAACATCTCAGTACACCTGAATCACCAGGAAGCACTTAGTGAAGCAGACAGATCTGCAGGTCACTGCATTGTTCAGAGCTCCAGACACTTGTGAGTCTTGGGAAGGATCAAGTCCTTTGCACTTTAAACCCACACAGCTCTTGGGAAACTGGTCAATTAAACAATAAATGACTTGCATCTTGCCTCTAGTCAGAAGTTTGTTTTCACTTCCCAGCCCCTGGAGCTAATTAAAATTTGGTTTGCTTCCAGTGAAGTTATTAAATTACCCTTAAGCTTGTCATGATGGTTTATGAGCCAACTTAAAAAGCAAATAAATACTCTTGATTATTCTCAGATTTTCTTTGTTCATCTTCTTTCTCAAAGGAGTTGAGCTCTGTACAGTTGCTCACCTCCCCTGACCTTGAATTCCAGGGCTTCTGGAAGCATCAACACCCAGAACTTCAGATTCAGACAGAACAGGGAGAATAATTTCCCTTAAGTAGGAATTATTAAGTGCACCTTCAGTGACAGACAGTGCAATGCAAGACAGCCCAACATGAACGGCTAAACTGTCCCTTCACTTACTGGGGAGGAAGGCTGATCTTTTACATGCACCTGAGGAGAAAAGCAGCTTTTCAGAGCAACAGCAAAGCAGAAGGACAGGAGAAGGTTGCCCATAAATATCAATCACAGCTACTCAGGAGTGGAGTAGAGAGAGACACAGATCTTTTGGAAGAGTAGACGAGGACCCGTGAAACAACCTGATCTTCTCACCCAACTGGAGTCCATTAAATATATCAAACACTCCAGGCAAGCCAAAGACAGAAGTTGTAGGAGGTGAGTTCTCACAAAAAAGCTTTTCTAAATATTTCTATACCTGTGAGAAACTTGTCAAAACAAACACAAACTTTTAAAGCCATAAATGTTGTACAGACAAAGCTCCTCACAGACACATGATAAAAACACAGGGCAATGAATTCAGATAATCTGGTAGCAAAGTACAAGAGGGCCTCTGTGGGCAGACAGGCGCCTCACAGGTGTTGGCTCCTAAAGCCAAAACAAAAAGCAGTTCCTTGAGACAGGCAGCAAAAACTCCAGCAGCACAAGCCAAACCAAACCCATTCCTCGCCTCATGTCACGTTCAAATATTTGACTTGGGACAGCACCTTCATGGTTTGAGCACCTCAGCCAAACCTCTCTCATGTAGAAGAGAAATCCACGAGTCAGAATCAGCACCTAGGCTAGCACATAAAGATAAGAAAGGGTAATTCCATGTATCCAAGCTTGCTGATCCTATAAACCAAGCACCAGGAACCTCCTGTGGCACATGACAGCCAGCTCAGCTTGCCAAGGTCCCCATCAGGAGCAGCTCCTGGTACTAGGGGGAAGACACACCCAGGCTGGAGCAGGAATGAGGGGCAGGCTGAGCCAGCTGCCTCAGACCCACCAACCCCACTCACCAAGCCTTCCCCACCCAGGGAATGGGCCACCCCCAGCCCCTGCACCAGCCCAGCTGGGCACAAGGTTCCTTGTACGTGATTCAGGAGGCAGAGCTATTTTTCCTGCTACAGCAAACATCATCCTCAAATGACAACACTTCACAAAATCTGAGGTGTGGACCGATCACATCCATCAAGCACACACACCTGCAGGGTGAGGCCAACACAGCTAAAAATGCCCTGGACTCAACAGCAGAAGGATTAAGGGAGGAGAATGCCTTGTGTTTTGTGTTTTGACCTGAGCTACTACTGAAGGATGTTTCTGTGAAGGCAAGAGGGTGGGACCTGAATTTTATCTCTTGGCCCAAAGTGGGTCAAGTAACACAGTAATGGAAAGGTCAAAAATACACCTGGCTCGAAGTATGGGAGGTGAGTAACAGCCTTCTGAGAGGTCAAGATCCTTTAGACCTTTGACATAAAAACTGCAGGAGTCTGTGCTCAATGTCCAGTGGCACCTCTAACTGCTCCTCCTGGGCATCACCACTCAGAAAGACTGAAGACTCATAGTGGGAGCTGGAAGCACCATTTCCAGACCCTGTTTAACCCCCAGGTGAAAATTTCAACCAGAGAACATCCTGAGGTTACTCCAGCTCTCCATCCTTCTGGGCAAGCTTGAGAGAGAGAGGGCCTGAACCTTAGAGGAGAGCTAGGAGGAGCTGGGCTAGGTTAGCATGGCAAAGAAAGGCGGAATGGAATGGCTGTCTCAACAGCCTGAAGGGCAGCTGCAAAGCTGATGAAGACTCCTTTCAGTTCTTCCATAAAGGGGGAATCTCCATAAATGACAGTTTGTGAGTGGACCCTAGAAAAAGCTGCGTCATTAAGAGATGCAAACCTGGAGAAGGTATCTCCAGATAGGAGATAGATGGAAACTCCTTCCTCAGAGGTTTTCCTGACACAGCTGGGCAAAGACATTCCTCCAAGCAGCAGCTCAACCAGAAATGTCCAGGACACAGTTATGCAAGAAACACCCATTTCTAAAATGCAGAGACCCTGAAAAGGCCATTTCAGTCACTGTGGATAACCAATGAAAAATGAAACCCTCAGCAGGAGCAGACAGAAGGACAGAGAAAGACCAGTGGAGAAGCACAGTGTGGCTGCACACAGAAAACAGTGGGCAAAAGCTGCCTGGGCTATCATCCAGCACTACCAGAGGTAAAAATAACCTGCTAAGATCAAACCACTCTGGAAGGGTGGTCAGGTACTGGAACAGACTGTCCAGGAAAGTGGTAGAATCACCATTTCTGGAACTGTTCAAAAAACATGTGGATGAGGCACTTATATGGACATGGTTGGGCTTGGCAGTGCTGGGTTAATGGTTGGACTCGATGATCTAAGTGGTTTTTTCCAACCTTAATAATTTTGTGATTCTGTATGGTGGGAAACAGGCACACTCTGAAAGGGCTAAAAGGACTTACCAGTAACCACCACGACTGCTGCACCCATCATCTTAGCAACAATCACATTAACGAGGCCGATTGGTCCTGGGTACAAAGGGGACAAAGAGAACATGTACCACTGACAGGCAGCATCAGCCCCACCCCTGAACATGCCCAGAGCTCAGCGTGTTCCTGGCCAAAGGAGGCTTTGGCAGCCCCAAGGTCTCCCTCATCCCTCACCCCTTCCAGCAGAGCCCAGATCAGAGCCTGAGCCTGCCCATCCCCTCCCAGTAGGCAGGGAACACAAGGACTAGCTATGATCACTGTACCAGAGCCAGACACGAAGACTTTGCTTCCCAGAGTGACTCCCGCTCGTTTGCAGGCATGGATTCCCACTGAGAGGGGCTCGATAAGGGCTCCTTCCTCAAAGGTGACATTATCTGGAAGCCTGCAAGAATGGGACACAAGGAACAGTCACCAATGTAGGTCATGAGGGTGATGGGGAAAGCCATGAGACTCAAAAACCAAACATGGGTGTAAAACACAGTAGCAAAACACACTGCCACCTGTGGTCAGAGAAATAAGCTGGAATACACTTCAAGAGATTCCATTGCTTCTTTTCCTCATCTGAAGCAGCATCAAGTGCACCTGAAGCATTTTTCAGTGAGGTTTTGCCCAAGCACCACACCCAGGGGCCCATAAACTTCCCCACATCAACTCTCTAGTACTTGGTGAGTCAACAAGGATTCCTTTGCCACTCATTCCCTTTAGAATAAACCCCCCAGTTGCATATATACCACCCTATGGCTCACCCACCAGTGAGCTCCCAGAGCCCTCACCAGGGTTGAATCAGCTTTTAGAAAACATCCTGCTGCCAAAGGTGAGGCCACCAGGAAAGGCAGCCAGATCCAGGTCTCCCCATAACAACCAGGATCACCTTCCCTGATGCACCAAGTGTTTTAACAAGTGGACTAGTCCCAGTATGCATCCTCCCAGCAGTCAGGGACAACGTGTGCAGTGAGTATCATACACCTTTTGGACAAAAGCAATCCTGTAATGCAGCCAACATAAGTGACAGAAAAAAGCAGAGGAAGTGAAACCCTTCTGAACTGCTGAAAGAAATCAATCTCAGCCCCAAAACACTGCCCATCAGCAAACCACTAGTGTGGGTTCTCACACTGTTCTGGAAGCTGTGCCTGCCAGGAGAGTCAGCAGGGACAGTGACAGTGACAGCACTGGGAAGCTCAAGGTCAGATCTCAGCCAGGCCAATGTGAAGCCAAAGAAATGGAAATGATGGCTGTGGGAAGACAGCTCTAAGATACCTGCATATCCCTTATTTCCAAGAGGCTTTAAAGGTCTGACTCCAAGAGTTCTGTTGTCACAGAGTCTGGCATCATGTTTGCTACTGCTGGGTTTGGGCACTGCCCTGTCAATGGGGAGGGCAGCATCACAGCATGATCCCACCTCCATCAAGTTACTTGGAGCACCCAACACAGAGTCTGTCCACCAGCAGGACACACATCCATCTCCCTAGGGACACAATAACTGCCCAAATATGTGAAAGCTCAATGAGCTCACCCATCATCTGTTCTTAGCAAATCTGTGCTGGCAGAGTGGCTGTGTGCCAGGCAATCCACTCTACATGAGCCAGCCACAGCACTGCTGATCTGAAACTGGGAGCACCAGGTCCAGGCTTTGCATCCCAAAGCTATAAAATTAAAATAAAATAAAAATAAAAAATAAATAAATAAAATAAAATAAAATATAAAATAAAATAAAATAAAATAATAATAAAATAAAATAAAATAAAATAAAATAAAATAAAATAAAATAAATAAAAATATAATAAAATATAATAAAATAAAATAGTCAAAGTAATATTTGCTCAAATTGGAGGAAAAAAGCAAAAGCCTGGAAGAAGCCAGCTACAAACCAGCCACTTCCTCTCAAGCAAAAACTTGTGATGCTGTCAGAAAATGTTATTTTGATACACAGGAAATTGATGACAGTGGGTCTGGACAGTGAGATGCTAATCCCATCCATACCAGCACCTCATCCTGACAGCAGCTGCTTGGTATCTGCTTTGAAAGCTTCCTGCCTGAGGACTCTCAGGAGAAGAGCAGTCAAGTGCCTCCTTCCGACTGACACGATCCTGAATGCTTTCTCTGCAGACACCAAAGATCAATCCCAAGGATGTTCCTGTTCATGGAAGTACCAGCTCCATCCACACTGAAAAAGAACAAGCTCCACAGGTAGAGCTGCCTCAGGGGGACACTACTGGGGCACTACTTGTTAAAGGCACTTAAGTGGGTATAACATCATACAAGTTTTTTCAGGTCTTTGGAGTATTTGAGGCCCTGGTACAGGTTGCCCAGAGAAGCTGTGGCTGCCCCATCCCTGGAAGTGTTCAAGGTCAGGCTGAATGGGGCTTGGAGCAACCTGGGATAGTGGAAGGTATCCCTGACCACAGTAGGGGGTGGAGTGGGAAGAACTTTAAGGTGCCTTCCAAACTGAACCCTTTTGAGATTCTATGATTTGCCAGAGTGTTTAAGCACAGATTTGCTTCTAAGCCTATGGGCCAGTGCTGCCACAATTAATAACATATTCAAGTTTGCTGAACTGGACATGAAAACAGATATGTTGTAATGCTGGTAGCTTTGTGGAGACACTCAGAAACACATGAACAAACAGCTCAGTAGGGCTACTGCTTCTCTTCCTGCTCTGCTCAAAGTGGGGTGACTTTGTTTCAAACGACAGAGTGAGATGTCACCAGTCACCCTGGTGTTTCCTGAAAAGCAGCAGCAAAACTCAGCTCAAAGAACCAGACAAAGACCTTCAGGCACCGGCCTAGGAAGGCAAGGATATGAAAAGAGACAGGAGAGAAACCAAGAGCAGAGAGCAAATGGGAAAAGGAAAATAATTAAAGGGTAAACCAGTGGTGATATCCCAGGAGACATGCAAGAAATGTTTATGTCTGGCACCTGAGGGGATAAACTGTCTGCCTGACAAACCCTTTGTGAAGTGGCTGCCATCCAAGCTTAGGCATGTTATTTATGGATCAGAAAGCAATAAAACCTGTTGGGATCACATAAAGAGTTTTCCAAAGGGCCAAGAGGTGATGGATGCAGCTAATCTCCCCCCAGGGAGTGTATATTTCTCTGTGGAGGGAGCATGGACTGACTTGTAGCAGTAGTTTGCACTGTGCTTGTAGTAGCGGCACAGGTTCCCGTCGTCGGGGGGTGTCGCGCAGAAGAAGATGGTCGGGGACAGGTTGTAGCGCCCAGTTTTGCAGAACTCATCCATCTCCCTTGGGACACCCGGCTCGATGGCCACACGGTCACCTGCCAGGAGGAAAGCAGATGGACTGGGTCAGGGACAGGGTGGCACACAAGCAGGAATAGCACCAAAAACCACAGAAACACCGGCACCATAAAGGCAAGAGGGACATGAGGAAGCTCTTGCTGCACACACCAGGCTGGTTCCCAACGCTCCCTTCACAGCAGCCTCATCACCAAGATCTTCCCAGCTACTTGGAAAGAGATGGTGTTTCAGAGGCACAGGCACAGATGTAAACTCAGCCCCACACACACCTTCCCCCAGCTGCCTTGCAGCTAACCTCAGCAGATGAAGGGGCAGCCCCCAGGCAATCACACTGTGATTTTGCTGAATCTGTTGAAGAGGAAATCTGAGGATGGAGCAGGTGAGCTCAGCTAGTCACCACGCTTCCAGCTGGAAAGAGCTGTCCCTTGAGAATCATAGAATCAAGGAAGTAATTGTGTTGGAAGGGACCTTAAAACTCAGCTTGTTCCACTCCTTGCCATGGGAAGGGACACCTTCCACTACCCCAAGCTGCTTCTAGCCCTGTCCAACCCAGCCTTGAACACTTCCAGGGATGGGACAGCCACTGCTTCTCTGAGCAACCTGTGCCAGGGCCTCCCCACCCTCACAGGGAAGGAAGCTTAAGGTACAGAACACCCAGGAGCCTGGCAGGATTTATCTGGGAACAGAGACAGCTTGGTGCTACAACAGAGTAGTTCAGGGTACAGGAAGGACACATGCTGCAGGACAAACAGCTATTATTTAATTGCAGTCACAAAGCAGGATGGACTAGAGAAAACAGCGTGAGCATAGTACAACTTGCAAGTACACAAGGGACACTAAGCCTCACATTTATTTGGCAGAGGAATCAGAGCCAAACCTCTGAGCAAAGCTCTCCACCAACAGGCTTTCAGGCAGACACGGGGATAAGTAGGATGGAAGTAAAGAGCCATCTAGGCCACTGCATCCCCTCTGAGATGGCCAACAAGAGGTGTCTGACAGGACAGGGGCAGGACAGGCACATACTGAATACTCTCCCAGCCTCACTTTATACGCAGCAGTGAGGCCTCCCAAGTCGCAGGTGGTTTGTTTGTATTTAGTAACACTCAACAACTTCTCCTTCCACCACATAAACTATGTGGTCTGCTATATCTCAGGTGAATGCTGAACCTCACTGTGCCTTGCTCTGGTGCTGGAGCAACCGGAGAATGGGCAAGCTGTTCTGCCAGCCCTCCATGAGTCTTCACATACTTGAGCAGTCTCTCTAGCTCTCAATTCAAGTCCCTGACTTGGACATTTGTCAGAGATGCTGCTCCACAAGTCGTTATCTCCTTGTCCTCCTCTGAACTCTTCTCACTTGTTTTACATCCTTTTGGAAAGGAGGAGACCAGAACTGCATGCAGAGTTCCAGATGTGCACTGACATCTGCTGAGTCTCTGTCCCCTTCCCAACAGTAATTTGCATTTTCACTGCTGTGGAGCCAATGCTGCTATGCACAGTGTCAGAGCCAAAGATCTCACCCCTCAGCAGTGATGGTCAGTGCAGCATTTTAGATATGAAGCTGGTTTTGTTTGTTCTGTCATGGGATATCACTTTGTGTTTGCCCGCATTGAATCCCGCCTGCATCAAATCCCACTTTCATCTTCCTGGCACCTCTCTGGTCTCTCTGTAACTCTTGCTGGCTCTCCCCTACGTCCTCTCCACCTTGCCTAATTGCTGTCATCAGCAGACTTTACAAAATTCCCTGCTCAGTCCATTTTCTAAGATATTCATGAGCACAGCGAGCTGTGGAGGTCCCACCACAGGGCCTGGAGCAGTGGCTCCAGTGACCTCTGCACTGCAGGAGGCCGTTTGCTTCTTCAAGAGCACACACAGAGAAAAAACACTCACAGCTGGTTGCTGGCAAGAGCTAGAGATGTGGTTTCTGAAACTTTATCAAGCCTCCTTAAATGGCACCTTGTACCAGTATATACTCTGCTCTGCATTAAAATAGAGCCAGGCCAGCTCAACACATCCCAGGATAAAGCTACCTAAGGAATATCACATACTAGTGGCCAAGATGGGCCACTAACTGCAGATGACTAACTGCAGCCCAGTGACACTTCTTGAAGGAGGTCACACTGTGAGTTCAGAACTTCAGATAAATTTACATGACAGAAAAAACCACAGCCTGTTATCGACAGATTCTCGGAACAGATTAGGAGGAAAACAAACAAATGGGTTTGGTTCCAGATACCTGGTTTCAGATGAGTCACCCCAAAGCCCACTTTTATGACAGTCCCGGAAGCTTCATGTCCCAACACCATGGGATCCTTGACAACAAAATCCCCGATTCGACCGTGCTGCCAGTAGTGAACGTCAGAGCCACAGATCCCAACGGAATGCATGCGCAGGAGGACCTCTGCCAGAAAAGGAGGGAAGGTTCCTTGTAGAAAAACTGACCTTCTTAGGCACTGGCAGAGCAGCACGTGGGCCCCACAGCAAAGGCCAAGCCAGCATCGACACATCCATATTTACCAGCATTCAATCAACACACCAGAATTGTGCGTGCACACATCGGAAGAGTGGCACGTTCATGAGCCACCTGCTGAAATACAAAACTATGCAATGATTCACAAAGCAAGAAGGCTTGAAATAGGGTAAGACAAAAGCCGATGTCAATAAAAATACGGTCAACAAAGTAATGCAATTTAAGAGGGGTGTTATTATTGCTGGAGTAGGAATAAAATAGCAAGTCCATTTAATTTTCCCTTCTCCCAAAGCTATGATTTCAGCCCCAGAGAGTTTGTGAATCAAATTTCTATCATATGCCCATTCTATTAATGTTTAGTCCTGCATAAGATCATTTGACATGTCCCAAGAGCCATTTACTGTGACATACATGAATTGATGGAACAGGAAGCAAAAAAAGCCAGATAAAGGGTTTTTTCTGTGACTGCTCCAGCTCTTCTTTTCAGCTGGAAAAGCAGCATTATCTGTTTCAGCCACACAATTGTTTTTTGGATAATTTTGTACTTCCTCAGAAATATTTTATATTATCAAGGAGCAACAAAAGAGAATGAGAACACAAAGAGAGAAGTAAAGAAAGCAGCCAAAATCAGTCATCTATAGACTTACCATTAGGACCTGGTTCTGGAATTGGACGGTTTTCCTACAGACAAAAGGAATAAAAAAAGCATTTAGCTGCTTGTTCATATCCCTGGGAATATCTGTGGAAACTTAGCTCTGGTTAGCTCAGGTAAATCTATAAGAAGACAAGGTTTTTGGTTCTGTCTGCTCCATAAGACACGGCTGTGCCACGTGGAGGCTGCTCCTAAGCTCCCCTCATTTTCCACGCTCAGTGGAATAACACAGGTAGCTGTAGGAGTAAGTACACTGCCAGCTTGTAAATCCACTCTCCAAATTATTTTGTAGTGAATTCCCTTTCCCAGCCCAGACAACAGACACATACTAAATTTCCCTGCACTGGAGAAGCCCCAAATTTCAGCTGAATCCTTCATCCATCCCATTGGCTGACAAAAAAAAAATCACCTTTTGTAACCAGGAAGATTCTGAACTGCCAGTTCTATAAAGTCTTAATATTGCAGGGCTTATATTATTATTTTAAATAATACAAAACTTTTTTTTTTACTACATAATGATAGAATAACAGAATCACAGAATGGTTTGGGTTGGAAAGGACCTTAAAGCTCATCTCATTCTACACCCTGCCATGGGCAGGAATACCTTCCACCTTGGACCAGGTTGCTCCAAGCCACATCCTTGAACACTTCCCAGGATGGGGCAGCCACAGCTTCTCTGAGCAACCCGTGCCAGGCCTCAGCAACCTGTGCCAGTAATACATAATTTACATATAAGATTTATACATGATATAGACATAATGATTTATACCTAGTAATGTATACATTCACATTCTCTTGTAATTGCCATGGCACCTCTTTATGGGATGAATGACAAAACCAAAGTTAGAAAAGTGCCCCACAGGGGCAAAACCCAAAAAGTCTGCAGGGCTTTTGCCTTCACTGAGCTCCCTCAACTGCCTCAAAAGCCAAATGAATAATTTTGCTGGGTTTTACAACACCAGGACAATATAATACCCACCGTGAGGATTATGTCTCTAAGAAAAGCCCCCCAGAATAGTGCTAACAATAAACCCTTAAAAATTCATTTGCTGCTCAAACTGTGAGGTGCACTGTTCTGCATTTTAACTGTTTAAATCCCAGTATATTCCTCAACTCCTATTTTGTATTTCAGCATTCTAAACATCATGGAAAGACAAACTCTGTAAATATGTTCTCATATGACTAAACTGACTGAAATTGTCCATGTTCAGACCTGTATCTGCAATTTTTCTGTGTGGGGGGTTTGTTTTTTTACACTGAGGACACAGCCCAGAGCATTATTTCTAAAAGAGGTCAATCTAGAAGTAACCTCTTTTATAGAAAATGCAATAAGCACAGGATCTGGTGACACACCAGAGGTACAGACCACCTCAGACTGAACAGAAATGAGAGATAAAGCAAACTTCTAGCTGAAAGTGTTTGTGGGAGGAAAAAAAACCCAAAACCACTATATTTTTTTCTGGCAATTATCAACTGTGCCCAGAAAACCTAGACATCTTGGTGGGAAGTGAATTCTGCAGCCTGATTTGGAGAAAATAGGAGTGACCAAAGTGGGGAACACCAAAGACACAAATTCTGCTCGTTGCCTGTCATTCACTGAGAAGTTCAGAAATGGTGACTGGTAAAGTAAACACAGCAAATCTTTTCTGTGAAAGGAGACATGGAAAGAGAAGTCATAGTACAAGTATAAAACCAACAAATCCTTAACAGGCAGCAAAGAGGAACCTGTGCAACTACCTAAGGACAAGAGGAGAGTCCACAAAAAAAAAGCAAACACATTTTCAAACAGCACATGGATCACAGCAACTCTGCCTATGGGAAACATGTCCAAAAATCAAGAAAGGTGTGGGATTTACGGGAAGATGGCATCACCCAGCTTTGGGTATCAATAACAGATAACAAGTTCAGAGTTCACTGCTGAGACTACTCCTACCACCATTGGGTCAATACAGTGAGCACCATCCACATCGTGGAAAGAAACTTCAGAGAAGCCCAGGAGGATGACACAAGGTGCTGCCGGTGAGGCAGGAGGGCACTGGTGACCAGCTTTAAGGTCTCCAGCAGTACTAATATCCAAGGAAAACTCTCACATCTGGGTGTAAGCCAGTTTAGACACCAGCCACACAGATGTGATGGAGTCCACCTTCACAAGTCTCAGACACCTTTCTTAAATCACAGGGGTTTGGAAACGTGTTCTTGAGCTAGAGGGACCACCTCAGTCCTCAACCCATTTTGATTTATTTTGGTAGTCAGGCTACATGTGACTGTTGGGAAAGCATAATTGTGTCAAAGGTGCCTGGGAGCAGCCTGGGAGCCACCAGGAGCCACCTACACGGCACTGCTCAGGCTTTGGCACATGTGGCTTCAGCTGGGCGGGAATGGTAAAGAATCAACCACTTCCATGGTAATCATCCCCTAAACAAGGTGTGTATCCAAAGTCTGTGTTGTTCCCGAGAGCTCTCCTGCCAGGACTCTGTGTACAGAAAGCTGCCTGCCAATGTCTGCCTGTGAAAATCTTCCTTCCCCGCTTTGGCACCCACCAAACTGGAAAACACCACTCTCCAGCAGCGCCATAGTGATTCAGCACCCAGAAAGAGCCGAGCATTAGCAGCCAGAGAAGCAGAACGAGCTTAAAGAACTAAAAAAGTACTTTAAAATACTCCAACAAATATATATATATATTTGTATTTATATACAAAATAAAAGCTCCCCCCTGTCCGGGAGGGTCCTCCAGCATCTGCTCCCCCTAAACCCTCTGTCCTGCTGCTCACCTGGGCTCTGACAGCCCAAAGGAGCAACAACCACTCTCCACCGCTGCTCCCTGGGAGGGCCGGTCTCAGCTGTGAGAATGGCTAATTGCGGGGGTGGGGGGAGAAGTTTTTTGCAGATTCTGGGTTTCAGGGATAAAAGGTTCTCCACCCAGAGTTGGCAAAGATCTCAAAGATTATCCCCTCCTGCGATCCCTAAGTGCATTCTGCAGCTGAAACCTTTCCAAGATCGGAAAACCAGAAAATATACACAATAGAACTTGCAAACTTGCCAGAACCAGCTAAAAAATAAGTCATGCTTCTGATACTGTTACATCCGTCTACTTCCTTGAATGAGTGTATCTATGAATTTATTTTTCTTGCAAAAATGTTGCACCTCCCAGGCACACGGGCTGGTGCTTTTTTTTTTTTTTTTTTTTCCCGTCCGGGTCCTTCCCTGCTACGCTGTGAAGGCTTCCCCACAGACGGGATGGCAGGGCCCAGCCATGGGACACCCCCGAATTTGCGTCCCCGCGCCCCGTAGGCCTCCCCCTGCCGTGGCCACTGGCGGCTGGGGGCCGGCTCGGGCTCACCCGGAGCCGGGTGGAACCGGGGCTGCGGTCCGGACACCGCTGGTGCCCCGGGCTCGCCCCGGGCCCGCGGGGGCCGTTCCCGCCCCGCCGTCTGCCGAGCGCGGCCCCGCCGCCCCTGCCCGGCCCCGGCGCCTCCCGGCCGTACCAGGCGCAGCTCCCCGGCTCGGTGAACCACCACGGCCACGTTCTGCCCCGGCGCCGCCATGGCTCAGCTCGCCACGGCCCCGGGTCCAAGGATCGCTGCCGGGGGGGCCGCCCGTGCTCCGGCCCCCGCCCGCCCGCGGGCCCGGCACCGCCCCCCGGCACCGAGCGGGCACGGCCGGCTCCGGGCACGACCCCAGCGCCGGGCCCAGCTCCAGCTGCAGCTCCAGATCCTGGCCCATCTCCGGGCCCAGGTGCTCCAGCTCCAGGCCCCAGCTGTGATTCCAGGACTCAGCCTCTGCTCCGGGTCCAGCCCCAGCTGCAGCCTCAGCCCCTACCCTGGCACGAGCCCCAGCTCCAGTCCCATCTCCGGGCCCATCTCTGGGGGTCAGGTCCCCTGGCACCAGCTCCAGCCCCAGCTCCGATTCCAGGCCTCAGCCCCTGCTCCGGATCCAGCCTCCGCTCCAGCCCCAGCTGCAGCCACAGCTCCAGGCTCTAACCCCAGCTCCAGTTTCAGGCCCTGGGTCTAGCTCCAGTGCCTGCTCCAGCCCTGGCTCCCAGGCCAGTTCCAGCCTCACTGCCCCAGCTCACTGCCCCAGCTCCAGGCCCCAGCTCCAATTCCAGCTCCAGCTTCAGCCCCATCTCCAGTCCCGACCCCAATTCCAGCCCCAACCACTGCTTCCAGGCCCGATCCCAGCCTCTGCTCCAGTTCCAGGCCGTGCTGGTGACAACACTGCACCGTGCATTTTGACTAAAATTCAATAAAATGTGGTCTGTAGGCTTTCCCTGGACATGACACAATTGGAATGTGGTTATCTCAGCTGCAGAAATCGCTTATTGGGGGAAAAAATGGAGACTTCAGGGATTTTGGGTTTTGGGGACAAAAGGTTTTCTGCTCAAATGGAGTTGACAAACATTTCAAATAGATTATCCCATCCAGTGTCATTGAATCATGGAATCGTGGAATATTCTGGGTTTAAGGTACCCACAAGGACCATTGAGTCCAATTCCTGTCCCTGCACAGACACCCCAACAGTCCCACCCTGTGCCTGAGAGCATTGTCCAAACACTCCCTGAGCTCTGGCAGCCCTGGGGCAGTGCCCATTCCCTGGGGAGCCTGTTCAGTGCCCCACCACCCTCTGAGGAAGAACCTTTTCCTCATATCAAACCTAACCCTCCCCTGACACAGCTCCAGCTGTTCACTCAGGTCCTGTCATAGGTCACCAGAGGGAAGAGCATTCTAAGAACATTCTGTAGCTGAAAACTTTCCAAGCTTGACTTCTTTGGAAACATAGAAAATATACAGGATTTATCATGTAAAATTGCCAGAACCAGCTAAAAATGGCCTGTGTTTCTAATATTATTTTGTTCTCCTCCTTGTATGAATAGATATATTTATGAATTTAGTTTCCCTAAAAATGTTTCACCTCCCAGGCACATGAAGTATGATGCATTTATTTTTTTTTTCCCTTTCAGGGTCATTCCCTGGAATATTTATTGGAGTCAGAGTCAACATCACCGCTGTGGTTACTCTGAGGGTAGGGGAGCAAGGTCATGGGAAGCTGTGACAAAACACCTTACTCAGTGTTTACACAGCAATATAATTCCTGACACCTCCATGGAAGAAGGAATATTTGCATTTTATGGAAAGGTTGGCAACAGCTGTTTCTTCCTGGTTATGCTTGTTATCTCAAGGCACCTGCTTGTGCCTTTCCTTTTTAGGGTGTATTTTCCTCCAGACTTGACTTGCCACTCAAATTACCTGTATGGGATTCACCGTGAAATCCTGCAGCTCTACCAGCACAGCGCAGCCTGATGCCTGGGCTCCCTAAATCTGAAAAAAAATGCTGGAGTCATGGACTGGGAGTTTAACTGGGAACTCGGGGCTCTTGCTATGATACAAGTCTTTTGGGTTCTCACATCACTTCCTTGCCAGCCTTTGGGCAAAAAGTAACTTTTTGTTGGAGCAGGGAAGCTGGCTCCTTCAGCTCTTCTGCTCCTTCCTCCCTGCCATGACTGTCAGCACTTTGCCCTCAGTTTTCTTCCTTCTCTTTCCCGCTTCTTTTCTGAATCAGATTCACTTCACACTTCCATGTTTTCTCTGCCAGAATTTGTTGCCTGTGCCTGCTGGGCCTGCTCTTCCTTCAGGACCACAAGGACCTCACCAGCCACTACAAATCCTCCAAGATCCTCCTTTAAAAGATGTTTTGAAGACCGTGCAATAGTCAATTTCTCTTTGTTTGCATTCAGCATTGTCTGACAAGCCCTTTGGACTGCCACCCAAAGACAAAACACATTTAGGACTTATTAATTAATTTCTCTTTCACCTAGGTGTGTGGGTGTCCTGCTTTCACTGGCAAGGCCGTTCGCATTCCTCCAGGCACACAAGAGCAGCGCTGTGGGATTATGTCATAGCCATGGTGTGACCTCTCACAAGAATCCTTATTACCGGAGCCATTTCACTACTCATTAACTCAACCAAATATTTGCCCATTTATTCTATGATCAGGATCGTTGTGCTCTTACTGGGTAAGGATGTGGGTGCTTTGTTGACCTGAAAATAACTCAGTTCAGTTGCAGCAGTCAAACTCAGTGTGTATTTTCCTTGTGTGCAAATTATGAAACACCTCTGAACTAACTCAGTGAGGAGAGGTGGGTCATGACCTCAGGGAGATGCATCCCCAAGTCTTGGAAGATAAACTCTCCAAAATGAGGAGCAGTGTTGCAGGTCACACACCCACCAGTCCCCATGGAGGGGGAGGACAATGCTCGGAACCCAGGGCTCCCTGCAGTGATCCCTCAGCAGTCCCACAGCTGGGGCAGCCTCGGGGTGATGCTGTCCTGGGGACCTTGTGTGGAGTGGCCAAATAGCTGCTGTAAGTTCAGATGTCAGGGTAAGCCTCTGCCTAGTCCAAAGTGCAACCAAAGGGCTGAATTCTCCGTAGCCTGGGCTCAGTCTCTCCATCTGCATGAACTCTCCATCTCCATGCACAGATCAAGTAGGACTCACACTGGTGGCAGATGCTCCTATTCTCCTTCCCTTAGTTACCTTATAAAAGATTCTGGTGTTTGCCTAGGAGGTGGTGTCACCCCCAACAGGATCGCTCTGCAGCTTCTTCCACATCCCAACACCACAATTCTATTTCTGTCCAACTACATCGAAGTGTTTTCTCCAGAACTGACGCCGAAAATTCTAAGATGCCTGTCCAAGATCTACCATCACCTCTGACAGAGTTGGAAAAATAAGTCAATTAGTTCTTACAGTACTAACTGTGATAACTGTACCTCAGCTGTAAAGCCACCATCCTGTGACAGTCTGAACCAAAGGGACCTTGAGTGGTAGGGCTGTGTAAGGTAGTGACCTACCACCCAACCTAGATTAGGATGAGGTTCAGTAATCCTATGGAATAGCTCCAAATGGGACAATTAGATTCTGAAATAATAATTAAATAATCCAATGGGAGAAGAAGGCCCTGGGAGCCCTTGTGGTTGCTGGTTATAAGTTTTTGCATTATTGTTCTATTCTGGGTCAAGATTTTCATCCACCTGTTCATGTACTTGCCACTTCTCCCTCCACCTCTTCTATAAATACCATGACTCCATCAGCTGGGTATTTACTAAACATGGAGCTGTTTGCATACTCAGATTTGTGATTTCCACAGAAGCCATCCTCAGCCCTGACTTCCTTGTCCGCTCCTGCTCTCAGCTCTGCTTGCTGATAAGACATGACACCACATACCATCCCATCAATTATTATTTAACACTGTCCCCAGGGAAACACCACTCAGGAAATCATTTGGCATGTCCTGGTGAGACAAACATTTAGGGACCGAGCGCCAGATTTTTAAGAGCATGAAGGTGTGTGTGTTCCCCCTTCCTGGGAGAGGTGGCTGTTCCCTGCAGGACAACTGCCCTGTCCCCAGGCCTGAGCTGGGACAGGAGCACAGTGGCTGCCAGTCCTTCTGCACTGTGTGTTCGCCCCCAGAATTGCAGACCTCACAATCAAACTCTTCTGCAAATGAGCTTTGTCTGAACGGCAGTGGTGGATCTGGGATAGGTGTTGGTAGCTGGCACTGGGGCAATGTGTCCACCTAATTTTTTGTGTGTGCTTTCCCGGTAAATCCTGTAGCTGTGTGAGTCATGCTGGAGACTGGCAGGCTATGCCAGGGCAGGGTGCAGACTGCAAGAGTCACCCAGGAGTTTGGTGGAGTTCAGGGTCATGGTCATAACCCACAGAATCTCTGCTTTGCTTTGTGACTAACTCCTGCTCTGTGTGTCCACAAATAGCCCTTCTCTCTTCTCCCAGGTATCTGCGATTTTAAAACTGCTTTACAATCAGCAAGATCTTCTTGGTAACCTATTTTGAAGCCTCCCCTGCTGCTTCCTTCCTTGCTCTGACCAAGCAGCAGACACCCCAAGAGCAGACAAATCCTACCCTTCCATGTCCATGCACCAGCATCGTTCTCTTAGTGGTGTTGCTGTGCTCCCACCTGCCTGCTCTGATCCTCTTCTCTTTGAAATACAATTTTACTGATGTTACAGAGACTTTTAATCCAAGAGACTGCCAGAATTCCTCTGCCAACTTCATCTCCAGCCTCCATGGGAGCCAAGCACTGTCCCAGTTCCCCAGGCTCACGGGCTGCACGTTGTGGACTATCACCAGAAACCTTTGGACAACGCTCTCAGATGCATGGGGGGATTCTTGGGTTGTCCTGTGCAGGGCAAGGAGTTGGACTGAAACCTTTCTAACTCAGGATATTCCATGATTTCATGATTCAGTGATCGACTTGTTGGTTCAAATCAGCAGAACAAGGCATTCAGCTCAAGCTTTGCTCCTAAAGGCCTCAGTCACAGAAGCATCAGTGCTGGTGTAAAGCTTGCATTTGCTCTTCCCTAGAGGAATATTTTCAAAATAATCTAAACCAGCTGACCTATTTTCCCCACAAAGTGTTTACACATCTTTTAATAGTGACCAGAAATATCACTGTAGCCAGAGATCCTAGAAAAGGAATAAAAGAGTGGGATGCAAGTGACGGAGAGAAGAAATACATAAATCAGTCCAAAATCCATGGGAGTGGGAGGTAAGGAATGTGTACCTAGGAGCACTCTCTGGATATGAGCATGTGTGTCCCTCTAGCCACAGAACTTCTACTGAACAGATTGGGTTTGCCCATGTTTATCCAAAGGCTCTGTTTTGAGCAGCAGTGGGATTTCTGTGGGCAAGTCAGGGCACCTCAAGGCATATCCCTCTAAGTACAGAACAAAGACTGTTGAATGCTTTCCTGACACCAGCTGGCATTTCTGAGGAGTGACAATCCTTGAGATCTGTTCCTGCGCACGACTTGGACCCCACAGGGTTTGCTAGGCTGACATGGAGCTGGCTCACCCCAGCCAAGTCCTCTGCTCTTTCTGGGATGGCTTTGTGGAACAGCTTGTCCAAGGGAAGGTGTCCATCCCTGCTCCTCTCCTTGCATCTCTCCTTCATCACAGCCTCTGGAGATTCTGTTCCTCACTACTCCTAGCAGTGCTCCACCATTTGGCTTTTCTTCTGGGACTGTCCCAAAATGCTGCCTTGCATCCCACCTCATTTGTGCAGGGCTATGCTTGGAGGAAGTAGTTACAAAAATACTATTTTCCACAGTCCACTGCACAAAGCATTCCATGTAGTGGCTCAGGGATGATTTTACCCTGAACAGCTCTGCCCAACTCTCCCTTTTCTCACCCTGATGTTGGCTTTGATCACTCCCTCTCCATCCTTGGAGCTGCAAGCTCTGACATTCATGCCTGAAACTTTGCCCAGAAAGGAAAAGCCCATAGTTTTGATTATTTCCTCTGAGAAAAACATGAGAAAACTTTTTTTTTTTTCATTGCTCACCCCAAAGCAACTTTTGTGAGTGTCACCAGCATTTGCTTTTACTTTCTATCTCAAGAACCTTCCGTGCATGGCAGCTTTGCTCTGATCCCATACACAAACACACACTGCTGGGAGATCACCTTTTTCTTCACCACAACATATTTTCTTTAGAAATCCATTTACTGGCTTGGGATTTGTGTGTTTGTTTGTAATAATCTTTTTTAAGAACAGAAACAGATTAAAAAGAAGTTGTTACCCTCCTGTTTTGTTTTATATAACGCTTTTTTTAAGGGCAGGCATGAAGAGAACACCAAGAAGATCTTGAACACTCTAGAAAGGTTTCAACCTTCTGGAAAACATTGTCTCCATTCAGTGTCATATATTTAACCCCTAAAACAATAGATATTTTTTATTCTAGCTAGAAACTTTTTAAGCCAAAGTATCTGTTCATTCTCTTTTTTTTTTTTTTTTTTTGAGTTATAAATGACTACTGACTGTGGCCTGAGAGACAGACAATTATATATTTCTGCAAAGCAAGTTTAGCCAGAGTTACCCCTCTCCCATGCAATGTCCCCTAAATTGCAAGAAACAGGGAAAGTTTGAGTTGGAGGCAATTCTGGAGGTCTCCAAGGATTAAGAGACTCCTCACCACTGCTCCATATCCTGTCCAGTCACTCTGCCACTCTTAATTTAAATTTTTTCCCCTGTATCCAAATGGAATTCCTCCCATTTCTCAACAAAGTTGTGGCCCAGACACAGGCCCTCTCCATCAGAAGTGAAAAATAATAATTTTAAACTGTGAAATGCAAAGAGGATTTTTAGCCTTCATTAAATGCTCACATCGTTTTTAAAGTTCCACCACATTTTTTTGACCTATATTGGATATAAGCTTTCCATGTCTGTTTAATAAAGCCAAATCCATCACAGGAACTCAGCATATCATCCCAAGAGATACCCTGGAATTTACCCTGGAATTTTTGAATTTTTGGATCTATGGCATGGACCAAATTTTTCTCCTTTTTTCCTTTTTTTTTTTTTTTTTTTTAAAAAAAAAAAAAAAAAAAAAGCAAAAAAAAAAAAAAAAAAACAAAAAAAAAACAAAAACAAACAAACAAAAAAAAAAACAACAACAGAGTGGTCCTTTGGATTTCCAGGTAAACCTTTCCTTGGTAAATATTAAGGAAGTAGCTCTGTTCAAATCCAGTTACTGCATTTCAGGAGGATACTGGCAGGAGATACTTTTCTCATGATCAGGAGGATACTTCATTTCAGAAGGATACTTTTCTCATAATCCTCATGAGAAAAATTTCTCTCCAATTCCCAAAAATTGCCACTAAAGAGGCAACTACCTACAAGTGTCAGCTTCCATGCAAAAGCAATATTTCCTTGCTGATTTCCAGCCCACATTGAAGTTCTACACCAGAGGGGCAACCTAAAATAGAGATATTTAATTAATCAAATTTTACCCTGTTTGGTCCTCACCAACATTTTAATGTACTTGGGGCACAAAGGCAAGGCTAGAACAGGATCACAGAATTATGGAATCATTTAGGCTGGGAAAAGCCTCTGAGATGATCCAGCCTAACTGTTCCCCCAGCACTGCTGTGTTCTCCACTGAACCATATCCCCCAGTGCCACATCCATGCAACTCTTGAACATTTCCAGGGATGGTAACTCCACTACTGCCCTGGGCATCCTGTTCCTGTGCTTGACCCTCCTATCAATGAAGAAATTTTCTCTCATATCCACTCTAAGCCTCCCCTGGTATGACTTGAGGCCATTTCCTCTCATCCTGTCCCTTGTTCCCTGGGTGCAGAGCCTGATCCCCACCTGGCTGTCCCCTCCTGTCAGGAGGTTGTGCAGAGCTCAGGTCCCCCCCGAGCCTTCTTTTCCCCAGGCTGAGCCGCCCCAAGTCCCTCAGCTGCTCCTGGTGCTCCAAACCCCTCCCCATATTTCCTCATTACATCCAGGTGGTATTTGGGAAGCAGAGGTAGAGCTGCAGGTCTGTCAGGAGGGTTGGAGAAGCTACAGGAGGTTTTTGTGACGTGGGAGGTGTTATCAGGTGTTTCTCACCCCATCAGGGGCCCTGCTGTGACACTGAAGGCTCAGACTGCCTGCCCTGGTAGAACTTGTTCCTGAGGAAACCTGCCAGGATCAGTCAGTTGGCATCCATCTGCACCAGCAGGTAATGCTGGAAATGCCTCTGGAAATGCCACACAGGGTCACCCACCGGTGCAGAGACCTCCTGGGGGCAGACATGAGCCAACCCCTGGCAGGGAGGAGGTATCAGATATTTGGAGCTGGCAGCCATAACACTTCTTGCTGAGGGAAGAATGATCTGGCTCAGGCTGATACCAGGGACACTGTACAGAGAGTAGTTCCAGCCTTTCCCAGACGTTTGCAAGGATCAGGCTCCTCTGACAAAACCTTGCTCATGATCCTTAAGGGTGACATATCCCTGGGAAACTCCAGCACATTCTGATTCCAGCTGGGGATGGGCAAGTCTTGCTGTCTTTGCCACCAGAGAGAGAAGAGCATTTGTAGCTGTCCCACAAGGGAGGACCATGTTGTCACACACAGAGCCCTGAGCAACCAACCCAGCCCTCAGCACGATGCTAAGGACAGCGAGAGGACAAGAGAAGTGATGGAAACACATCAGTGGTGGGACCAGCCTGCCCTGACAGTCAGTAATTGCTGCCACTGCCAGCAATTGGCTTTAACCAACTGCTCCACTGGCTTTAACACCAGCTGCCACTCTCCCTTTGCCTGCAGGAACTGCTGTCCTGGGTAACCAGCATGGAGATTTGGAACCCAGGAGAGATCCAGGAGGTCAGACTCACTCCTGGCACTCAGAGGAGCATGAAGGAATGTGTCAGCCACAATTAAGCCCAGCAGGTGAAGCCAAATGGACAAAGACCAGGGATGATGCCCAGTGGATGAAGCCCACCATGTGAATCTCACCTGAAGAAGCTCAGTGGATGAAGCCCAGGAGGTGAGGCAGGCTCTGCCATGCCTAGGGAGCATGGGAAAAGGAGGGAATGGGAGAGCTCTGGGTTCCCATAGCAGGACAAACACTCTAGAGACTCCAACCCATCTGCATCCCGGGGGAAAGCTGGGATTTCTCCTGATCTGAGCACCCCAGACCAAGAGAGCAGGACGTTTTGGACGAATCTGGAGATCCTTCCAGGTTTTTCTCAGGAGCTGGTGTTCCCCTGTCCCAGAGGTTGCTGCAGCTGGTTCTTGGTCTCCTGCCTGCGCTGGGCTGAGCCCTGCACGTGCAGCAGTGGCCTCTTCTCCCTTCAGGCATCCCAGCTTGTCCCGTGCCAGTCTCCCAGGGGCATCTGCCGTCTGTCCCAACACACCGAGGGCTGGCAGTGGTGCTCCTGCCTGTGTCAGGCTCACTCGCCAAAGAAGCTGCACAGGTTGCCCAGTGCCCCGCGGGGGTGGCTCCCACTCCCGGTATGAACACAGAGCCGAGTGTGTCATGGCTGTGTCATCCCAGAAGGCATCGCACTTCTTCTTTTTGAATTAAATGAGTAATACCAGGAGCTATGCATAGGAGAGGCATCCAGAAGAGGGGTGAAGCTCCAGCCTCAGGGGATTCCCAAGCTCAGCTGGAACAAGACAGGACTGGCCTGAGTGATGATAGTCCCACCTCAGCCCGGCCGGACTATGAAGCAACACCTCCTATATCCCGTCCCGTTCCAGCTCAAATTCAGTGTATTTTTGATAACAACATTGTAGCTGACCAGAAAACCAGAAAATATTTTCCTTTATGAACTTCATATAGAGCTTCTTCGCTTGAAGTATCTCCGCTGTCCCCATCCCAAGGAGGAGAAGAAGGTGCAGAATGCACGCGTGTTTACTCCACTGTCCCGAGCTGAAATCGCTGTCGAGCTCCTGCTGGAGGAGTGTTACGGTTTCCTGTGCTCAGGTCTCGGATGCCACCTCCTGGCTTTCCTGCTAAACTGTCCATGCCGTGACAGCGCAGACCGGGAGCGCGTTTCTCATCACACTATCCCAAATAACAACGCTGTTAAAGCCTGACTGGCTCAGAGCAGCTTTTGTTCTTTGTGGAACTGACCCGATACCATGTATTTTGTAAATGCGATGGAGTTACCTCCTGTAATTGATGACCCTTCAGAATCCCATCGCAGCAGCACCTTGAGCCCCAAGGCCTCTCTGGGATGTCACCCATCACTTTGGGGGTGGGACCTGTCCCCCCTCACCTTTCCCTCACTGTTATTTTTGGGGTGTATTCTGTCACATGATCCCTGTGCCATCCGTTGTTTATCACCTGTGTCTTTCCATGGGGGATCGGGATGCCAGTTCCAAGTCCCTACAGCCTTGTTGCTGGGTTGGGGAATAATTCAACAAGTAGATGTTTGGCAGGGGGAGAGCAGAGGTCTTTTTTGGAGCTGTGAGAGTGTGGTGACATCCAAGCAAAACTCCTGAGAGGGGGCACTGTGCCATAAGGAATCGGGAGGCAGCCAGAACACAGTCTCCTCCCTGCTTCGTGTCCATCATTCCTTACCTCTTCCTGCCCTCTTGGTGATATTTCAGGCCTGGGTGAGCCCGCTTGCACAACTGCCAGCCCAACCTGCCTCTTCCAGAGGTGCTACTGAGTTCATCCATCATTATACATCTCAGACAGTCATTTTACCTGCCCACGTGCCGTGGACTGGGGCCCCACAGATGTGTGATGCTCCCTGATCACAGGAGACCTGCTTCTCACCCTTATGGGGTGGACAACGCATATTTGCCTGGGAATCCCAGCAACCTTGCATGAGATGCAGCTTCTTGCCACAGCTCAAATCCTGTGTTCAGCTTTGGGCTACTCCTGACACTGAGGGGCTGGAGTGTGTCCAGGGAAGGGAACGGAGCTGGAGAAGGGGCTGCAGCACCAGGAGCAATTGAGGGAGCTGGGGGGGGGGGGGGGGGGGGGCTCAGCCTGGAGAAAAGGAAGCTTGGGGGGACCTTCTGGCTCTCCACTACTCCCTGACAGGAGGGGGCAGATGGGGAGAAGCTGGACTCTGCTTCCAGGGAACAGGGGACAGGATGAGAGGAAAATGCCCCAAGTTGTGCCAGGGGTGGTTTAGGTTGAGTGTTGGGGAAAATTTGTTCCCTGAAGGGGTGATCAGGTGTTGTAAGGGGCTGCCTAGGGAGTAGTGGAGTCACCATCCCTGGAACCGTTCAAAGATGTGGTGATTGGGAATGTTGGTTTAGTGGTGGCAGTATTGGTGAATGGATGTACTCGATGGTCTTAGAGGGCTTTTCTAGCCTTAAAAATTCTGTGATTCTATGATTCATGGAAATCAGCAGGGAGCAGTAGCTGCTCAATCCTGCTGCAGGATGGAGCTGGGGCTCTCTGAGACATTTCCCCCCAGCTGTGGCCATTGTTCTCTGCCTGATGGACAAACAAGAGGCAGGCCATCAGTGATGTTCGGAATGATCTCTAGCCACGAGGCTTCGGCCTGAGAAGGGATAGGGAAGGGGATGGTGGCAGCGGGGCTGGCACAGACCAGCAGATGGGAATTGCTGGGGTTTGATCCTATACAAAAGCCTTTGAATTGTTCATTGCATTTCCTGGAGAAGTGGGTGAAAGGCACCGATCGTCACCTACATGACTGAGCTGCATCTGGGGACCCTTAACCATCAGCAGAGGTGTGTGGGACATGAGGGGAGCATCCTCGCTGTGGGATACTCCTGACTCAGGGACAGGAGCTCCTGTGACCAGCACATCACTGGATGAGTGCTGGTGTGACCTGAACCCCTTCCTACCTCTCTGGTTGCAGCAGGGACAGAGTTTTGGATCTGGCCTCCCTCACTGGCTGTGAGCATGTCTGATCACCTCCAATGAGAGCAGCTCGTCCAGCACAGCCATGCCGAGAGGCCCTTTTGCATCACAACAGCTGGATTTTCTATTCCCAAAGTGTTCCTTGCCTCAGTGCCCAGACCACACACTGTGGCAGAGCACAGCATGCTCGGGAGAAAACATTCCAAAAGCTCCAAGATTTATCTTTTGTCCCACCTTCAAAACAAGGAAAAGAGGAGATTCCAGTAAAGTGTAAAATGAAAGCATTACAAAACCAGCCTTTTCCCCTATATTTTTTCCAGCTTCAGTGTCATCATCTCTATTCCCTGGCAGGTTTGTCCTTTGGCTATTGGCCGACATGCCCAGGCAGCACCAGCACCAGGTGTCATGGACCTGCACCCTTTCCCTGGTGATGCCAACAGCTCACGCCTCACCCAGAGCTTCCCTGCACCTAGAGCTTCATCCTGTCTGGTGATGTGGATATTTTAGGGACATTCCGTGTCCCCAGATCACCTGCCAGAGCATCTCTTCGGGCAGGACCCCGTCGGGAGCAGGCGGGGCAGGGCCGGGCAGGGCACACGTGTGTCCGCACGCCTGCGCCGGCCCCGCTCCGGCCGCGGAAGGGACGCCTGGGGACCCTCGGAGCAGACGTGACCTACTTTAGCTCCGAGGCGTGCGAGTCCCAGTGTAAAAGCTTAGTAGAGCCGGGCGTAAATTATTCATGGCCTGGCCATGTTAATGCATGTGCTAAAGACTTAAAAAAAAACAAAAAAAAACAAAAAACAAAAAAAAAACAAACAAAAAAAAAAAAAAAAAAAAAACAAAAACAAAAACAAAAAAAAAAAAAAAAAACGAACAGGATAAAGTCTGCTCTATAATTTAAAGCCTTGCACGCTCCCGTCACCATGCCCCGCTGCTCTCCGGAGTGTTTCCGCTCAGGTGAGCAGAGCTGCGAGATGTGGACAGACCCAGCAGGGAAGAGCCGGCCCACTGGAGCTGGGACTGGGGCGGGAGCCGGGATGTAGGCAAGAGCCCGGGCGGCGGGCGGGGGAATCCCACGGGAAGGGGCTGGCAGCCCTCGTGCGGTGCGGGCAGCCCCACAGCGAGTCACTTCCCGGAGCAGCAGCACTCGCTCGAGTCCATTCCCAGACACGGGGGCCAGGGGGGCTATTTTTAGACCTGTCTTTTTCTAGTTTTTTCCTTGCTTTCGCTCAGCGCTGCCCTCGAAGCCCTGGGGAGAGAGGAAAACACTGATCCCTGGGGCGGGAAGCTGCGTGGGAGGGCTCTGGAGTGCCCCAGAGCAGGGGTCAGCGAGCCGGGCCATGGGGACTCGTGAGGCACAGCAGGGAGAGCCCCTGGCCCCTGCACGGAGATTCCCACCGGGACAAACAGCCCCTGCTCCAGGACTGCCATTCCCACCGCCGCTTTAGCAGGTACAAATAAGGCCACAGGAAGGCTGGAGAGCACAGGCATCAGAGCAGGAGCTGGGCAGGCACAAGGGGAATGCTCCAGCCATAGAGAAAGTTTGCCTTCTATGGAGATCTCCTTCTGCACTGCTG
This sequence comes from Vidua macroura, assembly GCF_024509145.1. Lineage (NCBI taxonomy): Eukaryota > Metazoa > Chordata > Aves > Passeriformes > Viduidae > Vidua > Vidua macroura. The sequence continues at coordinate 3,939,613 of NC_071582.1, read as the reverse complement.
GCACAGAGGAGAGGCCTCAGCCTCCACAGACGCTGGGAAGGGGGAACAAAAACATCCAAAAAAGCTCAGGGCTGCCCTCACAGAGGGCTCCGGCAGAGCTTCATACCACCAACCCCCCACAGCACATGTCCATACAGGCAAGGGCTTGTCCTTCTCCCAGCAGGGTAGGGAAGATCCCTCTCCTGGTCCTCAGCTGTATCCCAAACCAGTCTGCATCCTTCCAGCCTGGGAAACGGGACCAGGGAGGGGCCAGGCCAGGCCTGAAGCATCCCACACCATTCCCACAAGAAAACACCCAAGACCACAGAAAAAGTCACAGCAGCCTCTGGGTATATATATATTTTTTTTTTTTTTTTTTGTTGCATTTCATATATTATCCAGTTTCACATTCTCATAGGATCAGCAATTATAGAGCAACATATTCTCAAATCTTTTAATACAAGCGAGACAGCCATGGTCAGATAATACTTAAAGCACTTCAATACCAAGCAATAAGATGCTAAAACAAAAATTGCACAAGTTCTTGTTTACTATGCCTGACTGAATCATTGGTACAGAAGACAACCCTTCTTTTTCAAGCTTTTAACTAAACATTAACTTATCTTACAGGATTACAATTTCTCTTTAATAATAATAATTAATTGCACACAAACACACAAGAAATTCTTTATGATGCATAAATATTTCCTTATTACACAAGGTACAAAAATACTCGTACTTTTTTTTTTTTTTGTTCGGTATTCCCATAAGGATGGCTGATTATTTGGCAAGACTGGATGCTCTCCAATCAGAAGAATGTGGGAAAAAAAAAAAAGAGGTTATATATTTTACAGCTGTTCTATATATAGAAGTTTGAAGAAGGAAAAAAATAATATAATAACCCTGACTTTAAAACAAGCAGAATGGATGAGAACAAAAACCCAGTGCATCATACTTTAAAAAAAAAAAAGAAAAAAAAAGAAAAAAAAAAGCATTTTTCAAATTTTTCTGGTCGTCCTGGGGAGGGGAGCGTGGAGGTGGGAGAAGGGGTGAGACAAGGACAGTTAGTATTTCTCAAAGCCAAGTCTTCACCGAAGCAAGAGGAAAACCTTGATGGATCAATCTGTTGGGCCAAGACCTGTTGCTAATGGTTACACAAACGCTAGAACAAACAAACTTACACTCACACAGACACAAGTTAAGTGTTTTAATTCATGCCAGAAAACATGCAAAACCCATTTTGCCTTTCGATTCCTTCAGCCGAGCCACCCCCGAGGCAGGGTGAGCCTGGGGAAGCCCAGGACCTAGCCCCCAGCTGGGTTTCAGTGCAGCCAGATGGCAAAGCTCAGGCAGGGAGGAGGTCCTGGGGATGGCTTGAGGGAGGGATAGAGAGAGGGATGGAGGCAGCACACAGCCCATGGCTGGGGCCACGATGGCTTCACAGTCCAGGGAAAGGGGTGCTGGCAGCCGCGGGGGCAGTGCGGCGGGGCTGGGCACGTTGTCCTCTGGCCACATACCAAATCCAGAGGAGTCGGAGCCATCGTCCCTGGCACATCCCTCTGCGGAGGGGCAGGGAGGAGGAACATGAGTCGAGGAGAGACACTGCGGGAGAGGAGCACGGTGAGCGGGGCCAGCTGGACCTGTGGCCTCAGGGTCTCCCACAGCCTCCTCCCCTGGGCTTTTGGGGGGGGGGGGGGTCTCCCTGCTCCCATCCAGGAAACCCAACCACATCCTTGGGTGCGTGAGTGGGGCTGAGCCCAAGCTCCCATCCCTCCTCCCCCCAAGAGTCCAAGGAGCCCAAGGAAGAGCAAGATAAAGACCTGACTCCAAGAGTAATTAATTACTTACTAATGAACTAACAAAACTGACGAGACTTCCATCCTTGCTGGGTAGCTTCAGAGGGAGGATACCAGCGCATCTGGAAAAGAAAGCCATGGCAGAGGATGATCCATGATCCAGGATTACCTCAGCCAGAGTACAAACCTTCAAGCCATGTGCAAGGTCCATGGAGCAAAGATGTCTCCAGCATGGGAGAGGAGGCTCCAGGGTGAGCTCCAAATACTACTTGAATTGCTCCACCCTCAGCCAGCCAAAGGAGGCATCTCAAGACCACAGATTAAAAGCAGACAACCTCTACAGGACGTGTATGGGGGAAGAAGTGCTCATCCACTACAACAGACACCCATGGAGCTTTCCAAGCCCCAACCCTGCTACCAGGAGTGGCTCCAGGCAAACCACACCATGGGAAGAACTTGGAAGAGTTGCAAACCAGCAAGACTTGGAGGCTTCCCTGGCAGGTGCTTGCTGCCACATCTATTTCTCAGACCTGCTTCTTGCCAAGGAAAGGGCTGGATGGGGACCTAACAAGGAAACAAGGGACAGTAACTGAACAGACACCTTCCAGCCCCTTAGGGGACACAGTGAGCTGGCAACATCCAGCCCCACAGCCTCAGACATCCAGATGATCCCATCTGGTCAGCAGGGCCAGTGTGTCCGGCTGGGCTGCATCAGCAGTTCCGTGCCTGACAGCAGCAGGAGACAAGCCCATGCCACTTGACTGAGCATGGATCTAGCAGCTGGAGCAGCAACTGGAACTTGGTCCTGCTGCTGGAGCACAGCAGCCACCCCCAACTCCTCCCTCCCCAGCTGCCTGGAGAGAAGCACAGCCTCAGCATGTTCAGGGCTCTGGGAACCAGCACAATGATGGGCTTGGTTCTAAGATGGGGAGAAAAGTGGCAGAAAACCCCCTGGAGCCCCATGCGAGCCATTCCCCTTGTCCCATTCATCCTGGCACAGCTGTCTCCTCACCCAAACAAGCCTGGCTAGATGCTCCTCTCCCAAGGATGTGCAGAGATGTGCAGCAAACTGCCACAACCTTGGCACTGCTGCCTGCAGCAGCCAAGTTTTGCCCCCACAGCCATGAGGGCTGCAGTGCCAGGAACTGCAGCCACATGAGCTATGGGCCTTGAGTCCTTCTCCAGGGGATGGCTCCTAAATGAGCCCTGCCAGTCAGCAGAAGCTCTGTCCTCACAGGAGCCTCTCATCAGCTCAGAACAAGACCAGTTTGGACAAGACTTGAACAACCTAGTCTAGTGGAAGATGTCCCTGCACATGGCATGGGGGTGGAATGAGATTAGTTTAAGGTACCTTCCAACTTGAACCATTCCACGGTTCCATAATCTGCTGGACTCTTGCCAGACACCTTCACAAGGCAAGTGGATGCCCCTAAATCAGCTCCCAGCTGGCCCCATACCTCACTTCATGGCACAGCATCCCAGTCAGTCCAGCCATGGAAATCAAGGGCATGGGTGTTACCAAGACCCTCCTCCCCAGTGAGGGGTCCCACCTAGTGCCAGCACCAAAGTGCCACACAGAGTTTTCCCTTCTCCTTTAGCCAGGGAGAGGGACCTTTTCTGGCCAGTCAGGGCCACCACAATGTGCACAGACACCACTCAGAAAGGCTTGGCATGGACAGCAGCATCACTGACAACTTACAGGGCCACCACAGCAGCTGCCAGAGCAAGGACAGGGATTTCTTGTCCCCTGTCACCAGGAGGTGCTTGCTCAGCAAAGCCACATCTCCTCTGCAGCCGTCCTCCCTGGCCAGTGTCTCCCACTCCACACCCCTCCCCTCGACAGCTGGAAGCAGTTTCCTCCTGTCCAGCAGTAACAGGAAACTCCCCCTTCGTTCTCAAGGCTTAACCCTGAGAGCTGCCTCCACCTCATGCACGCTCAGCCAAGCAGCGCAGCCAGGCCATACATGAGCCAGTACAGCCCAGCCTGATGGCCCTCCATCCTGGCCTCAGAGCCACCTTCTGGCCCAACTGCAGAGCCTCAGCACCTCCACTTTGAACAGAAGTCCTGGTTTTCTCTTAAAACAGGCACTGTTCGTAGCTCTGGTGCTAATAAACCATCACTGCAATGGACCACCCCTCCTTGCCTTCCTCCTGCAGGTCTACAATGCTCACACACCAAACCCACCCAGCCTGACACACCATGGCCCCACAGGCCACCAGCCCAGCCCTGCATTCAGAGGGGTTCAGCCTGGAGCCCCACAGGAGCTGCTACAGATGTGACAATCCTGGGTACAATCCAAGGCTCTGACATGCTGATAGGGTGAGGGAATGACCTGCCAGGTCTTTCAGCCTACAGAAAGATTAAGGGCTTGATGGGACGAGGCAGGAACTCAGTAGGAGGGAGGTTCCCAAAGCCAGCAGAAAGCACTGGAAGCTGTGGATCAGAGGCAGCAGATAGCCAAGAGGATGCCCTCTAGGCACCTGCCAAGGCTGTTCTCTCTTCACACCCCTCAAAATACTACATCTGTCAAGGAGGAAGCTGAGAACTAATGGAGATGTTCATCACTGGGTGAGGAAAGAGAGCAAGAGAGGCTTTTACAGGAAGAGACACAGTTGTTTCTGGAGAAGCATTAGCTCACAATTGGAAAGGAGTCTGGTCACACCATCAACACATCTCCTGCTTGCAGGGATGAGGCAGCCACTGCTGGCCAACTGCAGCAGCCTCGTGCTGCTGCCTTCAACATCTGTCTCAGAAAACAGCTGGAGAAGAGAAATGTGTGCCTCTGCCTGCCACCTCCCAGAGGCCAGGAACCTCTCCCTTTCTGCAGCACAACACCAGGAGCTGCCTAAAAATCACAGTGAAATTATAAACGGAGCAGAGCAACAGCCCATCAGAGCTTCACTCTCCTTGTCAAAACCTCCTTTGTCTCTTCCAATTGCCCTCAGAATTTAAGTATCCAGTTGTCCACCATCTTCATGGGAGAGCAAATCCTTCAGAAGAGGGGAAGTGAGGACCAAGTACACAGGTACCTCCTCAGAGCACCTTTGGCTTGGAGGACCTGCCTTTCCTCCTTAGTTACGTCTAGGTCTGCAGCCAGCCCCAGCATCTTAGAGCTCCGATCTACCTCTACAGCTGGTCCCCAGGGACCAGAAAGGCTCCTGGTGCAGGCAGGCACAAAGCACTCCCTGCGCTCCTGGGAGCTGGTAGGATCCAACTAACACATCCAGGAGCTGCATCTTGCTGCCAAGCTGCTGAAGTGCAGAGCAGCATCCTCACTGGTGCTCCTGAGATCCTCAGCCTGGCAAGCCATGAGCACCTGGTAGGCAGCACTGCAGGTCACCGATGTGAGCCCTGGGCAGCCCCCGCTGGTGGCTGGCGAGAGCTGCTCTGCTCCATCTGGAAATGTGAGCCAGGCAGGCAAGGACAGACAGCACAGGCACCACCTTGCCCTGTGTGCTGTGTGCTGGACACACGCCCACCCCAGCAGCGGGCACTGCACCCCAGCCACCTGCTCGAGGGCCTCTCAGGGGCTGGTGTGGGGCATGATGAGGTGTGGGAACAGAGCAGCTCAGCCCACCACCAGGAAAACCAGATGCCGTGGGATCAAGCTCATGCATCTCCCAAGCAGCTCTGGCGAGGGAGAGCTGGAGGATCAGCACATCATCCCACACCAGGGCAAGGAGCATGTGGGCAAGGCAGGCACTGACCCTTCCTCTTGCTTAGGAACATTCTAACAGGCGTGTATCCATCCATCAGTCCAATGCCTGGTACCCCTACAGCTCAGGGAGACACACCCCTCTCCAAAACTGCAGCAAACAAGCATTTCCCCTTTTCCAGCAAGTTGTGTTGCTTTCTTTTGTGTTGAGCCAGCCAGGGAGAGCCACTGTTGGCCACAAGTCTCTTCTGATGGCCCAGCAGTCCCACCACTTACCAAGGACAGCTGCTTCGGAGCATCCTCTGCTTGGAGGATGCTCAGAGCATCTCCTGTCTGCTTTTCCCTGGCTAGGAGGGAATTGCTGGCTTGGGGCTGCTTGGTCAGCTATGCCACCACTATGTCACTGGAGTTTAGAAAGTTGCCACAACCATGAACCTCTTGAACAAGAGGCTTCACATCTCTGGGAAGCACGGAGCTTGTCCAGAGAGAAATAATCCTGGGAAGTCCCTACATGACAGCACCAACAGGCAACAAGTTATTAGGGACAGAAAATTCATCCTGCTTCCAGTCTAGGGTGGGTCTGTCAGCTTAGCTGCAAGGGAAAGGGGGTTTGGGTCTGACCTCTGTTTTCGTCAATGGGATCAGCCTCAACCCAGTGCCAGCAAGTCCCAAGGTCCTTCCAGGTTCTTGCACAACCACACAGCCATGATCCAGGACTGCTCCCTCCACCCACCACTCACTTGGACCTGTCTACCAGGACCAAGCAGAACAAGACAAGCTGTATCATTGTCTCTATGCCTGTGTCAAGCTCTTCCCATTTTCCCAGGAGGGGAAATTATAACTCTGCACATCTCTGCACCTCACAGTTTTCTAAGGGCAAAGGCAGACCTGGGCCCTCATCTTTGGTGGCTTCTTTTCTTATCATCACTTCCCCAGAGAGAGGAAAAGGTCTGCTCAGAACCACTGCAGGGAGAACTGAACCAGGGCTCATTTCCTTCAGTCAAACATCAACCATCCCCCTGCCAACCAGTCCCTTCCCTCTTCCCAAGCTCCCAGTCTCCTAAACCACACACCCCTCTCTCCCAAGGCTGCTGATTCCTTCCATTACAGCTCACACAACCTGTGTCCTGCCTGTGATTTCAGGTTGCAAGAGAGAAGTCAAGCTCCAGGTAGGAACTGGCTCCATTTCCATTACCAGAGAGGAAAGCAGTGAGATTAGACCCATGATAAAGGGCAGGGTCTGTCCCGGTATGCGATTCTGGAACAAAGTGACCGGAAAGTGCTGTTGTCTAAGGTGCCCACTAAAATTTAGTCGTGTGCTATCACTACCACGTCACTCACCTCCCCCACCGTGTGCCAGGAGTGAGGTCAAGGTGTATTTCTGGTTGCCCTCAAAGGGTCAAGGCTGGGGAGAAACCAGGTTTCTTTCAGGCCGAGTGGAAGGGTGGTCTCTACCCCAGCTCAACCGGGCTGCTCCCCTCCCACCGGCAGGGCCTGGCTGAGCCTGGCTCAGCTGGGAGGAGCTGATGTAAGATGGTGCCATGCTGTGTGCGCCATGTCATGTGCTGCGAAGTTGGAGATGTGGGTTAGAAAGAAGGCCTGGCATCTCATTCCCCAGGCTCTGGTGGGTGGGTAGCGTGAGGCCCATGCACTGGGTTGCCAAGGAGATACGGGCTACAGAGATGGGCAGAAGCTTGCAAATCCCACAGTGCACCTTGGAGGAGAGATGGTTACCTTACCAGTCTTTCCAGATGTGGCTGCCATCATGCTTAACACTTCTAGGAATGGAGCTGTAGTACAGCCACTCCACTAGCTGCAATAAGGCATCACTAGGGCGTCCCATCTCCAGGGACAGCTCTGAGCTTCGGGGCTAGCCTGCGCTGGCATCATGGCTGGAGTTCACTAGGGACATCAAAGGAGGGATTTGAGAGAGGGTGGGAGGGAGGGAAGGCAGATGGGACAATCTTAAAGTCAGCAGAGTCCCCGGTGGGGCAGGGTCAGGCTACAGTCACAGCTGCAGCAGCCTGCTGCCTGCCCAGAGCACAGCCAAGGCACGGACGTGCCAGGAGCAGCAGCCATCGGCTAGGAGTGGCTTACCAAGGGTTCCCGAGGCCAGGCCAGCCTCTCACCACCTCCTGCCCCTCATCCCTCCTGCCAGCCCTCTGGGCAGCTCTTCAGGAGGCCAGGCCAGGCCACCTCCTCTCCCCATTGCTGAACTCAATTCTGCAAGAAGATGAGCCCTTCAGGTTTAAATATATTGTGACAAGATCTTGTTTTAGCTATGTCCTCCAACTTCTTGCCTGCCTCAAGGCTGATGACGTGTGGAGCTGCTACAGCTCTGGCCATCCCCATGGATGCCCTCCAGTCCAGCCAACACCAGTCCACCAGGAGGAAGAACTGTGACTGTTCTGGGGAATAACCCATAAGCCCACCACATAAGTGAGCCAGCCCCTCCCAGTGAGGGCAGAGGCTCAGCACACGGGGACTAAGGGCACAGCTTTTAGCCCAGTTTGTGAGCAAAAGTCATCTCCTTGTTGTGCTCCACCCTCAGCTCTGCAAGGGACAGGGCTCCAGCCCAGAGCTGCCAGCATGAGTAATGTTTAACCCCACTACATTTTATTGGTAACATATCCTGCACCAGGACATGTCCCTGTGGGGTCAGCACTGGCTCAGCACAGCCAGGAGCAGCTGGGACTGCCCAGCAGCCTCTTTGGAAAAGAGCTGGGTCCAGCCACAGCCTGGAGGGGCTGCACTGGCTCCCTAAGGCTTAGAGCCCATCACCACACATGGACCCCCTTGGGCAGGGAGTTCTACCTACACAGGGAGCTCCTCAGGGTCTTATGATGAGGCCAGACAACCTCTTTAGAAACCAGTAACTCACTAGCTGGAGGGGAGGAACTAAGAAGGAAAAGATGTAGCTGGAGGCCTCCTTAATACCCTCCACTCTACAAGAGCAGAGTTTTCTCCCCCACTTTGCACCATAAAGTTTTGGTGTCTAACCCTCACACTCAGGATCCCTACACAGTCACCAGTGACCACCCTGGAAGAAACTGCAGTGAAAGTTTCACCTCCCTCAACCACCTCAGACAGGCCAGAGGGGTTGATTTGTCCTGGTCCTCCCTTCCAGGGACAATTCAACCTCAACCACCAGCCTACAAACACATGGGGCAGGAAGACAGTTCTCTCCTGGGCCACTGAGGAGCACAGCACAGCCCTGTAGTCATGGGCACCACCACCAACTTTTGGAAAACACCAGCAAGCACAACCTTCCCAGTGAAGAAGCAGCCTGGCTCTGAAGGTCCTTGGAAGAACATTCCAGTGCTCTTCCTGGTCCTGTTCTGAACCCCAATGTACTTCTCCCTAACCCCTGGAGCTTCAGCCCAACAACAGCTCACCTGTAGAAGGGCAGAAGCAGGAGAGGTCTGCAGGTGTGAGAGGGGCAGGATAGAGGAAAGGAACTGGCATCCACTCCACATGGCATTTGGGAAGCAAGCTTGGCTTGAAGCTGGGCAGTTACCATCACAAAGCTTGCAGGAAGCAACAGGATGCCCAAGGGCCAACATAGCTCACTGCCAGCCAGGACAGCAAGGTGAGAGGACACAGCTCCTCCTCCTCTCCATTTAAGCAGGGAAGAGTAGGAGTCAACACCCTGCCTGGCAGGGCAGAGAGCAGAGGTTAAGCCCCAACACTCAGTTCCACTGCCCCAGTCTCCCATGGCACCACTACGGGAGCAGACATAGAAGCAGGCAGAGCACAGCTGGCTGGTCACACTGAGCAGGGCAGGGACGGGGGTTCCAGCTTCTCGTGGACAAGTGCTTCAAACTAAGCACCTTAACTTGGAATTAGGACACCGCTGCTCTGTTTTGACTTTCCCTTTGCACGTTTGTGGTTTCAAGGTTTATGTGGTCTCTGTACATTAAAGCATCCGTGTCAGACCAGTACAGGCATTCCTACATCCTCAGCTGTCAGCAAGCAAACCTGGGGACACCAGGCAGCTGGTTACACCACCATCTACTCTTCCAGAGGCTTATGCATGGAATGACTCTCCTCACTAGCCTGTACCGAGGGAGGCTAGCACCCCGTTCCATCACAATTCCTCACTCTGGCAAGGCTCTAGTCACTTATCTCCTGCAGGATACCCTCCTCCAGCTTTGGAAGTGTTTGAGTCATTAGGCTCATGGGGTCCCAGCTGAGCCCCTCAATTTAGCACAGAGCTAAGCCTGTTGTTTTCACTGTGACTTGAAATGACATTTCATAGCTATGTTACATGCAGGAAGTGTTTCCTCCCAGCAGTCCCTCAATGTAGTTCTCTGGCCATGGGGAGCAACAGAACCAGCCAGAAATCAAGCCCTGACTTCCACCTGTCCCACCCCTTGCAGGAAAGCAGGCTGGACCTGCAGGGTCAGAAATCATCACCCAGCCCTGCCTGCTCTCGGCTGCACAGACCCCTCCTTGGGCTGGTCAGGGCTGGGCGCCCCTGCCCTGCAGCCAGGAGCAGGCTCTGCCTGAGGCCAAGGTGCAGAGGCCAGGGTCAAACCGGCCAAGCAGAGACCGTGGGTATGAGAGCACCGTGGCGGGGAGATAGGAGGGCCCAGCCCTGGCACGGGAGGTGGGGAGTGACTCACCTGAGCGTGAAGAGCCGCGGCCGCAGCAGCCGCTGCTGGGTACGTGAAGGCAGCGTGGGGAATGGCAGGGGTCAGCTCTGTGGTGTACAGTGGGTAGGGAGCCCACGCTTCCGGGGACGCTGGGATGAGAGCCGCTCCAGTCAGGTCATCTAGACAGGAGGAGGAGACAAGGGGACAGTCCCAGTACTGGCCCCAACAGCCTGCTTTGGGGACAGACTCCGGATTCCTCCCCCCAGGCTAAAGCTTCGCGCTGCCATCTTGATGAAGAATAAAACCTGTGTGCACAGCTGCTCCTCCAGCCTCCCAGCCTTGACAGGAGAACCCAGGAATGTGTTGCATTACAGCCTCACATGGGCTTTAGACAGACTGCTTCACACAGGATGCAGGACAGGGGACAGGGGGCTCGGATCCACCTTACAGGTCACCCCATAAGCCTCAGCGGGGTTACTCAGCCCACCAGGCTACATAGAGGGTGATGGCACAGGACTCATCCTTTATGCTTCACATTTAGGGATGCTTTAAAAGATTTATAGTATCACTTGAGCTACCAAATCCAACTTTCATGTCTCAACAGTTCTATGTTGGCCAGATGCCTGTTATTCTCCTGTGGCTCCAGCATCCTGCTGGCCTCCCTGCCCCAGGCAGATTTCAGGCAGAGCAGAGGTGGGTCTGGGTTCCTTTCCACTGTGGCAGCACTCACAGAGTTGGGCATCTCTCAGGTTGGAGCCATGACCTCCAAGCCCCTCCCAGCATACTCACAGGGGTCCCGTGCAATGAAATGTGCACCCAAGGCAGGGTGGATATTGGTGGGGTTCGGTGTGGCCATCAGCTTGCTCTTGGCCATCTTTGTGTTGGCTTTAGCAAATTCTAACCGCAAGGTCTGGGGGTTCTCAGGGTCGAAGCGGATGCCCTGTCACAGGAGAGAGCACAGGGGTTTCTCAGAGGTGAAGCTCCAGTCCAAGCACAGGCTGTGTTTATTCATGGAGCAAAGCCAACTGAGGAACCAAGACCACCACACTGCAGTCACATATCCAGATTTTTGTCACCTCACTGCAACACTCAAGTTCCCACGTGCTTTTATTTTTACATTTAGCTGGCCAGGACTAATGTTAGACCCAGGATCACTCTTTCCAACATGAGGGACACAGTTCTGCTTCTTATGTGCAGTTCACCAACCACTACAGCAGGGATGGCTACCAACACAGCTCAGGAAAGGTCTGTCTGCTGAAGCTGGGGTAACTGTCTATACTGGAGTAGGAATAACCCCCATCTGTGTGGGAGCTCCCATCTGTGGTGCCACTACATCTTCTGCCAGCCTGAGCAGAGGCACTAGCAGGGGTCCAAAAACCCAAGGCAAGGTCAACAGCACAGCAGAACCACATCTTGCTGACCAGATCCCACCAACACTCCTGCAGGATGGGGATCATTTTGGGTGTTTTTCCATGCTGACCATCCTCAAGATATTTTCTTGAGTCACAGCAGGTCCCCACAGCCTCAGAGGCCCTCAGAGATGTCTTCCAGTGGTCAAAAATTACATTGAGACAGCTTGCATCTATTTGCCCAGGCTGATGTCAGACTTGAACAGCTCTCCTGCTTCCCTGGTGGAATGCTACAGGATCATTTCACTTCCATAGTCCAGGGCACAGCTGGTAGATTACCCTGCCCTGTCTCTGCCCTCAGCTCTGGGTTCAGCAAGGCAAGTGGCCCTCAGCCCCTTCAGCCCCCAAGCACTTTGGGTACTCACATTCAAGGCGTTCTTCGCTGCTTCAGCGCCAGCCCGGCTGTCAAAGGTCACAAAACCCACTGGCTAAAAGAAACAACACCGATTTCAGTTTGGAAGATTCTTCCAGCTCCTCAGGCTGCCTTGCCACCCCCTCTGCCCCAGACAACCAGCAGAAGAGACCATCCTAAGCTGCACAGGAGCTTCAAGCAGAGCTTGGGTCATTGGCTGAGGATTCCTGCTCTGCATCTGCTCCCACTGCAAATGTTTTGGCATTCTTATGTGTGGGGACACTGCTCACCCTGATAAGCCCCCAGCATGGCTACCCCTGCCTTGATCAGCATGGGAGTGGGGAAGGCTGATAGCAGCACAAGGTTGGAGGCTGAAGCCTCAGGTCTCACACAGGGCAGCAGAAGACATGGAGACATTCAGAACATGCTGGGTCAGTAGGACCCCTCTGTGTAGCTGGTGCTAGCCCAGACAGTGCATTACACAGTGAAATGGGATCTTTCTCCTCTCCCCTCCTGGCACGTCCAGTTTGCTAGCAAAAGCCAAAAATACACAGGCTGGAAGGAGGTACCTGCTTTGAAGTCAGCTTGATCAGTGACCCCTCATAACCCTGCAGGAGAGAAGAAAGCAAGTCAGTGTCAGGCTCCTGAAGAGGCCATACTACAACCAAGACACAACACAACAGCTCCAGGAGCTCCTGTAGCACCAAGCCCTCCACAGGGTATGGGCCACAGTAGAAACAGGGTCAATAATACTTCTTTTCCATCAGTAGAGAAGACTAGGGGCAGAGCAGGTATTTTAGCTCTTCCATCCTGGCCCTTTGGGAAGGAATTCCATTTTCTAGCTCTTCATCCAGCTACAAAGATGGGCACCCTGCCCTGGCTAGTGCCTAGAGAAAGCAGAGCACCCTCCCTATGCTAGAGGAGTGCAGGCAAGGGAAGCCCAGCTCCCCTGAGACAGCCTAGGTGGTTATTAGAGAAGAATGGAGAGTTTGGGGGATGAGGACACATACTCAAGGAAGAGCTGGTCCAGCTGAGCAGCAGGGCTGACCAAGCAGGTTTCATCAAGCTTAGAAACAGCACGATTCCAATGGCAGGCTCCAGCTGGAGGTTCCCAGTTGAGCACAGGTCACAGGATCCCATGCTGGCTTCAGGTTCCCATGTCATCCCTACTTCCCCTGACAGACCTTTGGTGCCAGTTCATCCACAAAACAGCATCTTTCCCTCCAAAAACCAGATCTGGAGACCTTCTTACCTTGAATGGCCGGAAGAGAAGGTAGAGCTCTCTAGGTTTGATATCCACAGGAAGGCCACTGACAAACAGCGTCCGTACCTAGGGGAGAGGCCAACCAGCTGTACTGAAAGGAGATGTTTGGTGCCCAAGCAGGAGCACAGAGCACAGCTCAGAAGATTAAGTGCAGTAAGAACAGGACACCTTGCATCCAAGGTCCACTAACCCTTCCCTGCATTAGGGGAGTGCTGTCCAGGATAAAACACACCTAGTCCTTTGACCTACACCTCAAAGGATTGATGCCTTTGCAAAAATTCAGTCCCTGGCATCATGGCCTGGGTTGATGAAGGCATGGACACCAGCCCCACAGCCTGACAGGACCTTGATGCCTGAACGGGAAAAGGCCACAGACTGCCACGAGAACTAAGTTTGACGCATCCCAAAGGTCCAAAGGGACCAATACAAACCCTAGTTCTGTCCAGATCATTCTACAGATCACATACTAGATCTCCTCTCCTCAACCTACCCTGGCACTTTAATTCCATCACCAATTCAAAGACAGCCCTCAATTTTGAGAAACACCTCACTGCCCCACTCGTAGCTTTTGACTTCTGCAACAGCCCCAGAACATCACTGCAGGAAGATTTTTGGGTCCATCCCAGCTCCCTCCCCAGCACACCTCAGACCCTTCAGAAGTTGCTCCCAGACCCACTCTCAGAGCAGTTATTCTGTTGTGCCCAGCCAAGAGCATCTGTGCTGGGCCAAACCCCTGTAGTCATCTGCTCTTCTCAGGCTGTTCAAGTCATGGACCAAGTCCAAACACACTCATGTCAAAGCAAAAAATACAGTGCCAGTGGGGGACTTCAATAGATAATCCATTAAAATTATAGATAATAGTTCACTTGAATAACCAGGAAGAAAAAAGTGCTGAAGGCTCATGGCCTGGGAGAACTCCGCTCAACAGTCAGACTCATCATAAGCACCTGGCTGGCAGACTATTTCCATAGGAAGCAGCACGATGAAGCTTCAGAGGCTTCTTGTAAATCAGCATAGAGCTGGAAAGGGAAGTTATGTGCAACCGAAGTCATGAAGACACTTATTATTAACAAGGAGCAGGAGCCCCAAGCCAGAAGTCATCTCCTGGCCTGCTTCCAGCACAGAGTGACCCCATTATGTTTGCAGGGCAGAAGGGCTCTGCTCACTTTTTTGTTTTGCTCAGCCATTTCCCCTTCTCCAGACAGAGTGGGCTGTATCCAAAACCATTTTTACCACCAAACTAAGCAGCATATGATTGCCTTCCTCCTGGGCTGGAGGCAGACCTGGAAACACAGGAGCCCCTGCCTCTGTAGTTCTTTGGGATCAGCCAGATAGAGACTCCACCACACAAGGAAGTTTCTCTTACTTACAGATGAAAACTCACCTCCTGTGCCCAGGACAGTCCTGCCAAGGCAGAAAAACACCCTTCCCAGGATAAAGCCCCTCAGAATGAACAGTGATTGTGAAAGGCTTGGGGTGCTCCTGCTCTCTTGTGCATGCTGAGACTTAGGGCTGCCACTGTCCCCCATTAGCCTAGTGTGAGGAGCTCTTCTCTGGCCCAACACAGCTTGGGAGCAGAACCAGAGCACTCTTCCCATCCCCTCCCCCAGCCCTTCAATATGGATGGCTCTACCACACACTCTTGCTTTGCCCTGCCTTGGGAAGCAGAATGCCATGTGGAGCACTCCAGGAATATTTTCCAAGCCCAGGCTCAGTCTGACAGGCTCCCCAACCATCCCACCCCACATCTGATGCTTTAAGACACCACTCCAAGGCCACCCCATGCCTGGACAGAGGGGACAATGCCATTGTTTCTTGGCTTGCTGGCTGCCTCAAAGACCTCAGTGCTTGCACTTCAGCATGAGCTCCACAGAGCACTCACAGTGCGTTCCCAGAAGACCCACGGCCATCTCTTGCAGGGAAGAACTGCAGAGTGGTGGCACACATGTGCCTCAGCCATGTGAAAGCATTGTCCCTTTTCAATATTTCAGGATCCAAGTGCACTCAGCCCCCAGAATGGATTTTTCTTCCAAGCTGATAGAAAACTGCATCCCTGTTGGGTCTCTAAATGGCCCTGTGATGCGTCACTTGGTAAGTCCTTGCGACAGGTGTGACAGGATGGAAGATGTGTGGTGGCTCAGGGAAGGGGGAGCCAGAGCTGGAGCCCTCACATCAGCCTGAACAGAGCAAGGCAGATGCCCAGGAAAGCTCTTTGTCAGAGGTAAAAGGCTCCCAGTGCCAGCTCCATAAGTTGCTGCCAAAGACAGGAGCAAGAAATCTTCTCTCTCTGGCCAGAAGTTTCCCTTGGCCTCCATGTCCCGTTTGTCACCATCCACAGCATTGAAAAGGCATCGGAAAGCCAAGCCACAGCACCCAGCAAGGGCCACCACTGCTCCAAAGCCTGGGTAATTCCAAATGCCACCAGCCAACCTCTCCAAAGAGGGTCTCAAGACAAACTAAGGAAGTCCCTGCTCAGAACAGCTTGTTGGAAGCGACAAGACCGAGCAGTTGGTTTTACAAGATCTCTGCAGTTCAACACATCCATGAGTGATCTAGAGAAGGGTAAGGAAAGAGGGAGACCAAGTTATTCAGTGAAGGGAGGGTGAGGCTGGTGAGAGACCTGAGCAATATTTTCACAGCACAGAGTGAACTAAGCCAGAGGGAGCTCACTTCCAACACCAGGCATAAAGCAAAGGAGATTTAGGTTACCCCACAGGAGAAAAGCAGGAGGCAGCTCACCAATCTGAGCCTCTTGTGCACTGTGGACAACCTGGTCCAGCCTCTTCCCCTGCTCCCAAAAGAGAGGAAGCTGTAGATGAAGGCAAGAGGGTCTAGACAAGCATCTTCCAGTGGATTAACCAAACTGGGATTCTCCAGTCAGCTCAAGTCCTGCAGGCTTTGAGGGCCAAGTAGTACCACCCAGGGCTGACAAATCCAGGCATCCAGACCTCACACTCAACATGCCACGACAGGATAACTTCTGCTAAAATATGCCTTACTTCAAGTCCACACCACCAAACACAAATCCATCTTCCCCACAGTGCATCTGGAAAAGGCACAGAACAAAAAACACCAAACCAAACAAAAATACCATAAAAAATATCCATCCAGGGCTGGATCAAGAACTGCCTGGGCCAAATTACATGTCCAGACATCCAGCAGGAGCAAATCTCCAGGAATACCATGTTCTTCTGCTCATTCTTAGGCTCTGATACCAGGTGAAAGCAGTCACATCCCACCCAGGACTGATCTGAACTGGACACATGGGCATGGGGGGAAGCAGGGCAGGGAACAGCTCCCACCTAGGATAGTCCAGTAGAGTCACACAGCTGCAGGCCCTGGAGAAAACATTCTCCCTTCTCCATCCCTGCCCCTCTGGGGATGTCCCCAGTCCAAACACCTGACAGAGATGGAGGAGAGCCATGGAAAACAGGATTCGTGCCAGGAGGGACAAGACCATCTAGGCCATCTCTTAGAGAGGGAGGATCCCAGCATAGCTTCCCACGCAGGGGGAGGAGGGACACGAACAAACCATTTAGCACTTGAGTTCTCAGTGTCAGTCCTTGCACAGCTGCATCACCCCAGAGACACACACCTTGGGCCAGCACAGCCAGGAGCTTCACACCAAGGCTGCAAGAGAGCCAAGCAGCAGCACCTGCCTTGTGCTACCACAGCCCCAGTTGCTGCCAGGAGACCAGCACAGCTCCCACTGCTCCTGGTCACAGCTGCTTTGAAGTAAGAGCTCTCAAAAGAGAGTTCTGAGCTGCCCTGCAGCCCAAAAAGGGTCAAGTTATGTCAGAAGTGTCTGATGCAAGGGCACAGGTACCCCACCCCCTGAGGCTGCAGTGACTGGGTTTTTTTTTTTGTTAGAAGACTGCTCCGAATCCCCCTCCTGGAGCCAGCAAGGCCAACTGTTCCCTTTGGAGAGATCAGCCCTTTAACTACATCACCCACAGAACAGCTTAGGCTTACTCCAGCCTCCCAAAACTAGTTGGGTCCTGGATCAATATTTCCAGCACCTGCAGCACACAAGCCTTTACCAGCAGTGGCTCAGAGACACCTGAGCATGAGTACAGCAGGAATGTGCTCTAATGCCTCCCCCACATTGTGCTGTTGGACATTCCCCCTCTCCAGGAAGCCACCCCAGTCCCACGCCAGTTTTTCCTAGAAACGAGCCATTTCCCACTAGTTCACACCAATATGTCCACGGAGCCTTCTTCTTATGCTAGCAGCCCCATGCCATCCTGCTGAGGACAGGGACAAGCTCTGCCACAGCATCCCAAAGGCACTTTCCACTCCTGACAGCCACTCTGTTGTGCCAGGAGCTCAGGGATACGGACCACAGCTTTTCCCATTGGAGAGCATCTCACTGGGGTGCCTCCCTGGTATCCGTGGTCACCAGCGAGGCCAGAGGGGGACACAGAGCCCCGGTCCTGGCCACTGCGATGCAGCCAGGGCCAATTGACGCGAGACCGCTGGAATGTGGCAAGGCTGCGGCTGCCCCCGGAGCCGGGACTTATAAGGCACGGGAGCGGAATGGGGCGGCGAGCTTGCACAACAGGGCTGTGGGGAGGGGAACACACAGAGTCCAGTGTCGGGGCTGAAAAATGGGACAGGATCCTTCTCTCGATGTCTCACACGAGCCGTGGGGCTGCAGAGTCCTGCCATTGCAAGCCGGGGCTGCTTTGAACCTCAGCACAAAGTCCCAGGAACCGTAAGGGAGGAGAAAACTGGGAGAGAGAGGGATGTGTGGTCTGTACGAGGGACAGCTCAACAGGCAAGCAGGGCAGCCTCCACACCACGGGGCAAGAATCCTGAGAGAAAGGGCTTGCAACTGGCTACTTCACTGCTCCATGCCTCAGTTTCCCCTCCACCACTCAGAAGAGAAGTGGCAAAAGCCAGGGGCTGTTGCCCTGCCAGCCCTAGCAGAGCTCCGGTGTCCTCAGGCAGGATCACACTGAGCCCCGGCAAAGGATCAGGCCAGGAGCCACTCCAACTAGGAAGCCCAGAGCTTCCCACCCACTGGAGAGATGTTCACCCATCCCCAGAGGGGAAAGAGGGCCTTGAACCTCTCCCAGCACTTGAAGCAAGGCAGGCTTCAGGCATTTCCCTCTGAAAACAACCTTTTGCACAACAGGCACAAGAGGACCAACATCCTGCTGGCCCAGAGGGAAGAAGGCTGACCACAAACCAGCCCAAGTGCACCGGCATTTTGTCCCCAAGGCTGTGGTGTTCCACACTGCTCATAGCCAGAGCAGCCTCTCCCCAGCACTGCTCTTCCCCCACATCAGGCAGGGGATGTCAGTGGGGCTCAGCCTGTCGTCAGGGGAGGAAGACACTCCAACAAGGGGGAAACAGGGAGAGGCACCAGCCCCACTCCGGGAGAGCAGGAAGCACATGGGAGCTGATAAGTCCAGGCACAAGAGAACAGCACCCAAGAATAGACCTTGGGCCTGGCAGAGGAAGCACTGCTGGTGTGGCTTTGCCATGGATGCTTGCTCCTGCTATCAAGTCCCGTCACCTCTGTCTCTGCAGCCTCTCACAAAAAGAACAGCACCCAGATGGGTTTGGGACACAACAGGGGCTCAAAGCTAATGAAACATTTGGAAAGGTAGCCCCACAATCCCCAAGAGATTACTGTCCAACAGGGCAGCTCCCCAGCACAGGGAGGGGCTGGCTGAGCACCCTCAGGTTGCATTCATCACCTTTCACCTTGCCAAGAGATCCACTAAGCCAGAGGGGACTGGCGTGAGTGCCACAGCCAATGTGCTGAAGGACACTCACATCCACACTGGCCCTACCCAGCCCTGGGCTCCAGACACCCTCACCTGCCACTCTCTGGTGTTGGGGACCCACAGACACCTGTCACCATCGGCTGGAGCCACAGACTTTACCTGCTATGGACCAGCTTTTCCTGCCCACAGCCAGGCACCTGCCCTCCAGGCAGGAGACAGTGGTGAAACAGGTTCCTCTGCAGGGTAGACACTGGCAGGAGACATGGGTCTGGAAGCAGGACCCTCACAAGAAATGTTCTCACCTCAGATCTTTCATTGAGTACATCTGTATCTGCTTCACCCCACCACACGATGATTCCTGGGCACTTTTCAGTCCCATGCCTCCCAGGACACATCCAGAGACAGAGGAACCTCTCCTCAAATCAACCCAATTTGGGGCAACACACCAATGGCCATGCCTCAGCCCCATGCAGCATGTCAAGTCCCTCCACAGCCCAACAAGCAAGTACTCCATAAAATTCAGGCGATGAAAAGCTGAAAGCTCAGAGCAGCTCTTCACTGTGGACAGCAGTTATTGGAGTGTCACCTCCAACACAAAGAGACCTTTGGGGACACCGGGAGGATGACAAGCACCCACAGGACTAAGCCAACACTGTATCAGTCCAGCTCTTAGCAAGACAGCACCACTAGACAGCAGGGAAGGGCTGTGCTACCAAAAAAATGGACCAAAAGTGCCAACCCGAACCCACAACGTGCCCTCTGGCTGCTCTCTCCCAATCCATGGCTCATGCTGCACTTCAGGCCATTGCTACAGGTGAGCCAGGGCAGTTACACATTGAGGGAGACATAGGCCTCCTGTCCTTGGAAGACATCCCTAGGCCAACAGCTTCTGACCCACAGACACACACAAACTGACCCCACAGTAATGCAAGAACCAGTCACCACCTGCAGCACAGGAGGGCAGGCACCACCCCAGACTGGGAGGTCAAACATTTCCACAGCTTCTCCTGGGCTGTGCAGCAGGGCTGGAGAACCTCCACAAGGGTAAGACCACCCACTGGGCCCTCAGGTTTCCAGCCATCTCAGCACACCATGACCCTATGGGGCAGTGGCCAGAGCATCTTTGCCAAGCCTGTAGCACCCACTTCTGCCGTGCCAAGAGCAGGGTCACCTGGTGCCACTACTTCCTCCTCATCAGATGTGCTGCCTGGCTCAGGATCACACCTCAGTATGGGCCAGGTTCAGCAGCTCCAGTGTTGGAGCTGTCCCCCACTGCCTGGCCCCTCATCAGGTCCCTTCACAGGGCCAGGCACGCTGGAGGAACTTGGTTTCCACTATCCTATAAGGTTCAGGAAGATGCCGAGTATTGTAGCGAGGTCTAACCACCTCACGTCTACAGTCATGCCACAGTGAAGGTTCAAGCTGAAGCCTTTATTTCAGACAGAGCTCCAGAACAGCAGCTGGCCAAGACCAGCAAACTCAAAGGATCTTTCACTCCACAACCTTCCACATTAGTTCCAGCAAGTCTTGAATTCCTACAGTGCCAGATCCTCAAGCAGAGCTACAAGGAAGGACAGCAAAGCCTGAACTACTCTTAGCTACCTCCCAGACATCTCAAAGGGCATCCTTCCTGCTTTGGTGAGGGCAAAGCAGAGACCTAGAAAGGGAACCATTGAGTTTGGCCCTTCCTAACTTCCACAGGGCACCACCAAAAAATCCATAAAATCTGAGGCTAAGGATGGAAAGTTCTGCTCAGCAGCTCCTCAGATTAGCCAAGGAAGAAGACTCATTTCTGAAGCTGGGTCTCATTTAATAGCCCAGCTGGCAGGAGAAAAATTACCCCATCACAGGGACTAGTTGAGTTGAGATGTCAACACTCAGACTCACGTCTAAGAAATTTAGATTTGAAAGAGTGGGAAAGGAGGAGGAAGCTCCTTCAGAGGGTATTCACAGGCACCAGGAAACAAGGACATAATGGGGAGATTCCCACATCCCTCCTCCTGTCAGAGCAATTCAGTACTCAACTCAAGACCAAGAGGATGTCTGGGAACACATCAGTTCCCAGAACCCCTGTGTGTGTGGTGACTCCAGGGTGTCTGCTCAGCCAACAGTTTGTCACTGACAGAAAGCTGCATCTAACACTTAGGGGACTTTTAGGATGCATGAAAACAGCTCTGAGGCACTGTCCTCCTTCAGCCAGGCCAAGTGCAAGAGGATTAGCGAGTGGTGACTGTAACTACTACAGCTTCATGTTCCTCATAGTGAAAAGCAGCATCAGAGGAGACATTTGACTCCAGAACTTACACTAACCTTATTTTTTTGCAGCTGTAGAGCTGGAATCCACACATGCACGAGGTATCTAGGTCCACTCAAGCAGAGATTACAGAAGTCAAGAGATGCCTGGCACCAGTCCATGAAGTGCTACAGACATCCAGCACATAACACAGCCCACTCACCAGCAGCATTCCCGGGCAGTTCCGGCAGCCCTGGAGTGCAGCAGCTAAGAAAAAAGGGATGTAGGACTTGCCACTGGGGAGGTTGTCTGGTACCCAAGTCTTCTGCTTCTCCAACACTGAGTTTTCTAACCCACAGCCTTCCGTGGACCAACAGGGAAGATCACAGAATTACATAATGATTTGATTTAAAAGGGACCTTAAAGACCATCCCATTCCACCCCTTGCCATTGGCAGGGACACCTTCCACTAGACCAGGCTGCTCCAAGCCCCATCCCACTTGGCCTTGAACACTTCCAGGGATGGGGCAGCCGCAGCTTCCCTGTGCAACCTGTACCAGGGCTTCACCCTATCACATGGAAGTATTTCTTCCTAAGATTATCCTCTCTGGCAGAGCTTAGCCAGGTCCTCTGGGCTGTCCCAGCACAACTTCTCATTTAATACCTTCAGCAGTCTGGGATCCCCAAGCTCTACCTCAAGAGCAGCAGCCACCAGGCATGGAGCTGCAAAGAGGCCCTTCAGACCAGCCAAGAGGACACACAGGATAACCACAGACTTCAACTGCCAGTTTGAGCACCTACGCAGCCAGCTCCAGATTCCTCCCACACCCAGTAGACCTATAACTTCCTGGTGCCCTCTCAGGAGAGCAAGAACCAATTTCTAGAGTAGAACCAACATGTCTGCATCAGGCACTCCCGAGAGCAGGGCAAACACACAGGGTTTTATTGCCATGCAGCCATGGACATGACACCCAGTGTCCATGGGAAGCATGAGAGCTCCTCCAGCTGCTGGAAAAAGCTCTGCCTGCCATAGGGGTGGGAGTGCAGCACCTAGGCAGCTGCCTGTCCCACACTACCCTTTGGGACTGCCAGGAGAGATGCAGCCACGCAGATTGGTGGCTGCCTGGAAAATTAAACAGAAGATAGCAGCAAGTGGGGAGGAATCGCGTTTGGGGAGGTGTCTGGTGAGGAACAGCAGGGACTGACATTAGGCCCTGTTTGTTTAACATTCCCGTTAACGACCTCGAGAGGAGCGAGAGGCATTCCTGTCCTCCGCATGTCACCAGCCAGGAAGCGGCTGCGAGATCCAGGGGCTCACAGATAAGATAAAGGGAAAGGCTGAATTTGGGAGCTTCGCCCCGCTGTATCTGGGGCACACGGCACCCTTCTGTGAACGCTTGGGGAGGCAGTGAAGGAGGCACATGGTGGTGGGGGAGTGGGGGGGGGTGGAGGAGTGTCCGCAGAGCCAGGATCTGGCAGTGTTATCCATGCAGTGTGGGAAAATATTCCAGCACACCCTCCTGCATATATTGGGACTGAAGGATTCCACTTTGCACCGAATTTATCACTCTGTATCAAGGGGAGCTTCTGGGCAAGAATTTGGGCCCCCAGACCATGCTGGGATCAAGAATACAAGGTCACTCCTTATGCCTCCACTAGCCTCTGCAGTGAGGAACAGCTCCTGGTCAGCCAGGAGGAACTGGAAAAACAAGCATTCAGAGTAGGCTCAGGGTAGCCACCATGGAGCCCAAACTGTGCTCACCACCCACAACATTATTCCTGTTGGATTCTGGTGGATAAAGGACTTTCCAACAGCAATCCCACCAGGGACTGGGACATTAACCCCCCACCAGTCCCAGCCTAACCCAAGTGGTGGGTCTTTTGCTGCAGCCCTGGGTGCAGAGTGACAGACACACCCAGTGAGGCCACAGACCATCTAACAGGGTGGACAGACCGTGCCCCTCCCCACATGCTCCTGGAGGCTGCACACTGGAGAGCAGGAGCCCCTTCTGTCCAACCCCTGCACGCTCCCCAGGGATGCCATCTTTAACTCAGTTTTCCAGCCATCAAGCTCCACTCATGGGAGGACCAGCCTCTCCAGAGGGTGAGGATTTCCTGAAACACTCCAGTACCCACGTTGCCAAACAATCAGCCAGCAGTGGGGAACAGACCAGCTCTTGCCCAGCACCAGGAGGTCACCTGACCACCACCTGTGAGGCACCAGCCCAGCTGGAGCAACACCACTGGGATGGGATGCACCAAGTAGCACCAACCTTGGGGAGCTTTGCAGGCCAGTGAATAACTGGATTGAGGAGCCGCATAGAATCTTCTGCACACGCGTGCACAGCCTGTGAAACCCCCAGATACCGAACCTCCCTCCAATGGGAGCAGCACAGGTGGTGCTCCCCAGGTGCTCAGGCTCTCAGCCCACCCACACCAGTGCCACCCGGTGACGCTGGGACATCCCACCCGCAGCATCTACATCCCATTGCATCAGCGCATCACCTATGCCCTGCTCCACGCTGCGGACAGAATCGCTACAGCCACCACCTGCCAATCCATTCCACCCCATTACTCGGGTCACCCCTGCCGGGGCTGAAGCCCAGGGGATGTGGCAGCCCCAAGTCAGCTGGCGCACAGGGCCCGCGCTGCCCCAGTGGGTGGTGGAGTAAGCCAGGCGCCATGTTGCGGCGGCGAGAGCGCACGGAGGACAGCAAGGGGAGGGGACTGAGCACCTCCCCAGTCCTGAGGGCCAGGCACGGAGGACTGCAGCAAAACGTTTCCAAGGCCAGGCATATTCCAGTGCCCTCTCCAAGATGGAGGACAGCTAGTAACCACTATGGCAATACCTGCTCCAGGGGTGCAGTAATGACATCAGCCAATGGCTCCAACAGCCAAAGTGCAAATGTGGAGGGCTGCAAGCTCTGGCATGTAGCTACAGACAACCGACCCTTACTAGCCTTCCCAGCCCTGAATCAGAGCACCAGGCTCTGGCTTGCAGTGGCATCTGGGGGAAGGGGCTGCCAGCAGGTCAGCTCAGTCCTCCAGCCCTAGCCAGGCTGCCAGCAGACACGGAGCAGGGCAGGGGCTCCTCCTCTATTATCCAAGTGTCTCCCTTGCAGCCCACACAGGCAGAACGGTGCTGGATCCAGAAGCCCTCCAGCTACAGGGACGTGGCAACAGGACACCATGCCCACGGGCACCGGCTGCGCTGGATTGAGCGGGGACCTGCCAGCCCTCTGCCCCACAGGGCTACAGGGACACTGGGCTGAGCAGGGGACTCGCCCTGCCCGGCCCCAGCAGCTCCTCGGGGCGACCCGGGGACTGCAGCACCAGCTCGCCAACACCTTCGTGCTCTAGCTCCTACAGCCTGGCCCCAGCTTCTCAGCCCGCAGCAGCCCCGGCATCTGGGCTCCGGTTCCCCGACGACCCGGGTATCCAGCCCTGACACCAGGTCCTCTATTCCCCAAAAGAGGCGCTACGCTCCTTCCCGGCTTCCCCGACGCCCCGGTGCCGCCTCCGCGGTCCCCGATACCTCTCTGCTCCTTCCCCAGTACCCCAGCCCCAGTTCCCCGACGACGCTGCGCTCCACCCGCCGTCCCCCGACACCCTGGCGTTCCATCCTCGCCGCCCCGTCCCTGGTCCCGCCGCTGCTCCCCGTTCTCCGCCGCCGTCGCGACCCAGCCCCAGGCCCCAGCCCCCAGCCCCGTCCCCGATCCCCAGCCACTTCGTGTCCCGGTGCCGCCGCCGCTCGCAGTTCTCCGCCGCCCCATCTCCCATCCCGGCGCCCACCTCCTCCTCGACAGTGCCGCCGCTGTTGGTGTGCTCGGTGTCCTTGTTGAGGTTGCTCATGGTGGGGTGCTGGGGCGGGGGGTGGTGCCGGCTGCTCCGAAGCTCCGCGGGGCCGAGCCGGGATGCCGGTGTAGTGCTGGTGCGCGGGGGTGGTGCGGGGCGGTGCGGGGCGGTACGGCGCTGCCCTCCCGGCTCACATACGGCGTCCTGGGACGGCGCCGCTGTTAAGGACCGGGCCGGGCGGAGTGGGGCCGAGCGGAGCGCAACGAGCCGCAGCTGTGGGGCCGACGCGCCCCAGCCCCAGCCGCCGCTCCCGGTGCCGCCACCGCGCACCGAGCAGCGGGGCCGGGACCCGCCCGCCTGCCCCGCCCGGGGCCGCCCCCGGCCGCCGCCGCCAATCCCGGCCCGGCCCGGCCCGGCCCCCCGGGACCGCGGGGAGGTTTTTTCTTTCTTGTTGGGCTAGAGTTATTTTAATTATTTTTCCCCTCCTTTCCACGAAAAACTTTGTCAACTTTGATGAACTTTCGGGTTTCGACTTTCTTAAAGGGCCCGCCGGGCTCTGATCTCGCGGCGGGCCATGCCGTTCCCACCTCGCATCGCCGGGACGGGGAGATGTGGCTCAGCCCCCGTGAGGGTCCGAGAGCCCCGGGACGGCATCTTTGTGACCCCCGATAAGAGCCCCGAGCCCCAAGAACAGCAGCCCTGGGAGCTCAGGACGGGCATCCTGTAACTCTGGGACAGTGGCCCTGAGCCTCAGGAGAGCATCCCCAAATCTGCCCCGACAGCATGCCCGGTCCCCTGGGGACAACAGCCTGGTTCCTCCTGCCTGGGCAACCCCACAGCCATCCTCACAGACATCGATGTGTGCCCCGTGCAAAGCTCTGTTCTTGGGCCTGGGAGGAGGAGCAGGGTTGAGGCATAGAATCATGGAATCCGTGCATGGTGTGGGTGGGAAGAGACCTTAAATTTCATCTCATTCAACCCCCCTGCCATGGCCAGGGACACCTTCCACTAGCCCAGGTTGCTCCAAGCCCCATCCAACCTGGCCTTGGACATTTCCAGGGATGGGGCAGCCTCAGCTTCTCTGGGCAGCTTTTGCCAGGGCCTCACCACCCTCATTATCCATCTTCTTTCCTTTCTTCCTGCCCACATGGGTGCCCAATTGGCTACATCCTAAAGCACAGACTGCAGTTGGATAACATGAGCAGAAAATGGAATACATAAACATTCCTCCATACTGCATCCCCCAGCTTGGTCCCTATGTGAGGTATAAGTGTAAAACCCTAAGAGCTTAGGTCAACCTGCCAAATGAGAGATGTCCAGGGATCTGAGCCCTGTTATCTTAACCAGCATTTCTTCTGCCCAGACCGTGCTGCTTCCTCACCACCGAGGCCAGGTGAAAGAGGGGAAACATCAGCCCTGCCCTGGGGGTCCCACAGCCCCCTCGCACTGCAAAAGCCAAATGTGTTTCCTGTCCTCCACTGGCCTGGCTGGAGACACCTGTGCTGTCCCCATGGCACTGAATGTCACTTCAAAGTCAAACTGAGTCCACGCCTGGCTCTGAGTGACAGTTTCATTCCAGCAGGAGCTCAGGGCTGTATTGTTTTGCTCATGTGAATGTTGTGAAGAGGTGTGAGCCTAGCTGGGAGTAACCACAGCTGAGTTCCCACCACACCTGGGTCCACTGCCCTATTCAAGCCCAGCCTCTGACTCCATTTGCCACCTGGCTACAGAGAGGCACAGTGAAAATGTAACCCCAAACTCAGCCATGCCCATGCACAAGCATCATCCAGCACAACCCACGACACTCTGAGTCTGGCACCAGAAAGGCAACACAGAAAACACCATCACCAAGATGGTGCCCACAGCCAAGTGCATGTGGGGCCAAGTAATTCCATCATAGGAGGTGTATTGGAGGGGATGAAACATCCTCCTGGGAGCATCAGCTTTATGTTCCCCTGCTTTCTATGTTATGGCTTTTAGCAGCAGCAGCTGTTTGCATGCGGCACAGAGAGTTTGTGTATGGAGTCCTCACACAGCGGCAAAGTGACCACTTCTTTTTTCAAGGCTTTGTAATGAGCTGCTAAGCCAGAGACTCTGATCCCTGCCAGGTTCTGCACGAGAAGAGAAAACTCCCACTTTTTTGACTAAAAAAACCCAATTTATTTATTTAAAATGCTGTCCTACGGAAGGGTTTTGGAGAGACTTCACATTCCAGCTCTGAGCACCACAGCAAGAGCTCCCCCAAGTCACCCATGAAGTTCAGCACAGACAGATCTAGATCAGAGCAAGAACTTTCTCCAGTCTTCAGGGATATTACCCTTCACCATAACTTTGTCCCCAAGACTGGGGGGGAGTCCCATAAGGCTGTGCAGGAATAACTCCCAGGAAGAGTGTTGCCTACCATTCCTTAAAGATTCTAAGAGAGCCCACCCTGACAAAGACCAGGAATATTTGCTTCCTATGCTAATTGAGCAAAACCCAGTGTAACGTCACAGCACTTTCTCTGTGTTTAGGTTTGGTGTTTCACTTTCTACAGACTTTGAGTGCAGATCCTGAGGCAAGTGGAAGAAGGCACAAAAGGGTGGAAGTCAGGAGCAGCAGCGGGTTTTCACCAGACCCCCAAGGACCCCAATGCTGCACACACATGCAGAGGAGACATTCTGCCTCTTCCAGAGCAGGGAAACCCTGGCCACAAGTAGAAGAGTTTATGTATCCATCACACTGGGGCAATAAAAGTGGGTCTACCACATCACTACCATACTGATGGCCACAAACTCTGGTTTATTTTGTAGGCAAATTCATGACATTGGGCTGGAGATCCTCCTTGCCCACTCACCCCTCAGAGCTGTATGTGGTGGCAGCATCCCTACATCCCAGTATCTTGTGACTCATAGTCCCTTTGATATCTTCATAAACATCACACCCAGGCAGCCTCTCCCCTCCCAAAACACTGCAGCATGTGCTTCAACACATGGAGCCCTTGATGGTCCAACCAGCTGCACATAGAAGGGATGTTTTCTCCCCCCAGGAACTTAAAGGGAAGGACAGAAGGTGGGACAAATGAAACCAGCTACCAGCTTGTACAGGTGAGCCAGTCCACCAGAAAATGGTGATGTCTCTGCAGATTTTGTCTGGGGATTCCACTTCTACCTGGAGATGATCAGATTTAAGTGTGTGATCCAAGGTCACACCAGTGACCAGTGCAGGAGCAGGAGACACTTTGGTTTGGACTTTGCTTACCCATGCCTTACAGCAATGTATTTTTACACCAACACTTTTCCTCCTAAAAGTGGAATGCCACAGCATCTGGCTCTGCAGTCTGGCCAGGGACTGCACCAGAACTTTGTCCTTGTGATACCATCTCCACTAAGATGGGATGGTTAGAAGACCAGATGTGATGCTGTGACCCATTCAGCACCCACTTACCTCTCCCACATCAATTCCTCATCAGAGTGGACACGTGGACGGTGAACTCTGTGACAATGTCACAGAGCAGCTCCAACCATGCTGTCCTACCTGCAAACAATGAGAAAGGCAGAGCCTCACCAGGGGAAAGGAGTAAAAGCTGTGAGGTGCACACAACCAACAAGGTTGGTCTAGCAGCTCCTAGAAAGGGGGTTAACAAAGTACTTGAGACAGAAACAGGTTGAAATCAACTGAGAAATCAAGATGAGACTTGAAATGACAGCCAGTTGTGGACAATCTTGTGCTTTCACACAGTTTCTCAGCTTTGCATTATAAAAGGGCTCCTTTTCATTCTTAAACAAGCAGGTGACCAGCTCAGGATGCTGGTTAAGGTGACACCGAGGGATGTCTCTCTCCAGCTGGGCTCCTGCATCCTGCCCACTCATTCTGTGATCCTAGACCTCCTTCACCCACCTGTAGAAAGGCAATGGATTTTATTTTGGGTATCATGGTGGTTGTCATAGGGGGCACTTTAGGCCCCTGTTCCTGCCGAGCCCATCACAGGCAGTGCCACACTTTGGCTGAGGTGCTGGACTGGTTTTGCTGTTTCTCACTGCTTATCTGGGACAACTGAGCCTTGGCACTTGTCCCAGGACAGAGAGGATGCTCCCATGCCACTTCCGATGTTTCTGAGGTATGGAGAAGGGAGGATTTCCTCTGCTTGCCACTGGCACCAATTTGTCCTCCTCCTGTCCTTGTCCAGGAGATCCCACATCTCCCCAGACTGCTCTGCTGCTTTCCTCCATCCTCTGCCAATTCCAGCTGGTGTAGCCTCGTGCTCTTAGTCTTTCTGGTTAATTATTCCAGACTGGGATTTGCTGTGCTGGCTGGAAAGAGGCCACCAACCACAGGACAAGGAGGAACACTGATTTCCAAGCAAACAGTGAGACCAGACAACACCCTGTCACTGCTCAGACCAGGGACGGACACGTGCAGGCTGAGTGCTAGTGTCACCAAAGACTCTTTACAGGGCCTCAGATGAGTTCTCAGAGAACTTTCTGGCCACAGGCAGGTGAAGGTTTTGGGGTTGCTTTTGGTATGGATGTGCACCCAAACATCTGGAGACTTGTTATAGCGAAGGTGGGAAGGGATCTCAGAACTCACCAATCCAACATCCTGCAGGACTGTCACTAGCACTGGTCCTGCCTTAAAAACCCCTAAGGATGGACTGACCCCACCTCTCCAGGTGTCCATACCAAATCTGCACCATCCAGCAGGGAAAAAGTCTTCCCTAACACCTATCCTGACTCTGTCAAGCCACCATGTGTGGCTGCTGCCCCATGTTACATCATCTGCTGCCGCTATCAAGGAAAGTGAAACTCCACCATCTTTGTAACTACCCCTCTAGGGAGGTGTAAGCTCCAAATAGAGGGAGGTGTAAGCTCCCGTTCAACCTCTTTTGTCCGGACTAACCCTGCCCAGTTCCTTGCTGACCCCTCACCAGCATCTTCTGTGCTTCCCCCTTTCCCAGTCTGCATCTCTGCCTGACACAGGGCTTACCCAGCCATTCCTCCCATCCTGCAGCCTCTTTTGGTCTACCTGTCTCCAAACAGCAGGGATGGCATTTTGTCAAGGCCAAGCTGAAGAGGAGCTCCCAGCCCCTTCCATGGATTTGTTCCTTCCATTGGACCAAATGCCATGTGGCTACAACAGCCCTAAACACCACAAAGGGCAGAGGATAAAAGGTGTAGCAGAAAAATTAGTACTGGAGACCACTGACATTTGGGTACCAAATCACAGGATGTGGTTATCCCCATCCTGGGAACTGTGCAGGACTTTGGGTGGCCCAGTGGGTGCAGGGCAGAGACAAGGAGCAGTGGAATTGCAGAATTCATCCAGCATCACATGCCTGGAGTAGCTGCTTTGAGGACGGCAGTGAGTGCTTTCAAACTTTAATTCCTTTCTGTACATCACCGCTCGTCTTCTCCAGCTCCGCCTTCCCCCAGGAGGACAAGCTGAAGCTAACTGAGAGAGACAAGGGCTTGGAGGTGTGCGCAAATGTTTGCTCAGACGCATTGGATCGCTGCAAAGCTGCTTTTATGGGCATTTCGGAGCAGCTCCTGGCAGCGCCGCCCAAGCCGAGCTCCGGGGATGCTGCAGTGCCCCATGACGTGAACCACCAAGTGGGCTTCTGACCAAAAACGGGTGAGGAGACCTTGTGTTTACACAATTTGAATAAAAAGATAGCGCCAAACAGAAAAGCCTTTTTGGAGCCAGGAGCGGGACGAATAAACCCAAATGTTTTCTCTGATGGGTTGCAGATGCAGCACTGCTGGCAATCTGGTGGAAAAAGCACAGCTTCATGGAGGGATTTGTCACTTTAGTCACCTAGGAAATGAAGACAGGACTTTAGTCTGCCCCAAGACTCATACTTTTTTTGCCTAGAAGATGAAATACAGAGAAGAAGGCAATGCTCCTCCTTGCTTGTGCAGCACTGAAACAGTGCACTGTTATCTCTTTAGTTTCATAATTAATGTGGCATTTGCACTGCCAGGCATATTAATTGTGAGGAAATTAACCAGGGGGAAGCATTTGTAGACGATTTTTTAACTAAAGACCCCAAAACCAGTTCAGCCCTGTGCATGGGATGGCCACACACCTGGCTCTAGCATTCCTGCACTGAACTGCTGCCCAAGGGGTATCCATGGCTGATTTTTAACGAGGTCTTTTGGAAGTGTGGGGTGCAGGCTCTCTCAGCTCCAGGTCCAGGTGTGCCCAGACCTGGCGGATGTGTTGGAGCATTGGGGCTCTCCCTCTGTGTCCATCCTCCGCTGCTCCTTCCACCATCGTTCAGCCATGAGAGCAGCTGATGCCACCACCATGGTGCTCTTGTGGGCTAAAATCCTCATAGTGCAGCTGGACCTCACCAACAACAGGATCATTCCATCACCTCATCTACAGAGGAGCTGGGAGCTGCCCAGGTTGCTGTGGTCCCATGCCAGCTGTAATGGAGGGATTTTTTGCAGTTGAATCTGTCCTTCCTCACTGAAGCCATGTCAGGAGCTGCCCCGTTGGCAGAGGGACACGCTCAAGGCTCCCCAGCCCCACTATCACTGCCCCTGTCAGCAGACACAGCTCTACACCAGAGCCTGGCACTCGGCATTAACAAAGCGGCACCAATGGTCACCAGGCCTGTCCCAGCAGCAGGGAGGAGGCACAGCACCTCTGGCAAGTCCTACTGGGCCAGATCCTGCCCCTTCCCTGCTCTGCAGTTGTTTGAGTGAGCGTTTGACCAGGTGCTCAGTGAGAACATTGGCTTCAGTGCCAAGAGGGATGTGGAGCAGAGGGATGGGACCTGGCTTGATCCAGAGCACTAAGAGACAGTCAGTGTTATTGGTGTCCTGAGCCCTCATGTGTGGTCCTACCCCCAGGATCTGGCCCAGGCCCCTCAGGGTGTCAGGAGATCCAGCTTTGGATCTCTCAGCCAGGTGCTACCAAGTAGAGTACCATGTCCCATCCTCTCCAGAGCCACCTCTGACCATCAACAGGGCTCTGCAGGCCTCATCCTCTACTACATCATCTTCATCCCTATTAACAGACATTATGGATCATATGGAGGGGAGAAATACTCCCAAAGTTTGCCATTAAGTATCTGGACAGCCAAAGAGGGCCACCTCTGTAAGGGAGGAGATGAGCAGCTTTGAGCTGTGCCATGTGATATGTCCCCTGGTCACAGCAGAACACACCAACCCAAACTCCCTGAGAGGAAGGCATCCCATTTTCACCAAGGTTATTGATGTCCAGCCCCTCTGCACACTGGAGGTCTTGTCAAACAAAACAAAAAGACTTGTTGTGGAGGAATCCTTGGCAACACGACCAACATACACATGACCTTCTGACTTGGAAAACAGATTGTCAAAAACCCAAGCGAGCGATCCCGCCACACGTGGCATGGCTCAGCTCCCCAGCCACTGGCGCCGGCCTGGGATGCACAGCAAGTCCCAAAGCCTGCTGGAGCATGCCAGAGAGCAAGAGGGGACATGTGGGATGAACATCACTCCAGCCTGGATGTGGCACTTTCTCTATGGCAGCTGCAAGCTTGGAAAAGCTCTTTATCAGCTCACTTACCATGTCTTTCCCCAAGACACTCACAGCTCCCATGGGTGCCCCTCAGGCAGCCCTCTGCACATCCACTCTGGGATATGTGTCCATGGGTGCCCTCAAGGGTAAGAAAGAAATCTCCTTGCAATTTCCTCCTGTGCTGTTCTCCTGGTGCTGAGCACTGCAGAGCACAACCAGGGGCACCTCCATTATTAGACACCCTGTGTGATACTGCCCAGCATGGGGGAGATCCCAGCATGGATGTGGCACGGAGGAGACTTCCTGCTGACTCCAGCTTTCCATCACCTCTGGCCAAGCAGGACCCATGCTCCCCTCCTGGAGATAACACTGCCCATCCAAGGGTGCAACCTGCTGTGTAAAAGCCGCTGCCAGAACTCTGAAGGCTGTTCCTCAGTCATGTGAAAAACGAGAGGTATTAACTAGTTGGGAGGATGAGAGCTAAATGAAGCATTGCCTTGCAAGAGAGGCTGCTCCATCCATCCTGCTTGTCTTTGGTCAGAGAAGGGAAGGTGGAGGGCAGCACTGGGGCAGGCCTGGGATGGCAGCATGGCTCCACTGTCCCTCCTGCTCTCCTTTCGCTGGGAGTACAATGAAAGACAATGTGCCACAGCAACACCCTTCCCAGTGCTGTTCCCACATGGGGGATGCACACAGCCAAGGCTCCTGCTCCACCTGTGGGGTTTTCACACACTCCTCAGCTTGGCCACAGCCCGGAGTTCCAACAGGCACAGTTAGTGGCCCGTCCCCATCCCCAGGGCACCCCAAGTCTCACCCCTTGGAGTTTCCAGCCTTGGCAGCAAACCAACACATCTTCTCAGTTTTCAATCCCAGCAAGGCCAGACTTGTTTAAACTGGGTTGTTTAGATGACTTGGTGTATGTTGGACACCCAGCCTGAAAGACTCAGCTCATGATGAACATTTGGCAAAGTCCTAAAACCAGGGAAAACAAAGAATTTTATCATGGGAAGCACTGATCCCTGAAATGAGCTGTAATTATTTCTGTCCTGCTTTGACCACAGTGCATAAACATCGAGGACTGACAGCACAAGGGCCAATTTTCCAGAGTTGATCCCTTCGGCTTATGGGACAAACTGTGGTGCAAAGTGCCCATGTTCCTGCAAGGAACATGCTGAGCTCTCATCTGCAGTCTAGGCATTTCCCCCCAAATCCGTATGAAACACCTATTGCATCACTGACCATCACCAGCGCAAACTTCCCTGGAAAAATTCATTTTCATACAAGGAATAGAGCTTGGAAAATTCCAGCCTCAGTGGGGAACAACAAGCCGTGATGGAAACTATTTTGCAACCTTAATTATTTTACCCCAAAGGCTGGCAGCCTGTAATCACATTAGTCTCCTTGAGAAAGCCTGCCCTACCAGAGCCCCTCTTGCCCTCTTATCACTCCCCCCAGGCCCCGAAAAGAGCTTGCAGGGAAGCTCAGGGGCCTGGTGAGCCCCTGCATGCAGCCTGCCAGGCAGATCCCGGGAATGCCTGATTTATAGTGTTATGCTTCATTCTGTTTACGCCAGGCAAGTTATTTAAAACGAGGAGAGTGAGAGGAGCCCGGGTTTTGTTTAAAAGTCCAGCAACGAGATTTGCCTTAAATAGTCAAGAGCTGAGGTTGGAGGGGAAGCCGCCCAGCAGCATGGACCTCCGGGATGGGAGCGGAGCTGGCACCCACGGGGGGAACTGGCTGGCTGCAGGAGAGGTGGCAGACACCTCACGTTTAACCACGGGGAGTTAAACCATCCTCGCAGCCCTGGCTTTGAGTGGCCTGTGGCACCAGGGACATGGGTCACCTCCACAACATGAAACACAGTTTCAAAGGAGAAACAGCACTGGTCTCACAACACTCTGAACTCTTGTGATGGCAATCCAAAAAGCTGCTCCACAGCCAGAATTGGCACAGTCATCCCAAAGGAAGCCATGTACACACTGGCACAGCCCCAACTCTGAACCTTCTGGGCAGCCCCTGCCAGCCCTCGATGCCTCCTCCTCAGGGCAAGGCTCAGTGTGAGGCTACACTGCTGGAAGGGCCTCCCTCGGGGGACTGACATGAGCTTGGTTTGCTCGGTGCTGAGCACAGATCTGATTGCTCTCTATAAATACATCCGGGGTCAACACCAGGGACAGGGAAGAGCTATTTAAACTCAAGGGGGATGCTGACAAAAACAAAAGGCTATAAATAAACTTTCCATGAGCAACGCCAGGCTGGAGGGAGGGTTTTAACTGCTAGAGAAGGGGGGTGGAGAAAGAGCCCCACAAGGAGTGGGGTGAGGCAGTGGGATGGGGCCAGGCATGTTTCACTGTGTCCCCAGGGTGGGTAATCTCAGTTTCCCTCCATCCTCAAGACCAGTAAAACCAGCTGAGGGGCCAGGAACTGGCCTTGGCACCACAGAGAGAGCTTCCAGCCCCACCTCAGGCAGGACAGCAAGGGGCAAGAAGCTCTTCAGACATTTTTCAACTTTCTTGACTTATTTGGTCAAAACTGCTGAGGAATTAATCAGAATAATAAGTAACTCGGGTGCCTCAACACACTCAGCAGCAAGGGTCAACTGCTGAAAGGCTGAACTGTTGTACCAAGCCTGGCACCCCTTGCTAAGCCTTTCCCTGGATCGCTGCTAGTGCCTGTATCCCACATAATTCCTGATCCTCCTGCCCATCCTGTGCCCCGAAGTTCTGCACCCACTGTTAGCACATGCATCATCTGCTAATCCCTAACCCTGGCAACCTTGCCCATCCCTGAACCTCTCTGATCCTGCACCCCAAGGAGCCATGATGTCTGCTCCCAGCGTACTCATTGGATCCACCTCCTAGATGCTTGAACACCAACAATGCTTTGTGGGACCAGCATGGGTGAAAAACATTGTGTTTGGGAGGTGTTATGGAGATGGTGATGAGGAGGACAAGGAGCTACATGGTGGGGCAGGCTGGTGTCATGGCCCCAGTTAACAGGCAGGCTTGTGGGACACTAACCTGACATTTTTTGGAACTTGTCTCAGACAGAACTGAGGCCAGGACATCACCAATCCCAGCAGAACCATTTGCAAGGTGGGGAATGAAATATTCAGAGAGGTTAAAGCAATTCAGTGTCTCCCATGGAGCAAGGATAAATATTTCAGAGGAATGGGCACCCTAAAGAGGGATGGGAGTCAACTGAGCATTGCAGCAAACAGCCAGCAGGTCACCACAGTGGCCATGGGTGGTCTGGCAGAGATGCTGCTGGGATCGACTTGGAGCAGCCTATTGGAGCACTGGCCAAGGAGGACACTTCTTCTAGAGGTGCACCATGTCTTCCCGCTCTGCCCCTGGGGATGCTACAGCAGTGAGGGTTTGGTCCCATGCACACAGCCATCCAATAGGTATCCTAGTCACTGCAAAGTGGCTTCCTGGCAAGTGCAAGTCAGACCCCATCTTCCCAGTTCCTCCCAGCTCCCCCCATCTCATTCATCCCCTCCAAGCAGTGTGGTCACTGTGCTCCCACACTGTTGCTGGGCTCCCTTTAGGGGGAAGGTGACAGCGGTTGGTAGAGGACATTCATTCCATCATGGGAAATCCCTCTCCTCACCCCAGTCCACACAATCTGGTCCTTTCCAGGCTGTACAAGGAGGAATCTGACTACATGGACAGTGAAGTGTGGGCTGTACATAAATCCCATAAACACTTGTCACTGTAAATTAAAGCAGACCTGCCCATATCTGCCACTCTCCCAAATCCCCTAAGCCACAGCCCAGAGAGCAGCCCCACTGGCGCCGGTTTTGCAATGACCAGGGGAGTGTGGGGAGTCACGTCCTGGGTGAAAAGTTCAGGTCCAAGCCAGAAGAGCTTCTGGCGTAGAGTAAAGGCTGTGGGATTTGGGATGCACTGTCAAAGGATGCGCTGACACCTTGCTGTCCCTACCTGGCACAGAGCTGCAAGCCACTAATGGACACATGCCCTCTTTGCTCTCAGCGGCTTCAGTGCAGGACAGGACTCCAGTGTGCTGGGAAGGGGTTTTAACTCTTGCTACATCCCCCGGGAATGGCAGCAGCAGGTCCAGGAGCCAGCAGAGCAGGGATGTAACTGGCTGATGGCAAACTTTGGGGTAGCAGGAGGCAAGGCAGCATGGCTGTCGGCACTGCCGCCACAGACTCAACCAGCACTGGGGCCACATTCCCCAGGGAGAGATAAAAGCAACTGTAAAAAGGGAGACCTGTCACTCAGGCTGGTCTGGCTTGTCTCAGCACAGCAGGGAGAGTGGAGCACCACTCAGCAAGCGGGTGCCACCACAGCTCCAGGGGCTGAGGGCCACCTTATCAGCTACATGTCACAGCCGAGTGCTCAGGGATTGCTAAGTGATGCCAGGGAAGGCACCAATTCACCAGCCACCACTGAGCAGCCTCAGTTCTGTCCCCTCTGTGATGGCAACCTGCAGTCTTGTGCCCAGTTGAAGCCATCACATCCCATCCAGCTCCACTGGCCACCTGGTCCAACACCGTCCCCAAGCCACTGCAGCCCTTCAGTGGGAAGTTGGGATGGCTCCTGGGTGAGCCCAGGGTTTCCAGGGGTACAGCCATCCTTGGTTCCCTCCATCACCCTCTGCACACAAGGGAGAGGGAGGAGAGAGCAGCCCCCCTCCAAAGAGTAAGAAATGAGACCCTCAGCACTCCCAGTGCAGAGCATATCCAGCAGGAGCTGGGGGAGAAGCCACCGGCTGCAGCAACTTTTGCTTACGATGAGCAAAACACTCAAGATCCATAAGCAGGAAGAGACTCTTTAGAAGTGAACTGCAAAATATTGTCTTTGTATAGCTAAACTCCCCCGCTTGTGCCTTCTCCTTGAGGCCTCGGCAACTCTTGGGGAGAAGGTTCCTTCCTGCTCACCCGTCCACCAAGGGCAGGGTTCCTCCTCACAGTCAATTAG
Source organism: Vidua macroura (assembly GCF_024509145.1). Classification (NCBI taxonomy): domain Eukaryota; kingdom Metazoa; phylum Chordata; class Aves; order Passeriformes; family Viduidae; genus Vidua; species Vidua macroura. Next base: position 3,902,368 of record NC_071582.1, on the reverse strand, counting down.
TGAGCTGGGGTTGGGGGTCAAGGGGCTTCCTGAGTTCATGGCGCCTATCTTTGAACCGCTGCCGAGCGACACCAGCACCAAGTGGCACATACAGGGCAATCCCCATGGTTGTCCTGGGACACTCTGGGAACAACCAAACTGTGTGTGTGTGTGTCCCAAGGGCTGCAAATTCCCCTCCTAACCACCAGCTGCTGGGTCCTCCCCCCTGCACCCAGCTCCCTGTTTCATTCCTCCCTCAACCTGACAGCCTCCAGCTGCTGGCCCGGCCCCCACACATCCCTCTGAGAGCCTTTGCAGCCACATCCCACTACTGGCAGGTTTGCAGGGGTGGAGGAGGAGCCCACATCTCTCCAGCCCCATCTCAGCACCACCACACTGACCTGGGCAGCCCCACTGCCAGCCCCCTACAGCCCCATGCAGCCCCATCCCCTTCCTCTGCAGGCCATGCTGCAGCAGGCCAGTGGCCACTATCAAATATTGATGGTACTGTGTGGTAAATAAGCATTATGAATTTATGACTTGCTGAATTAAACAGGCCCTGATTGGCCTGGCTGCTGTTCGGTGAGGTGGAAGGAACAGTGGCACTGCTGGCACATGCAGCGGCAAAGGCACGGCCCCACAGCCAACCGCGTGCAGAACCAAACCAAGCCCAGGCTTTGGGAACACCCAGAGCCCTGCAGCCCTGGGTTGCACCAGGCAAAGGGTTCCTTCCCCTCCTGCAAATGCCTCACTGCCCTCTGTATTTCAGCTCTCCCCAGGGCAGCTGACAGAGCAAACTTCCCCCTCCTTGGAGCTGCAGTACCTTGGAGCAGAGGGAAGGGAGTGAATTGAGGCTCAGGTTCACCGGTTTAAACAACAGTGAGTCCAGCACTATGGTTATGTGAGTAACTGGGTTAATTAATAACATGGCAACTGTTGCCTGACACAGGAAAGAAGCACAAAATGATTCTGCTTTGTACAAAGGGGCTGGTGGAAAGTCACCTGTGGAAACCCCAGGCAGTGGGAAGGAGAAATGTCCAGCTCTGTTGAAAGAGGGTGGTTTGCCACAGCCAATCCAACATGCTAGATACAAAGAGAATCATAGACTGGTTTGGGTTGGGAGGGACCTTAAAGCCACCTCCTTCCAATGCCCTGCCACAGGCAGAGACACCTTCCACTAGACCAGGTTGCTCAGATCCCTGTCCAACCTGGCTTTGAACACTTACAGGGATGAGTGTGAGAGGGTGGCATGGCTTGACATCTGAGCCTGGCTGCCTCTCTGAAAGATGTTTGGGTGTCCTTGTGAACATCTTCACAAGAAGCGAGATGTAAGGACAGGATGTTGGGAAAGGAGATGGGATAAACACTGCAGCAGCATGTGAGACATCACCTAATGTGGGCCAGGGAGGTAAGTGCCAAAGGAAAAGCCAGGGGATGGGATTTCCAGGATTGACACAAGAGGGAGCACAGGGAAACATAAAAACAGCAAAAAAGGTTCCCTGCCAGCACCATTTCCCAAGGGAGCACCATGCAGGGCTGGTCCTGTTTATCAGGACCATAGAATCACAGTTTGGCTTGGAAGGGACCTTCAAGATCATCTTGTTCCACCCCCTGACATTGGCTGGGACACTTTACATTAGACCAGGTCACTCCAAACTCCTTCCACCCTGACCTTGGATCAAGCCCAGAGAAGGAAATATTTTTGCCCATCCAGATATGGCCCTTTACACCTCCCTGCCACACGACAGATTGGCCACTCAGTTAGGCCTGGGACACTGCTGTCACCGTGTCCCCTGTGAGGTGGCAGCAGGGTGTCACCAGGCCTGGCTAGACCCATGCTTAGCAGATGAGACCCCCACCCTTGCTGTTAACACAGCAAATGATCTCCTGAGCCCCCTTGGTGAGCCAGGCTGGGGCTGGCTCCCAGCACTGAGTACATCCTTCAAGGATGTACTGTGGATGGCCAGGCACTATCCCCAAAGCCACTATCCTGGAATTGCAAAGTACCTTGCGCTTGGGTGACCTGCTTCTCAAATCAGCCCTGGCATGTCTTCTCCAAGCTCCTCTTCCTTAAGTGACAGTGGAGTCACCAAGGAGGATTGGCAAAGGGGCTGGCTGGGGTTGCTGTTTTGAGTCATTGCTGCTCCCTTCCCACCCCATCTTCCTGTCCCCATCGGGTGTTCAGGGCTTTGCCACCTAATGACAGCAGGAACCACAGACACTCCTGGCACACTTGGCTCATCGCACATCAGGCAGAGACAGCTGCACGCTTTCACCACCACTGAATTTATCCCTGAAGACCCCCTCCGTGGTACAATCAGTTCCCATCATGCTTCACTCCCACCCCCGCAGTTCCCCCATCGAACCCCCCACCTCCTCCTCCAGGGCAGGACGTTCCCACGTGGTTGTGCATGAGCTGGCTGGGCTGGGAGCAGCCGTGTTCACACGGGACAGGCAGTGGGGCTGGACCCCCTGAGGATGCTCCAGCCTGACTACCAGGGAAGAGCCCACATTAGCACCAGGGGGGACCTTGCTGTACCCCCCACAAGCCGGCCCCATGCACCACCATGGCATCAGCTCCTCTCTCTGGCTGGGCAGGGGGCCGCAGGGTGTGTGCTGACAGACCAGGCATGGCTTCGGTGGGTTGGTGCCCTGCTCACACCGACAAGAGGGGAAAACCAAACATGGGATAAGACCTCCTCACAGGAAGCCCAGCAGAGTCCTGACATCACCTCACACTCCCCCTCATGGAACCATGGAGGGTTTGGGATGTTAAGGAGGCTGCAACAAATGCCATGGCATATGCTCACATGCCAGACCTGAGGATGACACCGTGAGCTTAAGCCACATCACTCCCTCCCCACCGATGACAGCTGGGAATGGCCAGACAAAGAGCAGACTCCAGCTCCTTTGCTGGATCCACACCCTGAGGAGCCCAGGGAGCTTTAACGCTAATTAATCGAGCTTCCAAGACAACAGAAAAAGCTTATTCCTGTATGGCTGCAGTATTAAAATCAGAGATATTGCTGACCCTGCGTTTGTCCAGTGAAGAGTCCTGGGAGCTTGAAATTCCAGCCAGCACAGGATGCAATGCTCAGAGCTCATCCTATTGGAAAGCGCAACGGGAGCTCAGGAGGAAAACGCTCGTTGTGAAAGAGTGACCCCAGCTGTCGCGATGGAAGCTCAGCTGGGAACCTCGGCTGCTGCTCAGCTGTGTGACGCCAGACAGTGAGAGATGAAATCTCTGGGGCAAAGCGTGAAACCACTGCGGGGAGACACAAGACAGGAACAGAAGTTACAGGGTCTCGTAGGGGACTCGGCTCCCCATCCTTCTCCAGCAGGAGTTTGCTGCTGGGAGAGTAAAGCAGGATGGTTTGGTATTAAAACACTGGAAAATATATTTGAGTCCCAAAAATTCAGCTGGGATTTAAATGCACTGAGCTCTCCATTTTCACTTCCACCAACACTGAGACACAGCACTGTTCCTGGTGTCACCTCCTGGGACTGGGAACCCTCCTGGCCCACACCAGCCACCTGTGCCCTTACAGAGCCACAGGAGTTGACATGAACCCCAAAAAGGAGTATACAGTCACTAATGGGAATGTAGGGGACCAAGGGAGGGACAAAAGACCAGTAATGAATGAGGTGACAAGTGACACCGATAGGGGCTGCCTGGAGATGTACTGCAGCAAGAACAGGGTGGCTGTAGGGTGAAGATGAAGCCTGGGTTTGGTCTCAAGGACCCCTCACCTCACAGTGCTCCCTTCTGGCTGCAGGGCAGATGGGGTACAGCCGCCTCAGCATCACTCTCACATATGGATTCACTCCATCACAGTCTAGGACACCCTCAGCAACTGACACAAGCCAGGGAAATATGGACTAGCCTGGGAACACTGCAGAATATAACCCACCAGCTGCCTGAAAATGCATCCCACACCTCCCAGAGGCTGTGATCATTGTCCTGTGTCTCAAGGACCAATGAAGAGGGCAGCCACAGCTTTGGGTAGGAATTTTTTCACTGCCACAAATAGAAATTTCTACAGGAAAAGCTCTGCATCTTGCCATTGCTTCCCTGCTCTGTTTTTGCTCCCTTTGGCTTCCAAGCAGTCCCACATTCCTGTCCCAAATAAACCACCTTCTTCACATGCATCCAGCCCTGCTGCAAGAGAGTGACCTGGAAATGAATAGAGAAAACAGCTGGAAGATGGTGGCTGAGCTGAATGTCCCTTAAAAGCCCCACAGGGCAGTTGGTGGAAGCAGGCCTGGCAAGGCTGCACTTGGGACAGGGCAATGCTGCACTCATGTTTCTGGGGCTCTTCCTGCAGGATAATGGCCCCAGCAAGTCCTGGGAGAGATCTGAAGGACAAGGAACTCTGAAACACAGCCCTTTTTGAGCAATTGAAAGGAAAACTTGGCAAATAGTTTTAAAAATGTCAGGGCTAAAAGCAACACTTTAATAATTCTCAAGCACTCAGAGGTTTTAGTGTTCAGAGGTGGCTCCTCTCTTAATAAAAATAAGGAAAACAATAAAAGGCACGCAAGGCATTTCAGCTGGTCCATAACAACCTGCCCAGCTTCACACAGCACCCAATGCCTGCTCAGATAAGGGTACAGCAGGGGAGTGATGGCTGAGGAGGGAACAGGGTGCAGAGTGTGCTGGGCACCTACACTTTGGTGAGGAGCACATGGGGGTGCAATGATGGGAATACGAGGCTGGGCAGTGAGGGGCCATGTGCCCGAGCTGGAGGTGTGTGTACCCTGTGTACCCCAGCTCCCCACGGCGTTGCATGACTCCTCGCCTGGGGGAGTGGAGGCAGTATGCCAGGTGCTGCTCCTGGCTCCCGCAGCCGCTCAGCCGCCGCTCCTCGGGCCAGTTCCCACGACCTGCTGCACTTCCTGTGGCTGGCGGCTGCTGGATGGCTCTGGGACGTGGTGGCGGAAGTGCTGCAATTTGGGTGGAAGCAGAGGCCGAGAGCCGGCCTCAGCCTGGGAACGGCCTCCATGTGGTGTTCCCCATGGCCGTGACACCCACGGTGGGATCCCCTGGTGGCCACGAACCGCTCTGCCTGCCCCCAGCGGGTCGGCGGATGCCCTGGGAGAGCAAGTCTTGGGAAACCTGGTCCCGAGTGATTTCTGCTCCATGTCCTGCACAAGGCTGTACCCTAAGCAGAGCCATTACATGAGTTTGTAAAATGCCCAGGGTTGGCTCCAGCCCAAAACCACTTCCCCTTGTTCCAGATGGGCCGGCTGAAAGGGGGCATTCCGGGAAGCAGGTGCTCCCAGCCTTGCAGTGGTTCCCATCCCTTCTTCAAGAGATGTGCAGGAGAAGGCAGGGAGCAGCAGTGCTTCCCTGCTTAGACTAGGCACCAGAGCTCATAGAGACATCTATCTTAAGTACGTTCCATACCGACCCATCACACACATGGCAGGGCAAAGCTATCCAGAAACTGAATTTGGGAATGCCCTCCATGTACATATCTTGGAAAGCTTTATATCAGCATTCCAGAGCACTACAGATGGCAGCTCATAAATGCCTGACTCAGCTGTTTGATGGGTATGTTCTCAAGTTTCTTCTTGCAAAACATTTAGATTTTCTGGAACTTAGAATCTCTTGGAGCTTAGAACTTGAGCTCCAGTACAGCAGGCTGCCCCTGCATGTGGTGACAACAATTACAGCCCAGTCTGCACCTCGTTTGGGTCTCCTGAAGGAAAGAGGTCTCGGGAAAACTGTTTAGCTGTGGGCTCTTGAGGACTAACATTTGATTTCTTAGGGACTCCTCTTGATGGTCAACACACCAGGATGAATCCAGCTGGAGTCACTTGCAACTCAAAGGTGTTCCTGTCCCAAATCACAAGCAAAGCCATGCAGAGCCTGGGAGGCCCTTTTCCTGTCTCCCTCTTGTTTCTTTCCTCTCCATTCTTTGAGTAAAGCTGTGTTGGAATAACACTTCCGTGGAACAAGGAGAACTGCAAGGTAATCAGGATGAAAAGGTTTGGCATCTGGCCATGTTCTGAGCTGACAGACTCTCACCCTGTGTCCCACTACAGTTATAACAATATTGGAAAGCTACACTCAGAACACACCCCTGCCATAAGCCCCAGGCCTGAGTGGCCACAGAAGACAAGGCTGCCCAACAGGCAGAGGAGCACAGAATATCACTGCAGGCACCCACAAACACTCACAGGAGCTCTGAGAATAAAAGATCCTCCTCTCCTCCCTTATGGAGGCACAAAACCTTCCCAGCTGTGTTCCCTGCTCCCAGGCAGACACACATGCTCTCAGGTTGCTGTGGATATGTGCCAACAACCCCCAAAAGATTTGCAGTCGTCTTTGCGAGGTAAAAACCAAGTCATTCATCATCTATCATAATAGGAAACTGCATGAGGAACCTGATTTCACTTTCTTTGTATCAGTTTGCCCCCAGAGTTCCAGGTGATGGGAGTTTTGAGCTTTTGTGTCTTCTATGATGGTAGTGCAAACCTTTGTCTGTAAAAGAGCTCATTCCTCTCCCAAACTGCCCTTCCTAAATTAAACTTTCAGCTCCTCCAGAATCCAAGCTTTTTTTCTCCCTCTGCATGCCCAAGCAGCGGTTTCTTGGAGAGATTCAAACAAAGAATGTAATTTTGTAAGAGTAAATTAATTGAATCTTAAAAAATCCAAAACCACAGTAACTTTGAATCACAGGGAAAGGCATATTTGGTGGGTTTGAAACAGGAAGGGATCCTAAGTTTATATTAGATTAAGATAGTTAGCATATTGTGAATAAATGAGCTGCATCACTTGGAAGAACATCCATTAGACCAAAAAGCACAGAACACAAGGAGACAAGCACCTACATACACAGACGATCATAATAGAACTATCCAGAGGACAATTTTAACAGTATTTGGGTATTATAAAGGAGCTAATCTTCATAAAATGAGCAACCTGAGGAATAGCAGCACCTTGGCTTGTGGTTAACACACTGCAGCTGCTGATAGGAGCCAGAAGCTGGAGCAGGGCAGGCAGCTTTGCAGAAAAATATTCTTCCATCAGCCCTTTGCCTCTGCATTGCAAATGGTGTAGAGGGCTAACACCCAGCAAGCCTCTGCAGGGAGCCCCCAGTGATTTCACTGAGCCTGCAAATTCCTGCGGGACTGCAAAAACAGGAGCTTTATGAACCCGACTGCACTGGAACAGAAATGTACCCAGCAGACATCTCACACACACCGAGGCACGGAAAGGAAGAATCCACACAGATTTGGGTGTTTTGCAGGGAGTGCATCCCCAAACCCAGCTGGCAAAATCCATGTTTGCATGTGTGACATGGAAAGAGAGAAACAACACTACCTTTTTCCAGAGGATGGGACAGAGGCATGATCATGTTCTAGAAATATCTGGATCTCAGAATGAATCCTCTGAGTGAACCAGTACAGTGAAACAGGCCTGGACACATTATTATGGGGGTGTAGAATTGAGAAAAACAAAATTATTAAAGCAAAATGAGGTGTTTTGCCTGGACAGGTCCTTGAGCTTCTTGGCTCTTTGTTTCCAACGGCTTCAGCACCAGCACAGGAGGTATCAGCAGACAGGAGCTCTGCAGCTGGGGGTGAATCCTCAGCCCTGAACCACTGGTGCTGCCTTGCAGCATCCCCAAGACTTGACACGAGTCCCTCCAGAGGACAGAACCAAGCCCCTGTGTCAGACCCATGGGACCCACTCCTTGGTTCACTCTTTAAATCGAACATGTAGGGAGAGCGAGGCTTTGGGTGCTGCTGGTGTCACCTTACCAGGGAGCACCCTCTGCTCAGGGAGCTTTGAGGCAGCACTTTAAGGATTTCAGATCTGCAAGGACTCCAGATTTCCAGATTTGGGGTTTCCAAAATTTCCTATTTTATGATACAGCCATAGGTTTAGATGAATGATATAAAACAAGCTCCCCCAAGACAGTTCTGAGTTCTTGACATGTGAAATTTCTAAGAAGCCTCACTCAGGTACCGTGAATGCCATGGGCAGACACAAGACTTTAATTTTTTTTTTACTGTCCTTGCAGTGTGCAGTCAGCTTGTGGTCTTAAAAACGCAACTCCAAGAGGCCCTTTGTATTTTTGGCTGGAGTAGCAGTGGCTTATCACAATGTACCAACACACCACCCAGTCTTTTCCACAACTCCACCTCTGTTCATGGGAACGTTTCCCAAAGTATTGACCACAAAAAAAACAGCTTTTGTTCAAGTCTCACTGCTCAGAGGCAGCGCACAGGCCCTTGTCTTGGCTAAGTTCAGGCAGCTCCATCCATCCCAACTTCACACAGTGCCTACAAGCAGCCAAGACAAGACCTCTTTTTCTCCAGGGACAAGCAGCAGAGCTGCTGTTCCCAGCTTATATGTGGATGACTACAGAGAGATGAGCAACAACTGCCATGCCAGTATGGAATGCACAGGGAGCAAGGATGTGCCAGGAAAGATGAGCTCATTGTAAAAATAATTGAAAGAGCTTTTAAAGGAATCAATACAAAGCCCTGGCTGGATTCAGACGTGCAAATGCCAGCAGCAAGGCACCTCCCCACCACCCAAGGGCTTTGCTGTATGCTCCTTTTTAACAATTTGTCCTTGATTTTATCTCCTTTTTGTCTCTTTGTGTCACCCACCTTGCACTGAGTATCCTGGAGTGTGTGGTACTCCACAAGCAACCAAGGAAAAGAGCTTCAGGCACAGAGCAGCAGGGATGATGCAGAGAAGCTACAGGCAGTGGAAACAGGGACAGGGAATCACAGAGGTATTTATTTTGGCCAAGGAAGAAGTGACCTCCGGAGCAAACCCCAGCTCCCACAGATGTTCCTCCCTGCCAGCTCGGCTGATGCAGTCCAGAGCTGGGAGCTGCGTGCCTGAACCTCGCATGCACACATTCCTGGCTTGCTGGAGGCTCTGGACTCCATGGATTATTTTCTCCATCATACCCCATTCCCAGGTTCTGTTGCACCAGATCACCACAGGTGGAGGAACTGCCTTTTTTTCCAGTGATTGCCAGTAAAACCCCTCCACCTCTTCAGGGCAACCCATCCCGACACTCACTGCTTGGAGGGACAGTCAGGAACTTGCTCTGGCACGTCTTCCACATGGCCATCTCATCATACTAGCAGAGTCCCCTCCAAAGGCATTGACAATGGCCCACAGCATCCTTCTGGAGCACAGGGCTCATCAGTGACAGAAGCTCATGACAGACCCCTCTCATGGTGGGCCATCATGTCATATCACCAGCCCATCCCCCTGACACCATCCGGCTCCTCAGCCCACCCCAATACCACCCAAATTCAGGCTGCACAGGAACACCTTTGCTTGGTGCTGATACACATCCCACTGGCATGAGAAGGGACAAGGTCTCCTCAGAGAACAGCAGTGAGAATTCATCCCTTGTCATGATTTCTAAGTTTTCTTCTGCCCATTCCCTGGTTCCAGGCCTTGGACGCACCAGTTATTGCCGTTTCCTGAAACAAGACGTTCCCTGACCTCCTTTTCCCTCATCACTAATTCACACTGAGCAGGTTTCAGCTCAGCTCATGCATGAACTCCACGCTGGCACCACTTAATGGCTAAAGAACGAATTCTGACAAAGCTCATTTAAAAAAGAAAGCCACTGATGTCAGCAACATGCCTTAATCTGACCCTCAGCTCCAGGCAGGTCTGCCAAGAAATCAAGTCATCCTGCTGGAAATATAAAGGGAGAGCAGAAAAGGTTTGGAAGGAACCTCATTTGTTGTTACAGATGTGAAGCAGATCAAAGACACAGGTGAGTGGCACCAACCAATTTGACTGTTCAAACAATTAAAACCCACCTTACAGATTTACAGATGGGCTCTCAAAACAATTCCAGACACACTGATGGGCCAGCTTTAGGGAATTTATGCACAGCTTACCTCAAAACACAGGAAGCCAGAATACCAGGAATGCTCCTGGTGCTGTTTTGGTTGTAACAGACACAGACATGTCAGCACAGGAAGACCAAGCTGGCAGAAGGGCTGGGACTGAGGTATGAAAACAAAATTCTCTGGCAGGGTTCATTTTTGTTTTTTCCTTAGGAAAACAAGACCCTCACATTAAAAGGAGGATCAGTCACAGAAGGGGGATGAAAAGGCACTGTTGAAAACTTAATTACATCCCCAGATACATGACCAGCCCTAGAAAGTTCTGAATGACACATTTCTAACAATGTTTTAAAATAACTACAGGGTATTAATTACACTAAAATCTACCAACCCTTTTCCCTCTTTGTCTGGAAACCTTTGGAAGTGTTTTCCATTAGGCAACACTTTTAAGCAGAGCCAGCTGTGCAGCACTTCTGCAGGTCCCGAGGAACTGTCTGTGTCATGTGATGCCCATTACACACCCCAATGCCGCCTGCACTCCGCTGCAGGGAGGACACAGCAGGGAGGCATACATGCAGTACTGCCTGGGGGAACAAAAAACTGCATCCATCCCAGTGCTTCCCTGGTACAATCCCCTCTCCCTTATCTGAATGGCCGCATCACCGCCAGGTCAGCAAGAGCCACTGTGACTGCATGGCCACAAAGCCACTGAGCTGGTGAACTCACTCGTAGCACTTTCTCACACACAGACAGGGCCAGGACTGCGGCCAAGGAAGAGCAGGGAGCAAATGTTGGAGGGACAGCCTGTCCTGCAGGAACCCCACTTGCCTCCATGGCCCCAAACATCTGGGCAGCGTCTCTGCTGTCAGCCCTGCACTCAAGAAGGCTGTGACCAAGCGATCTCTCCTTGGCCTCGCCTCTCTCCCATCTAGGAGCTTCCATCCTGGTGGCAGGCAGCTCTGAGAGGCTAGAGCCACCTGCCCAGCCCCAGCCCGTGAGTGTCACTAGCTCCAGGCACAGACAGGTTCTGAGTCTTCATTCCCCTAGCTGGGGGAAAATTGATCACTTCTTTCCATACTTTGTCCTCATGGGAAGTATTTTTAAGAGCTACATGGTCCACATTTAATCACAATAGTTAAGGAGATGCTCAATTAGTGCTTGCAAGCTTCTAAAACAGAGGTCGCAGACTGCATCTGTTTTGCATCTAGAATTTGGGATAGTCAACCCCAGAACCTAGTGTGACAGAGTAAAGCTATTTGGAGGTGTCTGTCCTTCATCAGACTGGCTGTGGCAAAAAGAAACTCTCCAAAAACACGGTGCAACAGCATTTTTCACAGCCAAAATCCTGGGCAGGGTGATAAAACCTGGGGAGAGCAGGAAGGCCCTGAGGCACAGAGGGAATGGAGCGGTGCAGGACCTCGCAGGGCAGGAAAAGAGAGAGCTAGGAGCATTGCGGGCAATGCAGCCAGGTGACAGTGACAAGGGAGAGGACAGGTAGGACCTGAGTCCAAGCAAGGTGTTTTCTGCTCTGTGAAATACCTACCTGCCTGGGGACATGGGAGCTCAGGGGCAGCTCCAGCCATGCCCAGAATATCCCACAGCAGCTCCGTGCAGGGAACAGCCTCACATGGCCAAGAATGGCAAATAAAGAACCTGCTGGCCTCTGCTGGCACCAGCACCACACAAACAGTGACCCCACAGCCTGGCTGTCAGGCCCAGCCTCATGTGGCAGCTCTGCTACCCCAAAACTGTGGCGCAATGTCTCAATGCCAAACCCCAGGCAGAGCAGGAATGATGGGCCCATTGCTCCCAGCAGGGCTCTTGGTGTGCTCTCCTCCGCACTCAGGGGACTCTAAGGCACAGAGCAAGCAACATGATGGGTGCTCCCTGGGTTTGGCACTGAGACAGGGACTATTTCTTGAGGGCAATGCCCCTGTTTGGCCTCCATCCTCATGGCTTGTCAGGACACCTTTCAGTGCACCCAGCACCCTCCCCGGTTGTGCTCATGGGCACAGACCCCTCCACCAGCAGTGGCAAAGCATTGGAGAGCTGTAAGCAACACCAGACACCTTGTGCTTCACACACTCTCCTCCTCAGCACAGATGGGGACACAGAGTGACACGCAATAAAAATTAAAAACCCTTCCCAGGGAGATGCAAAAATAATACTATGTACATTCCAGCTTCCCAAACAACAATCGCCTGAGAAGCCGGCACTGTGGGAAAGTCTCAGTTCGCTTTTCCTGGGCATTATAAATAGAATCAGGGCTTCAAGCAGGGCTGGAAATGCGAAGGAAGGGGGAAAAGGCCATTTAATGGGCTCTGTTTGAACTTGGGCCCTGGCTGATGTCCAGCTTTCTGCAGAACATCTGGTCCTTTCCTGCCGAGCAAGGGGCAGCGCCACTGCACTGGGAACCAGGAAGCCCCAGCCCAGGGATGCTTGTCAGAACCCAGAGCCCCTGAGCCTACTGGGGCATCACACCTCAGGCTGCTGCCTGTGTCACTCAGGAGCTGCTTCTGCCATGCCCAGGTGTGAGATCAGGTGGATCAGTGTGAGATTCTGCGGGACTCCAACCCTGGGGGCTGGGCTGGCATCCACAGGGACTCCAGAGCTTCTCTTCCAAAAGGCTGCTCAGTCCCTGACCCCATGTGAAGGCTCAGCACCCAGCAAGCTCTCTTGCAGAACTAAAGCCCACAAGTTCTTCCATCTGCCTGGTTCTCCAGGAACCTCATCTTTGGCTCTATGACTTCTTTTTTCTCATGGATACATTGCTCACCAAAAGCCCCTGCAGAATCCTGTCATGGGCATCTCCCATGACACATTCTGTTATCCATGTGTTTATTCTTTACACTGGCCCCTACTTACTTGGATTATGGCTGGCTCCTACTTACTGTTGTATCCCAGGCCACATTTTATGCATCAGCAACGTACTTTAAGCAGGATATAGAATCATCATGTCAGGAGATGGTTTGGCTTGGAAGGGACCTTAAATCCCATCTAATTGCAACCCCTCTGCCATGGGCTGGGACACCTTCCACTATCCTAGGTTGCTCCAAGCACTGTCCAACCTGGCCTTGGACACTTCAAGGGATGGGGTAGCCACAGCTTCTCTGGGCAACCTGGGTGCCAGGGCCTCCCCACTTTCACAGGGAGGAATCTCTTCCCAGTCTCTTACCTCTGCACCAGTGGCTTCTTCTATGTGGCTCTGCTATCCATTTCTCGGCTCTGTTCCCAGCCTTTCCTCCCACCACCTCTGCCCCTGTTCCTGCCTGGGCCTTGTCACTACCCACAGCCCAGGCCGCCGGCCTGGGGCTACCTGAGACTTGCTCCACAGGGGTTTTGGGCGAGAACCGGGAGCCCGAGAAGGACTGGAAACCTGAGGGGAGGACCGGGAACCCGCGGGAAGAACCGGGACCCAGGAGATAAACGGGAGCCCGAGGAGAGCCGGGAGCCTGAGGGGAGAAGCAGGGGCCTGAGGGGAAAACTGGGACCCTGGAGAGAACCAGACCACGAGGAGAGCTGGGAGCCTGAGGGGAGAACCGGGACCCTGTGGCTAACCAGGAGCCTGTGGCTAACCGGGGGTCGCAGGCGCGCTCCCCTCAGGCGCGCTCCCCTCAGCCCCTTCAGGGACGCAGCAGGCGCGCGCGCCCGCGCGGCTCGGTGACGTCACGGGCGCGGGGCGGTACGAGGCGGGGGCGAGGCCGGGCGCGCGCCTTTGTTTGGGGTCCAGGCTGCCCGCGCGCCGCGGGGCGGGGCCGGGGGCGGGGCCGGGGGCGCGTAGCGCGGGGGGCGTGTCCGCGCGCGGGCCCGCGGGGTCAGTCGGAGCGCGGCGCCGAGCGGAGCGGAGCGGAGGAGAAGGAGGAGGAGGGGAGGAGGGGAGGAGGACAGGAGGACAGCCGGGGCACAGCCGGGCACCAGCGCCAGCAGCGCCGACAGCGCCGACAGCGACCGCAGCGCCGACAGCGACCGCAGCCGCACCCGCACCCGCACCGGAGCGAGCGCACGATGATAAACACCCAGGACAGGTGTGCTGCGCGCTCCCCGCCCTCCCTCACTCCTCAGCGCGGATGCGGCGGCGGGCGGGCCTGGGGCGCGGGCGGGCGCTGAGGCGGCGGGGAGGCCGCGGGACGTGGGGAGGCCGCTCCACCTTTTCCCGTGTAAAATCCCCATCGAGGCGTTGCTTCCCCCTGGAGGAACCCCCCGGGAGTGGGTCTGGGCTCGCCAGGGCCTGAGCACCTCTCGCTGAGCAGCCCTAGCCGCGGCGGGGTCCGAGCGCTCCCTCCCCGCGCCCCCCGCACCTCTCTCTGCCTAGAGGGAGGTAGCTTTTCCAGGCAGGTTAGGTGTCAGCAGGCACGAACTTGCAGGATCTGTGTATTTTTCTCAGCTGACCGATTTATGTTGTATGTCTGTTCCTTGTTTGGAGTCCCCAGAGTGTCATTTCCTGCGCCTCTGTCGCCGATAAGAGCTCAGAGGATGCGTATGAAGCAGCCTCGCTCCTTGCCCGTTGCATGTGTGGGAGTTGCTTGAGCTGTGCTGTGTTCATCAGATGGTTATTTACTATTTACTCCTCGATTCGGGCTCCTGGATATGTGTCTAGCAATAATAACAATAGTAATAATAATAATAATAAATATTATTATTAATAAATAATTTATTATTATTATTATTATTATTATTATTATTATTATTATTATTATTATTATTATAGTGTAGCTGGATCTCCAGAGCCTGTTTTGGGAAGGGGCAGAAAGGAAATCAAACAAAACAGTCATTTCTGCAACGTCAGTAGAGCTCTGTGGATCCTTCCATCTGGCCTAAGTGTTCAAAACAAATAAAACCCCCAAAACACGAGGAAATGTATCAATTTCAGCCCCTGATGTGGTGGTGGTGGTCTCAGCCTGTCTCTGTGTGCCGGGGCTGCCTAGGAGCAGCGGTGATGGGGTTCTGAAGTTGCTGAGCTGCCCTTTGCACTTCCCAGGGACAGGGCACGGGGTTGGGATCGCTGGGAGCTTAGTGAGTTAAAATTACACCCGCGGGATGAGAGCTTAACATCGACTTCCAGCTCCCCTTCTGGGCAGGGCACAGATGAGCAGCTTGTACTGAGGAGTTTCTCCACGGAAAGGCCTTGGTGGTCTAAAAGCATCTTAATTTCAACCAAGCTGCAGGAAAGCAGCTTCTCCAAGGAGGACAGACGTCAGAAGGGAGCACAAGCCTAACTTTTAAGCTACAAACAGACCTCAGGGAGAGTTGCTGTTTGCGCAAGGATGGATGAAGGGATCAGATGTTGTTGGGTGATTGCATGAATTTCTTCCCAGGGAGCTGAAGCACAGCTGGAGACAGCAAAAGTCCTTTTAATCTGTGCCCCACACACACTTTCTTCCCTGAGGGTGCTGCTCTCAGAACCCTAATCCTTGTGGGGGATAGTGGTGGTGTGCAGGGACCTTGATTTTGGGGGGAGGATAATGGAGGTGCGCAGATTTGGGCCAGGGATGTGCAGGCAGCAGCTGAAGGGGGCTGGTGTTTTGACTTCTGCATGTGCCAGAGGAAGTGAAACCGGGAAGTGTCTTTGGCTGCCTCTCTGTTTTAATTTTTTTTTCCCACAACTCCACTTCATTATCCAGTTTCTCGATGCCTTGGCTGCAAGTTGGAAAGAGCTATCAATAGTACATTGTTGGCTGGAGGGTAGAGGGAGGAGGGAAGGGAATAACAAAGCTGCCAACAGCTTTCGGGGGGGTGGGGACGGCACAAAGTGCTTTGTCATCCTCTCGACATCCTCTACTACTGAACACACACTGGCCCATTGATAGCCCCAGGCACACCAGGGAGCACAGAACAGCCTGCTTTGCCCCCAGACATCTCCTGGTGTATTTAAACTGCCTTTTCTCCAAGAGATGCCTGCTCTACCACATGGGAATGCTGCCCCAGCGCCCCGTCTAGCAAACCTGGGGGAGGGAATATGTGGAGGAAGAATATTAGTGTTTCCTGTAGAAAGATGGTTTTGGTGGTAGGTGGTAAGCAGAGATCCGTGGTGAATTCTGCCTCGTGCATTTGCAAGTTATGTTTTTGGCACTCAGAAATGCCAACTTGTAGTAGTTTGTTTGCAGTTGGCACAGGCAAGTTACAAGGCCAGGTTGGATGGGGCTTGGAGCAACCTGGTGTAGTAGAAGGTGTCCCTGCCTATGACAGGGGGTGGAACTGGATGGGCTTTAAGGTCCCTCCCAGCCCAAACCAGTCTGATTCGTGTTTCTAGGCATCTGAGGTGGTTCTGACAGTGCAGCTCTGTACTTGGTGTTTGGATACTTAAGCCTGTCTGCCTCGTGGACAGGGATTAGAGTGGAAAAACACTGCATTGGGAATCGCTTCAAGTGAGAAGTTTCAGGGCAGACAGTGGTTGTCAGAACAGCTGCAGAATTTATCCACTTCAGCTTCGCTCCGTGCTCATGGAAGCCCTCCCTGACAGTGTTGTTTTGGTGGTGCTTGCATAGCTTTGTGCTGCTGTGTTTCAGAATGGGAGCACTGGAGAAGCACTGTTTTTCCTGCATGGCTTTTGCAGGCTGTGCTAGAGCAACATCGCTGGGCCCCAGCACAGAGCTTTTGTGGTGCTGAGAGAGGAAACAAGGCTCCAGAAGTAAAATAATTGGCTTTGATGAGCTTCTTAAAAGCCAGAGCCTGTGTCCAAAGCAATTCTGGAGGACCATGTGGAGGACTTCCAAATAAACTTGGAAAGTGCAAGGGAAATGTGTTTTCTTGATGTTCAAAGTACCTCTCTGGGGTGAACTTGTAATTTTTAGGGTTGGGGTGGAGGATGCTTGCATGGTGCTTCATGTGTGTGTGAAAAAGTTGCGATGGACGTTGCGGAGTGTATTACAGAACCAACCCTTTCACTTCTCCTGGGTTTGAAAATGTGAAACTTAAACCTTCTCCTCCTGGGCCCTGTTGATCTATTTGTAGATATTTGCCTCTAGAAAATGTGTGCTCATCTGGTCATGTGTTCCCAGCCATCTGCTCCTGGCAGCCTTCCAGGCCTCCCTTATTAGAATGAGGTTGCTCAGCACTCTCTGGGTTCCTGGCTCTAGCCCCTTGCCCATTCCCAAGAAAATACTCTGGGTTCTGCTGCCACTGGGTTCTGCTGCCTCTGGGACAGTGGATGGTTTCAGTGTTGGTATCTGAGGAGCAAGGATACAAATGATTTGGGGGTTTGAGAAGCTGGAGCCTCCAAAATGTGATCCCTGCTAATGTAACACGGTGTTCTCTCTCTTTTTCTTGCAGTAGTATTTTACCTTTGAGTAACTGTCCCCAGCTGCAGTGCTGCAGGCACATCGTTCCAGGGCCTCTGTGGTGCTCCTGATGCCCCTCACCCACTGTCGAAGATCCCCGGTGGGCGAGGGGGTGGCAGGGATCCTTCTCTTTCAGCTCTGGTATATAAGGTGAGATACATTTAACATCTAAACATTGACCTGTACCTGTGCTACAGCTGTGTTCATTTTCTTTCACAGTCTGATGGGAATAAATGCAAAGAACTCCGAGATAATAAGTGGGAGAACAGGTAATTTTTCAGGGACTGAACTGCAGACAGGTCTCTGCTGCTTAAATATCACCTGTTTATTAAGAAATGAGAGACCATTGTGCAGCAGATCATTCACTAGCCTGTCCCCAGGGGCCTGCTGCAGCTATTGTATATGGAGCCTGCATTATCAAAACGTGAAAGGGCTTCTGAAATGCCTGGCAGAGAAAGGAAGTGAGAAGCAGAAAGGTGAAACGCAGCAGAGGATGGGTTGATAAGCTCCTTCCTGCACCCTGGTCCAGAAGGTGAAGCTGTCAGGGCCTGGGAGCTGCCTGAACTGAGGTGCAGGTGGGAGAGGCAGCTCCCAGACAGAGCTGTTTCTAGAACATGAGCACAGGCAGGGCAAGATCAGCAAGGATTTCTGTCTGCAGGCTTGCAGCTGTCTCATTTTGTGTTCCTCTTTGTTCCATGGGACCTTTCCTTTCGAATGAGGAGACCTGGCTGCTCCTTCCTCTAGAGTCATTTGTGTGACTTGGCTCACATCTGTCTCCTTTCTGGGACAAGGGCTGCTTTTCCATTTAGATGAGGCAGACTGAATTTATGCTGACCTTGCAAATTTGGCTGTTGAGCCAGGGGTGTTGTCATAGGTGTTAGACCTGATTTTTAATTAACCCATGGGTGGCACACAGACGTCACCTGAAGAAAAGATACAGACCCTTTCGGGCCACAGCTCCCAGAGTCTCCTCTTAGAGTTCATGAGAGAATCACAAACCTTGTGGCTGCTTTCAGAGTTGCCTTCAGAGTTTTCAGCACTTTCCTCACCTGTTTCCCTTGCAAAATGCCAACCTCTGAGCCTCCAGTGACAAGGTCCCATCAGTTTAATGCTCGAGGTGAATTGTCACAGATGTTTGGGGGGTACAAACTCCAGAGAAGCAGCACAATGGGCTTCCTGTCACAGAAAGAAGATACAAAAATAGCTTCAAGAGGGCTCAGGACAAGTAATGAATCCCCTCTGGGTGGGAAATGGGACCCTGCAGCCAGAACTCCTGCCAGCCAGCTTTGCCAAGCCTTGTGTGTGCACCAGGCAAGGTCCAGAGGTAGAAAATGGGCTCAGCATGGAGGAGGAAGGTGGAAGGAACTGTGATTTTGAGACTTTGGAGTGTTTGATTCCAGTACAGCTGTGAACTTACACAGATTTTGGCAGTGGTGTGTAGGCAGGGGGGATGTCATCCAGATAGCTGCATCCCAGAAATATGGATAGAATTCCTCCTGGATTTATTGCTTGACAAAACTAGCAGAATCTGTCAGAAAATCAGCCCCTTCTGTAACAAAGAATTATGGAATAGTTTGGGTTGGAAAAACCTACGGTCATTGAGTCCAACTGTTCCATCAGCACTGCCCACGTTCACCACTAGCCCATGTCCCCAAGTGCCAAATCCACAGGGCCTTTAAACCCCTCCAGTGATGGTGATTCCTGGGCAGCCTCTGCCAGGGCTGGACAGTCCTTTCAGTGAAAACATTTTCCCTAATATCCAACCTGCTCTGGCCTGGAAATGGTTGAGGTAATTTCCTCTCATCCCATTCCTTGTTCCCTGGGAGCAGAGCACAACTCCCACCTGGCTGTACCCTCCTGTAAAGGAGTTTTAGAGAGCAAGAAGGTCTCCCATGAACCCTCTTTCCTCCTGACTGAGCCCACCCAGCTGCTCCTCATCAGACTTGTGCTCCAGCCCTTTCCCCAACTCTGTTCCCTTCTCTGGGCATGCTCGAGCCCCTCAATGTCTGTCATAGAATGAGGGGCCCAGAACTGACCCCAGGATTTGAGGTGTGTCAGACCTTGGACTGGTGACAGGGTTCTGTCTGCCCCCTCGATGGCCTGCTCAGTCTGGCAGTACTGTAGTTACAGCAGCTGAGCTTTTCAGCCAGCAGCCACCAGCATGACCTGGAAAGGCATCTGGATCTGAAAGTTTAAGTCCTTTTTCCAGCTGTATCAGCTGTTCCAGTCCAAGGGATGACCTTTCTGAACACACCTGCCTCTGCCGGTGCATTCAGCACTCGGATACACCACTGCCATAAACTGGGGCTTCCTGTAACTGTTGGAATTTTTGTGTTAAGAGACTTAATTTAAGCTCAGCCCTCCATCGGAGCTTTGCTGGAGCTGGGAATGCCACAGTGACTGGTGTGGGTGCTGCCCAGCTGAGATGTGCCCTGGCTGGCAGACTTGCAGGTGTAGCACATAGCAGCAGCGGGTGCTTCCACAGCTTTCTCCAGCCACTTGGCCAGGGTGGGCCATAACATCCTTCCTTCTGACCCTGCCCATGTACCAAGGCCTCCCCCCATCTTTCTTGGGACATCTGTGGAGCAGAGCAGGGCTGGAAAATCTTGTGCTCAGTGAATTGGAGCCAAGTGGAAGTTGGTCTTTGCAGCTTTGCGATGCTGAAATGGAGCTGGAGGGCTGGGGAGCCAGGGTTTGGGCAGCTGGGTAAAATTCAGTCTGGTGGCAGGGGGTTTTGTCCACAGGAACATGGCAGGGGGATTTTTCCAGGGTGAACTAAAACTGAATGCTTGTTGTGTAAACAAGATTTTGCTTTGAGCAGCTTCCAAAGAATTTTGGGCTGCTGTTGCTGCTTCACAGGAGCAGCCCACAGAGCCTTTCTCTTTCCCAGCATCTCTGTTTGGATACCTAGAAATAAAGTGTCAGCTGCCCCAGCCAGGCTGTGTAAGCGTAATTCCCACTGAACCGGGGGAACTGGTTCTGCTAATCCCTGTGATCATGCTGCCTTTGGCTCCTGGGCTTTCACAGGGGGGTTTCAGTGGAACAATCTCACTGGACATAATTTCTGGTGACAAGGAAGTTCTCAACCGAATGGCTTAGAATGCTTTTCCCTTCCTATGGCAGTGCCAGTCTTCCCACTCAAAGGCACACCTCCCATGTGTCAATCCCAGCCTGCATTCCTTACCTTCCTCACCCAGTTTTAGTTTTGTGAGCATGGGAAAAGCATGCTGTGGGCTTTTCTGGAGAGAAGGATGTTTTCTGGAACAGAAACACTTTCTGCACTGAAACAACAACTGTAAAGGGTCCTGGAAAGTCACTGCTGAAGGATATGCATATAAGCCCCTTGGATTTGTTTTTTGTAAGAACCTCTGTATTCAGTCCTGCCTTTCTCTGCTGGCTCCACCACAGCCACAGCTTGACCTCACTGGAACAGCTCTCAGTGCATTTCTTGGTGTGCTCAGCCACTCAGACTTCCTTCAAACTCAATGAATAAACTTGTTTCCTACAGGATATTTATTCTGGTGAAGTGTAAACTTGTTTTTCAGCTCAGCTTTGTGAGCTTTCAATGAAAGGCAACTTCCTCTGTTCGGCTTTCAGAAGCCAAGCAACTCCCAATTTACACATGGTATTACTTTGTCACCAGTGTGAATGTCCTCGGAGGCTTCTCTGTCATGCAGTAGTCAAACCAAGGGGCATCTATTTTAAGACAAGAGATAATAGGAATTAAAGCAGTGGGACAGTGGCTTGAGGTGCCTGTAAGGGCTTGTAAGGAGTTGCTGAATTAATCACATTGTTAAAATAAAATATCTGGAGGCTGGACAGTACTCACCCAGTGACCCAGAGGAGTGAACCACTGCCCACCCACCTGCTGAGGAGGGAGGGACACATGACTCCAGGTGCTCTCATGACTTGGGTATCTGCTTTACTTCTGCCCTTCAAAGCTGCACAGGTGCCTGTGAATGTGAGGGACAGGGACACACAAGCTGTCACCAAGTACAGGGGACAGTTCAGCTTCACTGCAGTAACAGCGTTAACTCTGGGCTTTGCTTCTTTCGCTGGGGCTCTTTGCACTGAAATGTGGAAATCATTACTGGGCAAGGCAAGTGCCTGCAGGAATTGTCTGAGGGAATGGGGCTTTAACCACTGAATTGTTTTCTAGGAACTGTTGAGCTGATCCCAAGTAATCTGCATGCTTGGCATCCTCATGGGGAAGGACATGTGCATTTGTGGTCTCTGGAAGAGACCTCCTCACAAGCTTCAGATCTGCTCTGGAATTTCCCTGCACTCTGTGTTTTTCTCCCTTACACCAGGAGGCAAACCATAAAATCTGGGAAAGCAATTTGTGGTCACTCCTGGAACAGGAAGGCTGTGTTGGGGATGGGGAAGGCACCAAACCTGGCTGGGCTGTGGTAGCAGAAGCTCTGTGTTGGGTGTTGGGTCCAGTTGTGTTCTTGGAAGGGCAGTTCATGAAGCACCACCAGATGTGGCTGGAGCCTGCAGTGAAGGAGTGAAGTCTTCTACTCAGAAATTTAATATTATGTCAATATGTAAAACTACATTCTCTTAACAGAAAAACATGGCTAGAAATCACTCTGAGGGCTGAGAACTGTGTGATGTGTCCCTGAGCCAGCAAAAGAGAAGCATAATCCTCTTAGTAAAACCCTAAGACCATTTCTTTGCATTTGCTTTCTCCACTTGTTCCCTGGCTGTTCAGGACTTTGCATTTTTCATTTTCCCAGGATGAGAAGATCACTGTTAGCCAAGATGTCCCAGTGCATGAAGGGAAGCCTCACATTGTCCACTTCCAGTACAAGGTCACAGAAGTGAAGACCTCCTCCTGGGATGCAGTGCTCTCAAACCAGAGCCTCTTTGTGGAAATCCCTGATGGATTATTAGCTGATGGAAGCAAAGAAGGGTAAGTTCTGATCCCTTAGCCATGGCTCCTGGAGGGCAGGACTTCAGTTACATAAGTGATTGTGGATGGACACCCCATCCCTGGAAGTGTTCCAGGCCACGTTGAATGGGGCTTGGAGCAGCATGTTCTAGTGGAAAGTGTCCCTGCCCATGGCAGGAGTTGGAACGAGATGAGTTTTAAGGTCCCTTCCAAACCAAACCATCCTGGGATTCTATGCTGTGTGTGGGGAAAATGGGCTGTGAAATAGCAGCTCTGTTTGTGGTTTGTGCACATTCTGCTCCCTTGTCTGCGGAGTCCCCCATAGGAATATTTTTCCCCCAGTGATATTCCAGATGAGTTACCATTTTTTGAGTCCCAACACTAATGAAAAACAGGCAACAAATGAGCAGAGTGAATCTTCGTATACTTTGGTATAGAAGGCCAACAAGATTTTCTCTGATATTTTATTACTTTTAAATTTTATTTTTCCGCTGGCCACTTGGCAAGCTTATCTTGCCAGATTTTCCTCCCTTTCAGGGAACTAAAAACCTCTCCATCCTATTGATGCTCTCCTCATCAGTAGGTGGATCTGCTCTTGGAGCACTGCCGCACTGGTGCTGGAATCTGCCAGGAGTTCTGATTTTTCTCTTGGCAGAATCTGGTCATGTTTTGTCCAGACAGCTCTGCTATGGGAAGTTTGTGTAAATGCAGCTTCCAGAGCAGCTCCTTCCTGCCAAGTGCTGTGCCAGAGGTCTCCGCTGCAGTGTAGATGTGGCTTTGCTGGATTCCTCTGCAGAGCAATCAGCTCCTCCTAAATCTCCAAGTAGGCTTCATCCCTCAGTGACCTGAGCTAATTTAGGAAAAACCCATTGCTGGGCACCTTCAGGAAGTGACAGTGTTGTTGCTGTCTCACACTTGTCTCATTTGACTCTGAATCCAGATAAATGTTTGTGTAGTTTCTCCAGTTGGCCCGTAAATCTCTGGGCTCTCCCTGGAATGGGTCTTTCTGGGAGGGGATTTATTTGCCAGTGTCATTGTGACTTAAAGCGCAATTTTGTCAGGTTATTTTTAGCTGGGTGAAACAGCCAAGGAGAGGCCAGAAGCCATAATTAAAGTAGTTCATTAACATATTAACAGAACCCTTGCAAATTTAATCTCCTGCGCTGCGCTGACAGCTGGTTACTGAGATGTGAAGTGAAGGCCTGTTTGTCACTGCTCTGGCAGCGCCAGTGGTTGCAAGTGACAGCAGTTGATCGGTGTGCCACCCTGGAGGCTTGCAGAGGGGTTACTGCAGCACCGCTTCCATCAGGAGGTGGCAGAATTAATCCAGCTGGAAAGGCAGGAAACGAGGATTCAGGGGGCAGCAGCTGTGCCATCCAGCTCAGGAAATGGCTTTGCCTGCACACGTGTTCTCTGGGGATGGTTTGTTCTCCTTTTCTGCCTGCCATGAGCTCGGTTCTGGGCAGTTTTCCTTCCCAAAAAGCACAGAACTCCCAAAGCCCCCATGTGCATTGCCAGGGAATGCAGCCTGGCCTGGGAGCAGCTGCAATATTCTGCTTCCTGACTACGAAGGCTTCAGTCCC
Organism: Vidua macroura; assembly: GCF_024509145.1. Lineage (NCBI taxonomy): Eukaryota > Metazoa > Chordata > Aves > Passeriformes > Viduidae > Vidua > Vidua macroura. Next base: position 3,878,792 of record NC_071582.1, on the reverse strand, counting down.
AAAGCATCACGGGTGGGGAGGGTGTTTGTGGCTGTGAGGACAGGAACTTATCCTGACTCGGAGCAAGGACACCTCCTGAATCTGCGGGGCAGGAAGCCCATTGTTTCAGCACCCATTGTTCACTGGAAGGGAGCTGTAAACAATCTTTGTGTCCGAAATCATCCAAACAGTTGATAATTCGATAATGCTCAGAGGCTTCCTCAGGACAGGACTTCCCAGAGCTGATGTCCTTTTGTCTTCCCTCTCCTTGGCAGGTTGTCAGCACTGCTGGAATTTGCTGAAGAAAAAATGAAAGTCAACTATGTCTTCATATGCTTCAGAAAAAGCAGAGAAGATCGAGGTGAGGGCTGGCCCGCACTTGGGTTCACTCCTGACATCCCACATGGTGCTGCTGAAGCTGTAAAGAAACTTGGTCATCCCAGGGCAAGACCCATGGGACCCTCCTGTGCAGGGATTGTTATGTGCATAATTCTTACGGGAATAGTTTTGCGTGGAGGAAATAAGCCCTTTTTGGAGGGTAAGGGTGAGGGAGTGTTGTGGTTTCTCCAGCAAATCTGCTGGATAGGGCTTGGAGCAACCTAGTCCAGTGGAAGTTGTCCTGGCCCACGGCAGTGGGGTGGAACTCAATGAGCTTTAAGATCCCTTCCAGCCCAAACCAGTCTGGGATTCCATTCATCTGCTTTGCTGCCCTGCCATTAAATACTCTGGCGCAAAAAGCTGCTCCTGGATGATTTGGGGTGATTTTCTCATCCAGTGCCAGTTATTATTCCCCTTTTGGTGAGCAGTGAAGTTTCTGTTTGGCAACAGGCTGCTGTGACATGGAAAGTGAAACCAGGGAGGAGTTATTAGATGGAAAACAAGCACTTAGAGCCTGTTGCCCTGAAATTCATCAGCTTTTTAAAGATCTTCTGGCACTTCTGTCCTTTCCAGGCTTACAGGTAATCCTGGCCCTGGCTCGAGATGTTTATGGCTTTGGGGGCTGCATTAGGGTCTAAAGATAGACGTGCTGGGTGAGGGATTACAACCTGGGGGGCTGGGGGATGTACCAGGCTGGGAACATGTCACTCTAAATCCCACCAGAGTCAGGCTGTATCCTAGCGAGTAATTCCAACCCAATTCTAATTTTACTCTGCAGCTTCATGAGCTGTCCCAGCTTCTCCACAACGAAGGGCCTTAGTAAAGCTGAGCTGAGCCCAGGAAGATGTCATCATCCCTCATTACCGTGCCAGGAATAATTTCCAAATCAAGTCCTGGCTGTTATGTCACCACTAGCACCAGTTGCATAGGTGGCCCCCACGGAGGCTGGGGACAGGGGACAGCCAATGCCAGCAGTTGTTTGTAGGAGTTCTGGAGTGGTCCAGATCCTGGGTCCGTGTCTATCCAGCTGAAATTCAGTGCTGCCAGAAAATATCTTCAGGAGCTCCTCTGCATTATCACTCAGTGTCCTGGAGCTGATTGCCCAAGGGTGCCGTAGGGGTGGAATGCTGCACCAGGGTGACTGTCACAGGGCAGCCATTGCTTCAGTGACACAGACATGGTGCCACAGAACCGTATCTGTCTGGGCTGGCCCCACTCTGAATTCCCACATGTAACCATAAGTGGCTTTCCTGGGGTCCCACCTCGACCTGTGCAGAGCTGTCTGGAGTTTCCAGTGAGCTCCAGCACCTCCTTGTGGAGACAGCAAATGTCTTCCTTGTCCCTAAGCAGAATCCTCTTTGCTGCTGTCTGTCCTCTGTTGGTGCTCAAGGGGTGCTGGGGCAGGACAAATCCTATGGGATGGCCACCTCCATCCTGGGAAAGCAGGGATGTGCAGTTGGTGCAGGCAGACAACCAACGATTTCACAGGGGATAGAAGAAACATTGCAGGAGAAACATGGACAAAGCTGCTCAGCTGCACAGATAAAATCCCTTCGCACTTAGGAGCAGCTGCAATGAGCACAGGAGACAAAAACCCTGCTGGAGAGGGCTGTGCTTCTCTGCATAGGAAGCTCTCAATGCACTCACAGAGGTTGTCCCATGCACTTTGATGTTGATGGCTCAAGGGAGAGGTAAAGAGGATTATTCCTGGTGGTAACAGATCTCCTTCTCTTTGGTAGCTCCACTCCTGAAGACATTCAGCTTCTTGGGCTTTGAGATCGTGCGGCCTGGCCATCCTGCTGTCCCGTCGCGGCCAGATGTGATGTTCATGGTGTACCCCCTGGATCAGAGCTCTTCCTCCGATGAAGAATAGCTGCAGAGCAGAACTCCAGTGGGACCCTAACATGCTGTGGAGAGGAAAAAGGACCACCTCCTTTCCTGAGGAGAGAGAAGCAGAGCTTCTGTTGGACTGCAAGCGCATTTCTCATTGTTAGATTGGGCTGTGTATCCCCAGAGTTGACTCTCATTGAAACATGTTGCCTAGAGAACTATCTATCACACATGTAATCATCACTAGGAAAAGGAAGATGTTTATGAACTGGCATAGGAGCTCTTCCCATGCAGCTGCATGGTGTGGGAGCCCCGGGGTCAGTACCACCTTCGGGACTCCTCTGAACCCCACTGGTGCCTCCTGCCCACCCCAGCGTGGGCTCAGCTGGGACACGACCTGTTCATTTCCCACTCAAGACCTTAAAAACAGCCTGGCTTGTTGTGGGGCACATGCAGGAGACACTCAAGTTTATCCTTTAACACTACATTAAACCCCCCATACATCTCCACTCCAATACTGGTTTAACTGGTCTAACCTTTTATTTCCCCTTTTTTTTTGAAACTTCTTGCTCTTCCAGCTTTTGTTTTACGCAGTCTTAACCCTGTTCCACGTTCCCACTACACTATTACAGCATTCAATAAAAGGGGCATTCAGATGAACTTCACACACCTGGGGCTGCTTATTTGGGAGGACCAGTTTCCTGACCTGCACTGTGATGGTTGGCATAGTCCAAAGAGCCAAGAAAAGCTCCTGCCTTTACCCTCTGCCTCAGGATCACCTCTGCTCCTACTCACCTTCCCACAGGGGTGAGCTCAAGGCTTGAGATGCCACCAATGGCTGTATCCAAACCAGGGGCTTTTCCCAGGAAGGGGTCATGGTGCCATGGATCCATGGTACCAGCAGTAGGTAGGTCATGCCTCAGCCTAGCCCTGGCACTGTCCCTGTATCCTGGCTGGCTCTGTCTGGCAGGCCCCAGGGAAGAGGGCTGTGCCCCAGGGCCAAGCCCTCAAGCTCTTCCTGGCCTGGCCCCTTGTGGGATTGTTCCTGTTGTGCCCTTGCCCTTCATGGATGATTCTGAAGCTGGACCTGAGTCATTCCATATCCACCATGGTGAGTGTTTGGTTAGGGAGAGGTGGGGCTGGGATACGAGTGTGTGTGAATAAATAATCGTAAATTTGGGTCTCTTTTGCCCTCTTTCATCTCCATGAAACAAAGGGAAAGGAGCTCTGCTCCCTTCAGCAGGGCATTAGACCCTCTGAAATGGGCTGTCCTCTGAAAGAGGAACCCTTGGGAATGAGTGTTCCCTGGCTGAAACTGCTGAGTGCTGCTGCTGGCTTGAGAAGAGTGCTGTTTTATCCCTTGTAGCTGGAGCTGCCCTCACTCTGGCCTGGGACTGGCGGTTGCCTCTTGGGTGTCCCTACATGTGCCAGTGGCTGGCTGCCACCCCATGGTGCCCCAGGCTGGCACATCCCAGATGATGGGATGGGAACCACTTTGCTTCTTCTTACTGGTAAAATTGACTGGTAAAATGTAGGATTCTGGTCACAGGAGCTGGAGTGAGGCTGATCTGAGCTCTTCATTGTGCTGGAGATAAGAGGCTGTGCCATTGCATGTGCTTCTCTGGCAATTTCAAATCCTCTCCTGCCCCACCTCAAGTAAAGAAGGGCAAATGTGGATTTCTCAGATCACCAAATTCCTTCCAAAACACCCTCTGGAAAATCTGGAAGGTGCCTCTGGTGTCCCTGGGTGCTGCCTCCCACACGGATCACCTCCATGGCAAAGCTGGAGGAGCAAACCCTGCCTCCAGTACCTCCTGTACCCTGAGGCCATGGTGTAGGGCAGGGTTCAGCCCTGGGGAGTTCTGCCTCCAATCACCAGGTCTGAGCTCAGCTGCAGCACCCACCAGAGCCATGAGTGCTGGGGCAGAGGTGGATCCAGGGGTCAATGAGCACCAAGAGCCTTCTCAGATGCCCGAGATGGGGAAACCCCGTCTCCCACCCCCAAAAATAACTGGCCACACTCTTTAGGGATAAAGGACCAGACTTGGGGGAACAGCAAGAAAAAGCCACCCTCACAGGTTTGTGATTGTCTCTTAAAAAGATTTATTCTCCCTCCTTGCCTAAATGTACAAAGGCAAGAAGAGTACAGTTTGTATATATATATATTTATATATATATATATAAAAAAACAAGGAACTTGGTAATAATGTACACTTTACAGAAGGGCAGAGTCAGGAAGACTGAAATGAAACCCAACACAGCAACGCCAATGGAAACAAGCTATAAACACCAACGGTCTGACACCGGGGCTGGGGGTGGCCCTGTGGGCAGCAGCTGGCCCAGAGAACCCAGAAAATGTCAAACCTCAAACCTATTCTGCATAAACTGCTCTTTCATTTAACACCTAAAGGGAGACTCAACTGGGACCCAACTGGGAAGGTGGGGAGCAGCCCCCCAGCCCCCTCCGACTGCCAGCAAAGCCTGTGGCACCCCCAACACCCCTAGGCACTTCCTATGCGCCGCTGGAGCCACTGTGGGCCCCGGCCGTGCGGGGAGCCCGGCTGTGCCAGGCCGGCCGAGGCTGGAGGTAGGAGCAGCCAGCGGGACACTCCTCCATGGGCGGGATGTGGGGCTCTCCAAAACACCCCGACCCTGCCAGTCTCCAGTCCCGTGGCTGCATGTGGCTCTGTGACAGGTGTGGGGTGGGTCCATCAACCCACCTTGTCCCTGCGGAGTGTGTTGGGCCACATGGCCCCATCTCCTTCCAAACACAACAAAGAGTGGAAGAAAAATGAGACAACAAGAGCAGGCTGACGCCACTGTGCTGCTGGCACCTGAACTGGGCCGAGAGCAGCCAGCACCTCCTTTCCAACTGGGTACAGTGGGATGGGGAAGAAACGGGGAAAGAAAACAAAACCCAAAACAACAGCTTTCAAACAATTGCTTTTTACAGTATGTACAGAGCCCAGCAGGCAGAGCATCCCCGTACAGCGGCCCTCGGGGCCGGGTGCAACACGGACACACACAACTGAGACCGATGGCCCCCATGTCCCCCGGCCGGGCAGCGGGAGAGGCAGGGGCAGAGCAGGGGCGGCCCGGCCACTGCAGGGCCGAGGTAGAGTGTCGGCCTGGGGTGAGCCGCTCTGGGGCTGGGGGCAGAGGACCAGAAAGCCCCTGTCCTCAGAGCTGGGGAGCAGGCCGGAGTGGGAGCCATCTTCCTCCAGGACCTGGTGCCCCCAGCCCTGGCACGAGGCTGGAGCAGGGACCGGCACGGCCCGACATGCCTCTGGCAGAACCTAAGTGTGCTTGTTTCTTGCTGCGCCCTGCCTGCGGCCTGGGGAAGCTGCTCTAAAAGCAAAAGGTGGATGAAAAGGGGAGCCACAGCCCCCCACAGCAGGATGTGCTGCCCCAGGGTTTTGGGAGCACTTGCCGTGATAGTGGGGCAGAGGAAAGGCTGGGATTTGCAGAGTTGCAGCTCCGAAACCAAAGCAAAAGCCTCAGGCAGGAGCTTCAGGCAGGTCTGGACCGTGCACAGCTTGGGAGGCCCTGGCAGCCTGTGGGGTGACAGACGCAGCCCCCAGCTCTGTCCCCTGCTGCCCCCAGCCCCACAGAGCCTTAACCCCCAAGGGCAGAGGCTGCTTTGCCAAGAGCTTCCCCAGCCCCACTCTGGCCACATGCTGGCGGCTCCTGCCCACAAGCACAAAGTTATGGGTGCTGTGGGGTGCAGGACCAGATGAGAGACTGGGAGAGCTCAACAGCTGCCTCCAGCCAGGCTGCCACCCACCCACCTGGCTCACACTAGCCCCCTGACACCCGCCAAGGCTCTGTGAGCCAGTCCTTCCTTCCTTTCCTGAGACTGTGGCCACATGGCAGGCTTGACCCCATGTTCCAAGTCCCCGCCTGCCCCAAGTCCTGTCGTGAAGCAGCAGCTCACAGAGACACGGCAGGGTCCCATATTCATCAAGAAACCTCAGTGCTTCTGTTTCCTCTTCATATGCACCAGGCAGGTGAGTTGCCTCCACCCCAAGTGCTGGTGCTCAGTAGAATAAATATATCCGCAGGTACCAGCTCACCCACTCCACAAAGAGGGGTGGGGTGGGGAGTCAGTGTGTGTCCGACGAGGGGAGAAGACAGAGTCTGCCTCAGATCAGGGCAGGAACGTCAAGCAGTACAATTAACACCATTCAACTGATGTCTAAAGGAGTCTCCAGCGCTTCTCCATGTGAGCCAGTCACACGTCTTGTACAGCCCAGGCATCCCGGTGTGTCACATCCTGCCACGACCCAAGGGCAAGTCAGCTCCCGTGAGCCCCAGCGGCCATGGGCAAACCCTAAACCCTCGAGGGCATCCCGTGAGCGCCCAGCCCGGCCCGGCCGCGCACATGGAGGTGCGGCAGGAGCAGAGCCTTACCGTTCTCACCTCCGGGGAGGCGGGTATAGGGAGGGAGCGGAGCCTTGCTGGCTGGCAACGATGGCTGTGGAGGAGAGACCTGGTGGGGAGAAGACGTGTCAGGAGCTGGTAGACAGGGCCCTCGGGGACAGTGTGAGGGTCCCGTGGCCCAAGGGCAGACGCAGCTCCCCCCCCAGCCCAGCCCCACTCTCACCTGTTGCATAGGGTAGGTTGTACTGTGCTGGCAGCAGCGAGTACCCGAGGTGGTGGTGGTGGTGATGCGTTGAGAGCAGGCGCTGGGAGGGCGACGTGCGGGGCCGGTCGCCGCTCCTCTCCCCCGCACCCGCTCCCCCGACGCTGCTGCAGCTCCCACTGCCCCCCACCACCCCACAGCCACTGCGGTCCCGCTCCTGAGACGTCTTCTCGCTTATCTGGAGAGGAAAAAGCAGACACGTGCTGAGGGACATGACCAGCGACCCCGGGGCACGTATCAGGATGTTCCCTCTGCCTTTGCCCAAAAGGTTCCCATGGGGTGGGATGGCCAAAAGCCACATGGAGGACACAGGGCCTGTTTGAGGACCACTCTTTCCTCACTGTGTCCAAGCTCTGTCTCCCAGCTCAGCCCAGGAGGAGCCACGGGATGAAGACAGCCCCCACATCCCACCTGCCAGCTCCAGGGCTGAGGACAAGTGTCACCTGGTTGCTGCAGGGCCTGGACATGCCCCAGCACTGGGGCACGGGTTTGGCTGGTCCATCCCAAAGGATTTCTAATGTTGGAATCCATGGCTGCAGGTCCCCCACAGCAGCAGAAACACCAAAACCACATGACAAATGGAGCTGCTCCCACCTCATTATAGGATCTAGGGACTATCCCACAGAGCTGGGTGAAGCCAGCGCCCTGCTGATGCTCACCGTGGGTGATTTGCTCTTGTAGTGGCTGGCATGCTGCTGCAGGATGTCAAGGGCCTTGGACTCCGAGCTGGATTTACAGCTCACGCTGGGGCTGGCTCGGGACTTGTCACTGTCATCACTGCCAGATGCCTTGCTCCCATACGGAGAGAAGGAATAGCTGGAGGGTAGGTATGATCCTGGGGGAAGAAAAGCAGTCAGGGCACCCAGAGTATTTGGGCAGCACAGTGAGAGCATGTGGCTCTGTATGTGTGTGAGAGGATGTCCTACAGCCACCCCCCACCCTGAGAGCCAGGACAGCTGGGAATGAACACCCCTTGAAGCTCCCAGCTCCCTACCTGGGTAATTCTGCATCATGACGGTGGGCATGGCACGGTAGCTGGGGTGGTTGGGGTCATACGACTGGCTGTAGGAGTAGCCGTGCATGTACGGGATGTAGGACTGATGCTGCGTGAGGGGTGAGGACACAGGGACGTGGACACTGGGCCTGGGGTCCTTCCCCACCATGCGAGCCTCCTCGGTGGGGGTCAGCTTGCACTCGGAGCTGGTGCTCTCCTTCCCATCCTCCTTGGACGAGGCTTCTTTGCTTCGATTTCTTTCTTCCTTCAACTTTCGGTCCCTCTCCTCTTTCCACCGCTCATCCTCTGTCTTGATGTCTGAGTACTTTGCTGGGTACACATAGGTCCACATCCGGGGCTCAGCTTCCTGCAAGAACAGCCAGGCATCAGAACAGCTGCCTCCCCCTGGTCCTGCCTGTCCCAAAACCTGCCTGCATTTGGAGGAGACTGGCAAACCCCATTCCCCTTCCCTGGGCTCTCCTTGGCCCACCCGTGGCCTCTGCTTCCCGCAAGAACAGCCAACCACCAGAGCAGCTGCCTCCCCGCAGCCCCACCTGTCCCAAATCCAGGCTGGGTTTGGAGGAGATCAGCAAACCCCACTCCCCTTCCTCGGGCTCTCCCTAGCTCATCTGTGGCCTCACAGCCCCACCCTTTTTCTCCCATGGAGTCCCACCACAAGCAGAGGACAATACGTGTTCTCTGAGGTGATGGCCCCAGCAAAGCCCAGTGAGCGGCTTCCTCCAGGAGCAAACCCAAGGCTGGGCTGGCAGACAGGGCAGGGCATTACCTGTCTGTACCAGAGAACAGGGTCCACCTCCGCTTGCCGGCCACACTCGGAGCCAGCCTTCGTCTCAGCCGTCTCCTTCCCTAGGTGACCAGCCTCACTCAGCTTCACCTTGAGCCCCTCGGTGACCTGGCTGCTGCTGGACAGCTTGGACGAGTCCTCCAGCTTGGGGATGATGACGGATTTGGCCATATCAGTACCTCCCTGCTCCTTGGGCTTGCTCAGCCCTGACTTGACAAGGTCTGTGAGGCTTGGGGCTTTAGTCAGCGTTGGGGGCATGGGTGGCTTCTGCTTCCATTCTTCTTTGAGTGCTGCCTCCCTCTCTTTCAAGCCCAGCTCTGCCTTCTTCTCCAGCCCTCGCTGCTGCTGCTGCTCCAGGCTCTGCCGCTGCTTCTGCTGTTCCTCGTACTGCTGGCGGTAGGCAGGGCTGGTGCTCAGCAGGTGAGCATGGTAGCCCTGCTCGCTGTAGCCGTAGGGTGGCACGTAGGCATACTGGTTGTAGTAAAGGGACTGCATGTACATGTTGGGGCGCTGCTGAATGACTGAGGGCTGCTGGCTGGAGCCACTGCCGAGCTCTGCCTTCTTCTCTTCACAGCCTTCACTCTTCACCTTCACCTCCGGGTTCTCCTGCTCCTCGTCCTTCTTCAGCTTCAAGGTCTGTGTCTCGGCTGCAGACTGCCCACCGGGGTTCAGAGGTCCTGGGCTAGCTTGGGGGTAGCCAGGGGAATAGTAGGTTTCAAAGCCTTGGTAGAAAGGAGACTCTTTGCTCTGCGGTTGTGGTGGGAAAAGAGCTTTTTTGGCGCCTTCCTTGACTAGCTGCTCTGGATCCTTTGCCTTCACGCTCTCCAGCTTGCCCTCCCCATCCTCCCCAGCATCAGAGATGTCTGAGTAGGCCGGGCTGTTGGTCTTCACCGAGCTGGCCTCTGCCCCATTCTGGGTGACAACGTGCAGTGGGGTCAGGGGCTGGGCCGGGTTGGTATTCTCCAGCCGGCTGGCCCCACCGATGGAGGGACTGGGTGCGTTGTCAGTGAAGCTGTAGATTTTATCTGCCTCAGCCTTGATGCTAGCGAGCCGGCTCTGGTGGGGGTCAGATGAACCGTTCAGCAGCCCCTCGCCTTTCATCCCCAGCTCACTGGATTCCCCCCGGAAAGGGCTCTTACCTTCCTCTGCTCTGCAGGTTTTTCCAGGAGTCAAAGGGTTTTCCACCTCTTTGGGCTCTTTCTTCTTCTTGTCTTTCTTCTTCTTCTCCTTGGAAGGGGTGAGGGCAGGATTGACAGCGAAGGGCTCTCCCATCACTGTTGGCTTGGGCTGGATGGGTTTGAGCTGGGGGCTGTTGGGCATGGTCTGGACCACAGTTGTGGCGAGGCCAGCAGAGGAGCCGGGGCTGGCTGTGGTCAGCGTGGCAGTCTGGAAGGTGTAAATCGGCTGTGGAGGGATGGCTGGTGCAATGGGTCTGGCGGACTTCAAGCTTTTGGAAGGAATCTTCTCCTGTTTAGCACCAGAGGTCTTCTTTGACTTGTCCTTATCAATGCATCGCTTCTCCAGAGAGTCAAAGTCATCGTTACTCGTCTCATCGGCCACCGAGGGACCATCCTCAGAGCCATCATTGGACAGAGCACCTAGGTCTGTGTCCCCTTCCCCACCCACCTTCTTCTTGCAGGGGACCTTGGCGCTGAACTTGCTGGATGGGGAGGGGCTGTGCGGCTCCATCAAACGCACCTTGGGGGTGGCCGAGCGAGCAGGTGAGAGGGAGCCCTTCTGTGTCCCGGCAGCACCGTTGCAGCTCCCGATGTCGGCATGCAGGGAGGGCTCCTCACCATACTCACTGTCCACATCCGCCTCTAGCTTGCTGTCGTCATCCGTGTGTGCGTGGGCCTGGTGGTACTTCAGCCCATTGATATGCTTGTACTTCTTGTTACAGTTGGGGTGGGGACAGTCGATGAGGATAGGAGAAGGGCAGTTGCGCTCCAGGACAGCTGGCTCCACCTTGACCGTGGCAGGTGGCACTGTAGCCGAGCCCATTGAGTTTGTGCGGATGCGCTTGCTGCCCTTGGAGTCCTCCGAGCTGGAGTTCAGATCCATGTCGGAGAGGGGTTTGCTCTTCCGCTTGGTGACGGAGGAGGGACTGGCCTTCACATCCTCGCCGGTGCCACCAGGCGGGGTGCGGTGGTCTGAGGAGTTCTGGCTGCCCCGGCGCCCCTTGCTGTTGGCTCCCGCCCGGGTCTTGCTGCTGTTGCTGGTCCCCTTGCTGTCCGAGGCAGCAGCCGTCTCATTGACCGGCGTGTTGCTGTTGGGGCGCATCCGCTTGCCCCTGCCCCGGCCGTTGCGCATCTCCAGGTCACTGGTGGGAGAGTCACAGAACCTACAGGGAGGAGGACACAGAGGTTTTAACAGAGAGATGGCTGTGCTGGACTGTGCTGCCCCCAAGGCACAGTGGGGACCCCCTTACTCCCCTCACTACCAATCCCATAGACTTCTCCCCCCACTGACCAATAAAGAGGAACCAGAGAGGTCCCCTGGGATGTGCTGAACTGTCTCCAGTCCCCAGGAGAAGGGATGTGTGACTGCAGGGGCAAAGAGTCATGGAGCAGTTGGGTTGGGCAAGAAGGAGATGCCAATCCCTATGGCAGCCCCATGGGCACAGGGCAGAGCGTCCCAGGTGCCTTGGGGGCCATACAGGGCCAAATTTGCTCTCAGCGCTAGGAGCCCACCAGAGCCCCCCACCCACTTACCGGGGAGGTGCCCAGTCATGCTGCGTGCAGTCCAGCAGTGTCCCCACATATGTCTTGTTCCTCCAGGTGACGTTGACCACCAGCATCCCTGCAAGGCGAGGGGAAAAGGTCATATGGGGCCAGGTGTGACCCCACGGTGCCAGGAACCCGCCCCTCAAGACAGGCAGGAGGAAGAGCTTAGCTCTAAAGTTGAAGGAGGGTGGACAAATGGTCATGGGCTCTCAGAAGAGGTGAGACATTGGGCTCAGGGCTGGAGGGGTATCAAGATGGGAGCTGGAGACTCCCAGCTCATCCCTTCCCTTGGCACGCCTCACCTAAACTCTCTTCCTGTTCCTTACTTTCATGGGATGTTAAAACCCAGTGTTCCCCAAAGGGCTGTGGGATTTCAGGGGTGACCTGAAGATACACATTGGCTCCATGTGTGCTCAGGTAGGGTAGGGAATGTGATCTCCAGGAAGAAAGAGCTGGGAAGACCCTGGGGGAAATGCAGAAAGCTCCTAGCAAAGCTGTGGACCCCAAAGTGGAGCTGCAAACCCTCCAGCAGGGCTATGAACCAGCATGGCCACGAACCTCATGACCCTCCAGAAACAGCTGCTACTGCCACTAGATGGCAAGCTGAGCCCAGCATTCCTGCTCAGGCGCCTGTCCCTGGCAGGAAAACCCAATCCTGGCAGAATATCCATCCCTCTATTGCCCTGGGCACTTTACTTCAGCACCTCCACGGGAATCCCTCTGCCCTGTATTTCCATCTGGAGAACCATCCACAGGGCCACATCCTCCCATCATGGAGCAAAGTCACTGGGCATTCAGAAAACCTTGGAGTTTGAGCTTTTCCACACTAATTCAGAACTGCCTCGCTCACACCCACACTGAGGTCAAGGACCGTCAGCACCTCTTCTGGGAGGCAGAGGGGTCTTCCACAGCATCCCTCAGCATTGTGGTGTCTCCTCCTTGCCACTCTGATTTCCGCACAACCGGAGCAGAGTCTGTTGTGCCAGGCACATTTATCCAAGCAAGGTAAAACTCGGGAATGTGTTTGCAAGGGTTGATGAGTGCAGCAAGATATATGGTCCTGGGAGATGGATGGAGCCGAGGGAGCCCGGAGCAGCTGCGCCTGAAGCATGTTTATAAATCTCAGCCCACATCCCCCGTTGTGCTATGCCAGCAGCCAGCTGCAGGCTTCGGCATGGATAATACATGGAGCCAAGGCCTGACACGTGGGGCTCCTTCAGAAAGAGAAATGAAATGCAGACCTTCTCTTTTTCCTTTTCCTTCTGGAAAATGTGAGCAGATCATGGGAAGACATGGTGCAAGCACACGGCCAAGAGCCACAACCGGCTCATCCCAGTGAGCAAGAGATGCTGGGTTCTGCCTTCAGAGGAAGGTGCTGGGGACCTGCCTTAAAATTAACAAAGACATGGCCAGGATGTGATGATGGAGACAATGTGAGGGAGGAACCAACTGCTGGGAACCCACAGCCCCATGCATGGAAAGATCAGTGGGAACACTGGGATGCTGTTTCCAGGCAAAGAGAGTATATAGAATGTGGCCTTCTGTTCTTCCTAATGCAGCAGTTTTTGGCAGGCAGAAGACTCTGCCTCTTTCCTTAAAATCCAAAGAAGCTCCTGGCTGCATCCTGCACCCCAATCCAGCCCCACCATTCCCAGGACACCTCTGGGGAGCTGCTGTGGGATCCTCCCAGAAGCTGCCCAAAGATCTGGGAGCCACTGAGGAACACGCAGCACTAACCTAGGCCCCATCCCTCCCAGTCCCTCTGCTCTCCCTGCCAGTTCAATCCCTCTGAAGGCAGAGAAGACCACATGAGCTGCTGGAAGTTAATTGCATGGCAAACCACTGGAGTCTCTTGAGCATTCTGGGGCAGTGTGTGATATTAGAAAGAGGTGCTGGCATTTTTCCTCCCCACCACCACGTCACAAGAGAGAGATGAAAGAGGCAGGGGCAAAATGAGCTGGCACTGTGTCTCCTTCCCTGTTGGAACACCAGACCTCCAACACATACCAGCCTATACTTAACCCACTGCAACCAATCATACCAAATCCCCTCCTAATCCTCCAACAATAACCCAGGACAATTTAAACCCCAGGATAGATACTAAGCAGCTTTTTTCACCCACTGTGTCCCCCTCCCACAGCAGGATGATGAGCAGGCACAGGCATGACAAGGGCAGCAGTGAGGAAGCAATGCTTTCACATCTCCAAGACTGCCGATGCTCTTGAACAGAAGGAATCCCACTTGGGTAACTCCCATCCCACCTGGTTTCATGGGAAGGTGACATCTCTGAAACTCTTAAGGAATCAATATCACCCAAATCTGGGTGCAAACCACTCAGCATCCTGCTCACCAAGTGCTCACATTAGAGTTGTATCCTGGCTGGAAAATTAAGGGTTGGTGATGGTGCAAAGTTGACATTCAGGAAGGCAGCGTATGAGAAAATCCTGGGATTACATGGGATGGAGGACAAGGTGCTGTGGGCACCAGGAGCCATTCTATTGGGGCACATTTCGCTCCTTTCCAAAGATGAATCCCCCAAGCCCAACCAAGAATGTCTCCATGAATTCCTCCTCCACCTGCATCAGTTCCAGGATACCCTGGCTTTGGGATGCCCCTTCTTCCATTAATTTCTTCCCCAGCAGAGATCCTGCCTGACCTGTAGTACCCAGGCTTTGGGACACAAGACCAAAGCTGTTCATGGCCATCATGCTCCTGCCAGGAGACAGGGGACACCATGGGGCTGTCTAGCATAATCTCCAGTAAGGAGAGATCACTCACCAATTACCATCACGGGCAAAAGAGACTCACCCTGGGGAAATTAATTTAATTTATTGCAGATCAAATCAGAGTAGGGTAATGAGAAATAAAACCACACCTTAAAACTCTTTCACCTGGCTTCTTCCCAAGCTCAACTTTACTCTTGATTTCTACATCTCTGCCCCCAAACAGCACAGGGGGATGGGGAATGAGGGCTGCTTTTTCTCCCCTTCCTAAATACATTATCCTGCCCTCATCACTGATAGGCTCTGCCTTAGCTGACCTTGTCCAACATGGGGGAGGTTTCTGGTGTCTTCTCACAGAGAAGTCCCCTCCATCAAACCTCAGCAGGCAACATGAACCTGGTTTCCCTGGCAGGGCCAGAGGGAGACAGGATCATCCCATCATACCATGCAGGGATGGATGCTCAGATGGTGCATGACTGTCCTTGGCCATCCAACTGCTTTCCAGGGACTGCAGCACACAGAAAGATCACTGCCCTGCACTCCAGGAGAGAAGACTATGGGCTCTTCAGAGACCTGTTTGACAGCGTGGGATAAAGCGCTGGAGGGGAAGTGGGACCCAAGGAAGCTGGGTGACGTCCAAGGATCATCCCTTAATTCAGGAGCAATGCATCCCAACAAAGAGAATTCAGGTGGAAATGCCAGGAGGCCTGATGGATTAACAAGGAACTCTTGGAGAAACTCAAACACAGGAAGGAAGCCTGCAGTCAGGATAGCACACAGCTGAGGGGCTCAATGACTTGTTTGCCTTGATCTTCACCAACAACACCTGCTCCAACACCACCTGAGACAGAAGAGGAAAAGACAGGGACCAGGAGTAAGAAGAACCACCTGTAAGAGAAGTTCAAGGTGTGTAAGTCCATGAGACCTGATGAGACCTCATGGTTCCCATGGGAGCTGGCAGAGGAAGCATCTAAGCCACTATCCACTGTATTTGAGAAGTCTTTGCTCTCAGCCTCCCATCTTCTCCATTCTTTCCCCATCTATTGCATTTCCCTCCTGCTCCAAGCAAGAACATGTCCACTGGCATGTGCCAACACTGGGCACGCTTGTGCTCCATCATACCCTCACAAGAAGTTTGCAAAAGAACAATCCAAATGTCCAGAGTACAGAAATCTGAGCCACAGGTAACCTGCCACTAACATCCCAGCAAGGAGCTGGAGGAAGGGATGTACAATGTGCTGACATTTTCCAGGTGCTGCCACACCATGATCCTCATAGCTCAGAGGGTTTGTGTTTGTTTTGCAGTAATCAGCACTGGTGTGGCACCGTGGGGAGGTGACAAGGTGACATGGTCCAAGCCAGGTGACACCAGCTTCACCAAGAGGGATGGAGGAGATCTGGCAGCTCCTGAGGCAGCCAAGAGAGCAACGCTTCCTGGTGTGATCAGCTCAGTTAATCTGTTCCTCAGTTCCCGAGGATCAGAATTACACGTAACAGCACAAGGGGAGCTCCCAAGACAGCTGCTCCCCACTGGAAGTGTCCTGATAAAACACATCCTTGTGCAAGCCAGGCTCAGCAAAGGGACAGTGTCACCAGCATGGCCGCAGGAGAGCATGAATAACAGTGTTCACTACCAGCTAGACCACACCTTGGGCTAACACCAGCCTGGAATGGTGGAGGAGAAGGTGGACCAAAAGCCCAGAGATGGATGGTTGGTGGTGGGAGCCCTCTGGGATGCCTTTAGCAGGACTCATGGACTCATGGCAGGTTTTGTAGTGAGAGATAAGGACAAAGTTGGTTCAGGGAAGGAAGGACATCATCAGGTTCACTGGAGCTTCATGCTCCCGTCTCAGATGGACTTGTCCTTCTTGTCCAACTTATCCTTCCAAGCATTGCCAGGCTTTGGCTTTGGCTTTAGAAGCTTTTCTCCATGATTCTGCAGACCCACATGGAGAAGAGAAGGCTGGCTTCAGGAAGACCTTAGAGTCCTTTGCAGTGCCTGAAGGGGATCTCTAAAAGAAGGCTGAAGAGGGACTTTTTGCAAGGCCAAGAAGTGACAGGCCAAAGAGTAATGGCTTTAGCTGAAAGAGGGGAGGTTTAGATTGGGTATTAGGAAAAAACTTCCTTCCTGACAGGGTAGTGAGGCCCTGGAACAAGATTCCCAGAGAAGCTCTGGCTTCCCCATCCCTGAAAGTGTTCAAGGCCAGTTTGGATGGGATTTGGAGCAACCTGGGCTAGTGGAAGGTGTCCCTGCCTATGGCAGGGGGTGGAATGAACTGGGCTTTAAGGTCCCTTTCAAACTAAACCATTCCTTAGTTCTGTGATTCTAAACTTGATGCAAGCCAAGAGCTGTTCCACTGCTCTGGGGTCCTTCCATGCAGTCCAATGAGGCTGCTACATCCTAAGGAGCAAGGGGAGAAATGAATCCCTCTGGAGATATTGAGGAGAGTCTCCAGATGCTGGAAGCACCTCATCTGACTTTGCAGACACATCCCTAATGTAGCTTTCTCCTCTGTTTCCTTTGGTCAAGGGGAGATGGTTGCTGCATCCCCGAACATTTCACAAGCTCCAGCTTTTGACAGCCAGATCCAGCATCACCCTTGACTCCATCTTTGACAATGGGAAGGCAGGGGAGAGATGCCAGGCAAAAAACAGGGATGGCTCCCCCGCTGCCTTGACACTCAAGGACAAGAGATGCCATGTGACCAAAGCCAAGGCATGCAGCAGACCCAAAGAGACCACAGGCAGTATCAGGGCTTGCCTTTGTGCAGGACTGGATGTGAAATCCTTGCTCCCAACAGTGGCAACCATCAGCAGCTGGTAGAGAAGCATCTCTGTGTGAGTTCACTGAATTACCACAGAATAAAAATATCCGGGCTGTGGGAAATCACAGGACACCTCCAAGGCATGCTCCGAAATGGTGGCTGCGGAAGCGAGGGGTAATGCAGACGGACAGGCAGACAGACGTGGAGCTCCAGGGTGGGATGAGGAGCAGAAGAACAGCAACCACTCCCATGGCAAGGCCTCTCAACAAGGAATTGGCAGGGAGGGATGTTTCTGTGCTCCCTGCCTCAGGGATGCTCAGTTCATTCATCCTGGCACAGTCACCGTGACCCTCTCCTGATTTCCACCCAAAACCACTATACAAGGTCCAAGCTCTTATCACCTTTGCTGCTGCCCATGGGCTCTCCAGCAGCCCTGGGATTTTCAGGGAACTCTGCTGCTCCAGGGCTTTTGGGTTGAGGGAAGTCACACCAGGACAGCAGGCCGATGGGGCTGGGGAGATGGGGGAACCCCACAGGTGGAGGGTGCCAATGCTCCTCTGTGCTGCTGTGTCTCCCAAAACCCAGCCCAGATGTGCCTCAGTTTCCCCAGCTGAAGGTGGTGTATCCTACAAAGTGACCAGGCTCTTGGAGGCACTGTTCATGCAATGCTGGAGAGGTGGTAGATCAGTGCAGACCTTCCACAGGTTTCTCTGGAGCAGATCCACCCTGCAGATCCTCTGGCCCTGGGATGTGCAGAGCAGGGCTCCTGAAGTCTCCTGCTTTCTTGTTTCTTCTCACAGGTTTTACATGTGACATCCTTCTGCTTTGGAGCAGCATAAAAAAACACACAGCTCCCAGCTGCTTTAATCAGGGTGATTTTTTTTTCCATATGGAATGGATGGTAAAGCAGAGGAGTGTGGAGGTCCCCATCTCAAGCTAGACATCCCAGTCTTCCCTGGCATAGTCCATCCACTGCTCTCTTCCCAAACAGCTCAGGTGCTATTTCTCAATATGCTTTTTCCAAGGGGAACAATTTCAGTGCTCACATTGGCAGCCACTGCAGCACTTGGTCCTGCTCCAACCATGGTTTCAAAACCAGTTTGCCAGTAGGAAGAGAGAAAAGGCAAACTGGGCCCACCCCCACCTTCCCAAAGCATGGGACAAGAAGAGAACCTCACTGGAAGCAAATAATGGGAATGGAGATTTCAGCTCCCCTTCCATCGCAGATAATAAAGAGTCTCAGTGAGAAGCGGCTGGGATAAAGGCCAACAGCTTCATTTTCCACAGAGAACAGCAATGGAAGAGTGGGAACAGATGTCCAAGAGGAGCACATGGATACCTGGCTGAGATGACTCATCAAGCAACCTCCACCACCACTGCTCTCTCTCACCTTTGTGCTTCTGGACTGTTTCTGACTCCAGACACAAACACAAGGAGCTCACCCTGTGCCTCCCAAGGCAGAAACCACCAGCATCCCACTTAGGCTAGAGGGAAGGCCAAGTTCCAGCGCTTGCCATGGGCCACTGAGCCACCTATTCATCCCTGCGTTCCTTGGCAGAGCCCCAAGAGCAACGAAAACCCATCAAAGGACCTGGGAAAGCAAACCAAGCTGTGCATGGATGAGATGAGCTCCAGTGGAAAAAAAAAAGATTGGATTGGCTTGGCAAGAGAGCTGAAAAGCTGATCTCCCACTGAGTCGATTTTGAGAGCTCCATTGGGGTTTTTTAATCCAGCCGGAGATTTCTGCCACCTCCCAGGGTTTGAGTGTTTTTGTGACAGACCTGCGAGTTGCCAAGCAAAAATGAAGTCAACTCTGTTGAATTCCCGTGCCGGCTGGCACGGCCTTTCCCCTGGCACCTCCGGAACAAGTCAGCTCTTGTCGAAGGGCAGAGAAATGGCAGCTTAGATTTTCGCCTGCTGTCTGGGCAAAGGGATAACGCAACACATGGGGCTGACGCAAGTATTGGCTCATTACTCCCTTTACTGGACAGATTATGGACTGCTGTCACACAGCTCCTCTGTCCTGACCACCCAACTGGTGGCAGGAAAGCCCAGGACATGCCAAAGAGCAATACAGCAGGGACATGGGAAGGAAGGGACTGCTGCAACTCCCCCGTGACGCTGCCAGAGAGCAAGAAGCTCTGTGACACTCACCGTCCTCCGTCTCCTGCCAGACGATGCCCTCCAGGTTCACGCTGGTCCCAGGCTCGCAGGGGCCCAGGCATTCGGGCTCGGTGGCCAGGGCCACATCGCAGGTGTTCACCCCCACCGAGCGGGTGCGTACCATGATCTGCTCACACGGCGACGAGATGTCGTTGTTGACGACAGGGACAAGAAGATGCAAGGGCAACACTGCGGGCGTAGAGACCGGAGATTCCATCTGTGGGGAAAAAGAGAAATGTGCTCACCGTCTGGAATACTGTTGGGAACACAGAAGGGAGAGTAAGTATCAACAGACATTTACATTCCTGGAGAACCTCAAGTTCAGGACTGCCACCTTCAGTTCACATCTCACACCCCATCAGAGGGCAAGGATCTCACAGGGCTCTGCTGCCCTGGTGTGCCCATACCCATGTAGCCCTGGGGAGCTCTGTAGTCACAGAGATCACACCCAAAACTCCTTGTGCAGGAGATATCAGTACTCCTGCTTGAAAGAGCTCGTGGCAAGTTCCTTCCCCAACGGCTTCTGTAATCATCCCCAGTGAGGATGCCTCTTGGCTATGGCTCAGATGTTAATGCAGTCAATGACTTTGGACCTGATGGCTCACTAGAGGAGCTTCTGCTCAACCGGCAGGACAGGACAAACAAGTAGCAGACTCCTTCCGGCACCCATGAAAATCAACATCCTTCTCCTTCCAGAACTACCCTGTGACCACCTGCAGACACAGGCACTTGGATCATATCCCTCTTCCCTATGCAAGTATCTGCTTCAGAGCCTGATCCAGCCATTGTGCTCTCTCTCTGCACATAGAAACCAGATCCCACAGCCAGAGCTGGGCTTGGAAAGCCAACAAGCCAACATGCCAAGTGGAAGCTCAGCCAAGCAACCCTGCTGCTGAGAAACCAAGGTCCTTGGCTGCTCTGCCACGCAAGCAGATTACAGCAGCGTCAGGGCGAGGATGGCTGATGGGCTGATTCTGTGGCTGGCCAAGGCAAGGTGGAGACCTTCCCATCCTTTGGGGTTCATCAGCCAAGCCGGCCACAGCCAGCCACCCCCACGCCTTGGCTTGCGAGGACCTGCAGCAGCTCTGGGGTGAGTGGCTCCTCTTCAGCTTACTCTTCCTCTCTTCACCATTTGTGATCTTTCGACACTGGGCTACCTCAGAAGAGAAGCAGACTGAGGAAACTCATCACATCCACAGCAAGTGCTGACCTGAGTTCCAATTTCAAGCAGGCAAAGATTCCTCTAGAGCACCCAGTTCTACTCCCACACCCTCTAAAACTCTGCTGAGGGAAAAAAATAGACCTGGAGAGCCCAAGTTTGTGGTTACCAAGTGTGGACACGGGCACCAGCCCATGATCCCTTCCAACCTTGCTGCTGACTCCCATCCTGGTCCTGACCAGCTGTCAAATTTGCCTGCTCCCTCTCTTGTTCACACATCTCCATCCTTCAAGCAAGGGAAACAACTCCAGGAAAACCTTGCACGTCCAACCTAGCCTAGCCCACTCAATAGGGTGCCCACAACCACAGCAAGTGCCTGGTGCATCCCACCTCCCCACCAACTCCTGACCCACAGATTCTTTCCACATCCCTGATGACACAAATATCTAGGAAGAGGAGCAGAGAGCAGGATATCACATCCTGGCTCTGACAGGGCAAGTGGATTTGCTCTTCCAGAAAAACATAAAGCACTTTCTGTCTGCAGCCCTCTCCTTGTCCTGCATCCATCCTCTCTCTAGACAGCTCATCAGAGCAACATGCAGCTCACTTGGCACGAAAGATGGCCTGGAGGTCTTGAACAACAGTGGTTGGACCCCACAGTCCCCTCCCCAGCAGGACAGCTTGTCATCCACAACTACCTCCAATCTCCCAGCAACAGAACCAGCTCTCCAGTCCATCTCCAGACCACCCACCTCCAAGGCTGCCACAGGGCCAGTGGCCCAACTGCACCCCATGGGATTCAAGAAGGGTGATTTTGGCATAAAACCACTCCAGAAGGCTGCCAGAGGAGCTTCCAGAAGACTCCCACAGGAAAATCACCCTCCAAAACACAGCAACCTCATCAGCAGATCCAGGGCAAGATGCTCCAAGGAAGCGTGAGGCTTCTTTGAAGGGACTCCTCAATGCCACATTCTGCCAACCACAGGTCAGTCTCCAGCAAAGGAAGAGCCAGGGAAGAACCAGGCAGGGTCGCCTGGCTTGGGTGGGCAGCAGGAAGAGCCCAGGGAGTGGCAGAGATCACTCGCCCCCATTGCCCGGAGAGCGGTGGCTGCATGTGCATGTTGGAGACCTGCTGAGACCGTTCAGCTTCCTTCCACTCTGCAACAGAAACCACAGCGCAGCTCAGGAGCATTTAATTACAGTTCCAGCTCTGCTAATTATCGCCCGGTCACATTCGTAATCTGCATTATGCCATGGTGCATAATAAGCAGCTCACTGAGATCTCTAATAAGCAAGGCGGCTTGATGGGATTTCATATCTCACCCTGCTCTGTAATAAACAGCCTCTTTCAGCAGCCGTGGGGAGACAATGCGGCTCTCCTGCTCCCTTGCCCGAAGCTCTGGAGCAAAATAAAAAGGTTCAGGATGGTTCTTCCTAGGGTGAGGGCAGGAGCAGAGGTTCTCCACTGGGACACAACCAAAAAAAGCTGAAAGCCATGCTGGAGGAAAAGACATATGGATCAATCCCTGAAATTCACCTCCCCCTCTATGTGTGCCTTATCTCCCGTTGCCATGATCTTTTCATCCTCCTGCTTTCTGAGCAAGGAGATGCAGGATGGCTGGGAGAGCCCTACATACCATGGGGCAGCTCCTCTGGCCACTCTTCCCCTCGGAGGGAGAGAGGGAGCCTGAGGCAATGCTGGCCTGGGGGTGGTGGGCAGCACTCACACCCCACAGCAGTGCATTTCACATCGCCTCCAGGGCTGTGCTGGCCGAGATCCCCGGCTCCAAAAATGAGCCTTGAACCTTCTGCCCACCCTCCCATACCACTTTTGGGTCCTAAATACCCCTTGCAGAAATAAAATACATTTCTCTTTCCATGCTGGGTAGGCTCTAAGATTAAATACTGGCTGCACTCTCACTGCTGGAGGAACCTGGTGTGTCTGCAGCCACCCCTGTGAGAGTAACGTGGGGTGAAGCTTCTGTGTGCCAGCGCTGGCCATCCGTGTCCGCCCGCCGCTGCCTCCCCTAATGAAAGCCCTTTGTGTTTCTGGCGGAGGCTTTCCCATCACGAGGAACGTGCTTTCACCACTGCTGAGGACAGAAGTGGAACAGAGCCAAGGCTGGGCGGCAGCGGCCAGCACAGGCTCTGCTCACAGGGGGAAAAGCAAATCCACTGAGAGTCTGAAGTGATGCCAGTGGTGCCATGGGATGCCAGGCTCTGGGGGATAATTAAAACCTACCCCTCGTTACAGCCCCCCAGGAAGGTGGAATGGGGTCCCACATGAAGGGAAGTATGGCAGTGGGTGCTGGCATGGAGAGATGCACACAGAGCAGCTCCTGCCATCTTAGCAGCACTGGTTCCTTAGCATCAGCTGCCCTCAAGGGGACATCACAGCAGCAATTATTAATGAGAGAGTGAGAAGAGGGCAAACCAGAAATAAAAACACTCCACTGGTTTTAATGCCACTCCCTGAACCATATAGATCACCCATTCATATTTATGAGAATTTTGGTTTGTCCCCAGTAATAAAAGTCAGACAAGGAAAATGCATTTTGGAGTGATAAAAGCCAAAAGCAAAACCCCCCAAGAAGAGCAACTAGCAAAGATATCTGTGGTGCATTTCCAAGGGCAGAGAGGATGCGAAGGTGTAGGGCACCCCCAGATCTGCACCCCATCTGTCAGCCAGAACTCAGGGTGAGACCACCAAAGCATCTGAGGTGGTTCTAGGCTCCAGTCTATCCCCACATGAAGAAGCTATGCAGCATATGTACCATTTTTCTCACCTACAAGGTCATTTCACTCCTGCAGACACAGAGACAAGAAATGCCAAGAGGGAGCCTTTTTACTAGTCACAAACTCACGACTGTGTGTGTCAGGAGACAGAACATGGACCAAAGGTGCTCCACCACAGGAGCACTGCTCGCAACACATCCCATGTCACTGATCAGCTCAGCTCAACCTTTGGGAGTTCTCACTCCTGTTCTGGTCTGTCACTACATGCCCCACAGCTTTGATTTTTCAGAGTAGGAGCTGGGAATGTTAGCTTCCAGCTCCTTGGTGAGAGACCCCCAGGGAGAAGATCCACCTGGGTGACAAGCATCTTCAGTAGGCATCTCTAGACCCCAAAACCACAGCACCACAGTGCCTCTTCCCCTCTGCTGACCTTGCAAGGAATTTCAAAGAGTCTTCTCCAACCTGACCCCCAAAGCTCGGTATGCAGAGCCTGAAGACAAAATCCCTTTTTTGGCTCTGGTGCCCACCATGTCTATGATTCCATTTTAAATCCACCTGCAAGCAGAGCTCCCAGTCACGTCCCCCCAGCAACATCATCCCAACACACTGGAGGTACTTAACCCCACACCATGTGCAACAGGCTCCAGAAGATCCCCTCCCCCAACAGTGCAGGTGCCACTTAACACTGACTGTTTGCTGGCTGGATTTCTCCAGCAAGAAAGCAGCCAGTAAGAGCTTCCAACAAACACCCACGTGCAGGGAAATAATGATGGCACAAGCGTCAGGTCCAAGGATGGAGCCAGGAGTGTGGTCTGGGGCACTGATCCCAATGCTGTTGCCCACTGCTCTTCCCTCTTGCTATAGCAGGAAGTTGAGGTCGCTGACATCAAGATGTGAAAAAAGAATTCTGTTCTATACAAAAGTCTCCCTTTCCTGGATAAACACAAGCTCAAATAAACAAAGCCAGTTATTACTACAGGCCACAGGAACACTTGGGGAATATATTCCTTAGCTGGCAAATCTGAGCCCACAGGGCAACAGGGCAGTTGCTCCAAGAAAAAGGGATTGACATTTGCGACAGCCCCGTTACCAAGAAGCAGTAAATGCCAGAAGGAAGGATTAATGCTTCCATGTGCTTCCATCTGTGCAGAATAGAGTGGGCTCAGCATCACACTCCCTGAGTTCGCTCCCCAGAGAAGACAAGCGAGCGTGGGACCTCCTGGCCAGCACCACCACCAAAGAGCTGGGCAATTCAGATGGGAAGTAAGGAGTTTTAAGGAGCAGAGGTCCCAATTTCCCAGCCCCAGGGAAATTAGCATCCCCCTAAAAACATGCCAAGAGTGGCCAATTCCCTACCACTCTCCTTCACTTGTTCCCAGTGCTCATCACCATCTGCTTCCACCCATCAGACTTGGGATTCATGGCATCTCTCAGCTGTGGGGCTGTTGATGCCAAAGTGTAACGGGAATGCTCTACCTACAAAAAGGTGCCTCTGTGTCCTTTCCTGGCCATGCCAAGCACCCGTGCTCCAGCTCTGAGATCCAAGAGGGGGTTTGCCTCCATCCATCCAAACACCTTCCCTGGCTACAAGTCCCTGCGGAATGGCTAGAGCAGATGGTGGCCAAAAGGATGGCACAATGCAGCACAATGCTGGGGTTGGCTGCACATTCCCAACTCAGACTCATTTTTATCTGGGCACTTTGGGGCAGACCTGGCTGAGGAAGTCTGTTCTGGCCACAGGTGAGTGGGCCACAGGAACCAAAGC
The DNA here is from genome assembly GCF_024509145.1 of Vidua macroura. Lineage (NCBI taxonomy): Eukaryota > Metazoa > Chordata > Aves > Passeriformes > Viduidae > Vidua > Vidua macroura. Next base: position 3,854,130 of record NC_071582.1, on the reverse strand, counting down.
CTGGAAGAGGATTATCTAAATAAAGCTCACATCCCCCACTAGCACCACCAAAACCAGACCTGGTCACAGTTAATGGGAATATCGGGATGAGACATCCCACTCAGTGACACTGGAGGTACAACCTCCCACCATGCCAGTGATGGGGGACCAAGCCAAGTACCC